>NC_137648.1:8040392-8390956 GCF_963383615.2 Lipophrys pholis
GGAAGTGGTGAACGTATTACTCATAACAGCTGGTCGAAGGGGAGGACGGCTACACAAATACATTTTCCCTCCTCAATATGTCAATGCTTCCAGTCTAAGAACTGAATCTATTTTATTTGTTTTTGTCTTTGTGAGGACACAAAAACAAATTAAAAATGGAGGTTCATAATACTTTAGTCCCGACAACATTTAACATGTACTCAATTGTTACCGTGGTTAAAGGATTATTGTCAGAAAAGGTGTTTTGACACATGGGTAAGACACAAAAGATGTAGTAGTTCAAGCTGGGCCGACAGGTGAGGGGACATATTACAATGAGAGAAGATGTGTTTGAGTGACATAAACACAGAGGACATTTATGTTGTGGGGACAAAAATGGTGAACCTACACCACGTTATGGGGGTTTAAATGAGGCTTCAGGTTTAAGGTGACAGTTACACAGGTTAGGATTAGCAGTTGTGGTCGTTGAGGTCAGGGTGTACGTGTGCGCCTGTACTCTTACTTGGTATATTGTTTGCACTGTTCGGTATTACTGCCAGCCGAGAAGAAGCCTTTCTTACAAGCAACACAGATCTTTCTTCCATTCGTAGAATCTGGAGTGAACACACGTCGAGTCACAACTTTGAAGGAATTATTGAGATTTAAAGAAAAGAGTGCGGTTTTAGTTCCATGGCCTCACCAGGGTCCGTCTCGAGCCCATAACCAGCGCTGCAGATGGGTATCCTCTCACAGAACTCACAGTTGATGGGATAACACTGGTGACCAGGGCGGCAGCGACATGGCTCCTCTGCCACAGGGTTTTCAGGCCGCTCCATAAAACCTTTTCCTGCAGGCCACAAAAAATAAAAAAATAAAAAAAAAGATCCATTTTGGAAATTATTTAAAATTAAGTCACAGTTAAACAGTTGTAATTTATCTCAGCTGATACTGACCTGGATCACAGAACCTCTGCTGAAGACATCGCTTCTCCTCAGTCCTGCCGGGCTGGTACTCACCAGGATTGCACTTCAAGCATTTAGTCTGGTGGGAATCGGTGCAGTCAGAAAACACACGGGAGCCTAATAACAGAATGAGATGGAGAGAGAGAAACAAGGAAGCACAGATGGGTTTAACATCCCATATTTAACCACTAATAACCTAATAAAAAGGTAAAAAAAAAAAAAAAGCACAAAGACGGTCTACAAAATAAGGTACTCCTTTCTCTTTTACATTTGTGGTTTCTTAAGAGGAGTGCACATCAGAGCGAAGAGTGTGTGAATGCATGCGTCTGTCTGTGCAATTTTAAACCAGAAAGTTCTGTTTTTACACAACCTTCCTCTTTTGATTCAGGAACTTTGTGAATGGAAATGTATTTTAGTTTTATGCTGATGTGAGTGAGTAAACCGGATGTGAAATATTCCCACACTACTTTTTATTTTGGTGTGTGTGTGTGTTCTTACCTGGGTCACACTTCTTGCAGCATCTATTGAATTTTAGATAGTGTTTATCATCACACTGCTGAGCTTTGGAGACAGCAGTCTGGAGGATGAAAAAGATTGACAAGACATGGTTAGCGGGTTGTTTTTTTTTTTTGTTTTTTTTTTGGGGGGGGGGGGGGGGCTTTGTAGAAACTGATCTTACATAATTCATTTTGGATGACAAAAACAGTTCACGTGAGGATATTTTAGGGTTTATTTAAAGTTACAATTTGCTCTATATATAAATGCTGCTCCTCTGCCAGTGCTTCACAATTTTTCCAAGATGTATATGAGCATCTTCTTCAATCCACCTCTGTAATCCACACGTGATATGTTGAGATGATGGTGAGTAATGAGAGGAAGAGCACGGTTAAAGCATTGCCAAGACGTTGCTCAGGAATTCTTTCCGCACTCTCAGAAGCACCTGACCACAGCACCCTGTGGACTTCAAACCAGCAAGACAAAGCACCGAAGTGCGCTTCTCCAAGAGGAAAAACCAACAGGGATTATTATTGTTGGTTTAAAACACTAGTTTCCAGTTATGTTTAAGCACTCCTCTAGCATTCTGTGAAATATAACCCAGGGGAGCTGTTGCACTGCATATCGAAGAGCCTTCTGTTTATTCCCACAATACTAAGTCTCCTGCTGACACTCCACAGCGTGAACAATATCAGGCAACATCCTATTGTGAGGAACATCGATGGAAGTGAACAGTGAAACATCTGTGCGTGTGTTTTAATGAAATGTGTGAAGAAAAAAAAAAAAGGTTGGCAACAGTAAGTCATGCAGGCTCACACGTACAGACTGTACACACCCTCCAGCCGCCCAAAATTAGGGGCTGTGAACTCCTCACCACAATGCTGAATGAGAGAAACTGGCTGTTATGACAGAAGCGATGCCAAGGCCACAACGCCTATTTATAAAAGTAGAAAAATACAACTTATAGGGCCGACGTTCTTCTGACCTCCAACTAACCTTCATCATCCCATTCAGCCCTTTTGAAATAGTCTTCCCCCCATGAAATTACACACCAATTCAGAAGTACATACTATAATTTACACAGTAAAGAATTGCTGGCAGTGCATTAATGCAGTTGAATTAAATAGGGTAAGGAAATTTTCTCTTCACAGGCAATTTCAGAAAGACTAATTATGAATTTGTCTGGCTGTCACAATATCAAAGGTTTTCTTTACACAAAAGACCCTCATTATGGAGATATGTTTTAATCAATTGGTCGTGCTCTCAACGCAGAATACTACTTCACAAACGCTTAATTTGGAAGGCATACCCAAGCATTTATTCTGAAAAGAAACAGTTACCTTCATACTACATCCATAAAATGTTTTTGGATACACTTACAAGCACTTTGCAGTTTGAAATTGATGTTTTTCGAGACATAACGACGAAGATGGTCAAGTTACAGAGGGTGAAATCTACTGGCATCTAGTGGTGAGTTTGCAGATTGCAACAAAATATCTACCACGTCTCTTATGAGCAACATAAACACCTCCAAGTAGCAGCAGCGTTTGGTACCAGCCAGACTCCAGTGAAGAAAGATATAAAGGCCCCATTCAATCTTAATGAAAAACACAAGTGTTCTAAAGCCGATAGTCAAAGACTAATCCGATCCATTTCTCCAAACAGGTTTCCCTTTGAATCAAGCAAAAAAGAAGGGGCCACCCAATGTTTCTCATGTCTTTCACATCCTCTCCTCTTTTCACCGTTTGTTCTTTCAGTCACTTTCTCACACGTCCACGCTAAACTGCGTTTGGTATCCGTTTCAGTCTGGTCGTCCTCCGGCAACACAACATGACTGCTGGCAAGCATTTAATTGCCTCCACTCAGACTCGCACATCAGCCAGTCTTTGTTTTAGGATCCAACCAGAGGCATAATGATGCACAGCGCTCATAACTGGGACCACAGCCCTAATGAGGACCATGTGCTGCATCAGGCCCGGGTGACAGACGGAGGGGAGGCTGCCATGTTGGAGGAGATAGAAATAAATTGGATCATTTGTTAGACAATGTTGCATCTACAGTTATTTGGATCAGGATGCACAGGAAACCAAAGGAATTGTGGGGATTTTAATTTCATTCTCATCACATCTAAAAGATCAACTCTAAAAGTATTTGGACGCACTAAATATACACAAGGAAACCAGCTGATCCACCCAATAATATCATAAGTGATAAAACACCCAATCACAAGGTCAATGTCATCTGGTGTTTGGCCTCAATACACAATTGTGGATGAAGAAAGTGTAAATAGAAGCACTGAGGGGAGAAAATACAAAGAAGTCTTAGTTGCTCTACCTCTTTTTACTAGCCGCCTCACTTTTTTGTAAACATTTCTCTGCTGTTTTGTTTATCTTTCAGCACTTGAGTTATCCCATCAAACACCAGTGTGACGCAGAGCATTCCATTCACTTTCTGAGGATGGGGGAAATTTGCATAACTGCCACGGCAGCCGAGGGCACAACGCCAAGAGAAGCACTGAGCAACTTTTAGGCCTCCAGGGGTTTTAGTGGTCCACGATAACGGGCTGTAAAACCATATTGCACAACAACCAAATCTTTGTGTAAGGTTTGCACCTGTGATTAATTGTTTCAACGCCATAAAAACAAATCCGAACAATACCTGCAGGAGATTCACAGAATTCCCTTTATTGAAGATTGTAAGAGTGGATTATTAAATGCAAATGTTCATAAAAAAAAACCTCAGCATTTAATTATATAATGACTCAGTTTAATATTCAGTGAGCTACAGTTCAAATGTTGAAAGAAAAAAAAAAAAAAAAAAAACACCCTACGGCTATAATGTTTGTTTGATCAAGATATAATGGAAATTATAACCCCCCCCTTCATCTGCATACAAAGCTCCATTGTTATGAGAGTTGTGTTGTTTTCATTGTGTTGTCTACTGCTTAAGCAGAGATAGACATAACATCTAACAGTTTTTTTTTTTGACAATGGACAAAGCGAGGTTATTGAAATATGACTTACAATAAAAGATGTGAGAATAAAACTTGCAAACAGATTCATGAAAGACAGAAAATGTGGCAAATAGATGAATGCATACATGGACAGAATAACTGGCAAATAAAAAAGTACAGGAGCCACAATTGTGGGTAGGCAAAGAAAAAGGAGTCTATTAAAAGCACCGCATTATTCATGATATTGACTTTTAGGCTCTGACCATCTTGAAGTAATTGAGTATTGCTCAATGTCATACAGACGGTTTGAAATGGATTTGGAATAGATTGGATGGAGTGGTTAAAGACCAAGAAAATGAAGGGGAATTCTTTGGGGATATTGTGAGTCAGTAATAGCAAGACCATAGTGAGAACAAAAACACAAAGCCAAAAGGTTTGCACCGTCACCTTCAAACAAAATTACATTTTTGCTTCAGCTCCCTTCACAGAAGGATTCCATCCCCATGCGCTTTATCTGTATTTGCTAAACGTTGTCACCAATAGTCAAAAAAATATATATATAACTATTTGAAGGCCTCTGAAAATAATTCTAAAAAGCTGAAAAAAGTTCCTCTCAGCCATGCCCACTCTGGATTTTCTGCATGGTAAAGCTGCACAGCAATTTCTGTGACAGCAGAAGGAAAAAAATCAGGAAAAACAAAGCGTATGTTCCAGTCACAGTCAGAACCGAGTTGGCTTACGGTAATACAGGCGGACAGGCAGTGATAGATCACTGGTGCCCTGCAGTCCCACCACTACAACCACATCTTGTAAACTGCTCCACCTGGACAGCGTTAGCTGTCCGGACAAAACAACTACTTGGACAACAACATTCAATGAACAACCCAGTTTCCCCTGCGATGGAAATTGTGTTGGTGAGGAAATTTTAGGATTTTATGTCAGATGATATTACACTGGAGAACAAGACCTTATTAAGAATTGCATCGATGCTCTGATAGGGAGGAAAGAATGTATATGGAATAAATGAAGGTAAAAGTGTTTTGTGGAAAAAAAACAACAACAAAACAAAGCATTGTTGCACGCCCAGCTTCATGACCATTTTTACATTATGATTATAACTTTTTTGATACGTTTATTTTGTGGCCACCAATATACGTCCTTGTGTGGGCCCCAGCACCTCATTTTGGGAACCGTTTCTGTTAGACTTGCTGAGGTTCTCGATGAGCCATTTGGCCCACCAGAATGTGGAGGGAGTTAACAAACCGCTGGCCAGCGGCGTTCTTGTGGTCAGAACAAGGACGAAGAGATGTCGACCCAAACAAACAATTGCAACTGTTTCCAGGCAATGCCCGTGCGTATAACGACGCCCCCCTCCGACACACACACACTTTATTCTTCTTAGAGTATGAACATATGAAAAAAAATTCTAGTTCATATTGTACGTCTACGGTGCAGCTTTACTTTATCCAGGTGTTGACTGGGATTCGCTGCCCAACAGTTTGGATAAAGCAGGTTTAAAAGTGAGGTGAAGAAAAATGTGGAAGGTGGTATCTGCATTAACCGTCTCGCTCAAACAAGCCCGACATCGTCTTTATAAGATACGACTTTTGTCATTCCCCCTAAAATGTTGCTGTGTGGCAAATCATCAATAGCAGCAACGCCTTACCTGTGCGTAAAAGACGACGAGGACGCACGTTATCCATCCGCGGAATATCCAGCTTGTGGAAAAGTTCAGCCTCATCTCTGCAGATGTACGAACACAAACTTCTTGCGGCAAACTTTTCTGTCTTTGCCAACTTGAAATGCTCGGATCCACTTTCCCCCAAACTCGTGTCTAAAACCCTTTACTGGATGTCGCCTCTTCTACTCGCGTGCGTAAAAGTGGCAGAGCCTCCACACGTCTCACAGGGCATTCTTGCGCCTTCATTCCCGGTCTATGCAGCCGCAGATCCCATCTCCTCTATCCTCTCATCTTCCTTCTGCTTTCACCCACGCGTTGTGTGGAGGGAGCTGCATGCATCAGCTTGTAAAAAACCAAGTTGATTGAGGGAGGGAGGAAGGGAGGGGACTCCTCCCACGTTGACATGTGTAAAGAAGAAAAGTTCATCCCCTTCTCGGCCCTCATCTCTCTGATTCACCGATCTGTCTTCCTGGAGGAAAAACGTGTGCGCATGTCAAAGATTTCGTGTCTTTTGTTGCCAGTGATGCACAATAAGACAATCACAGTGAGGAAAATCTAAATTGTGATGTGTTAAATTTCCGAGATTGTCTTTACTCTGACCCAGATTTGTCATGTGTCAAAAGCGCCACATGGCATGTGGCGCTTTTGACGTTACTGATCATACTTGGCTGGCTGTGATGTGACCTCACACCAAAGATGAGCTCATGTCGCCGTTTCGCACATTAACCTACATACAAGGAGGCAAAGCATGTGGACACTCAGAGATTTCACTTCCTCAATGAGCCATTGATCATGGGAGTCGGTAGGATGGACAGTGAACACGGTTCCTGGAGCGTGGGTCCTGGAAAGCCCATTATCATGTCCACAATCTAGAAAAGTTATTTCGGAGTCGACTGCCTCCAGGAAATACTACTGCAGTTATCTGCTCCCAGGAAAAAAAATTTTGGAAAAGAAAAAAAATTTTGGAAAAAAAAAAAATAACCCTCTCTAAATTTGCATGGCAGATTGGACCCAGCCTATTTTGGCATGCCAAGAGAGGGAAGGTCTGAGTTTGGGCAATATGTTCTCTTCAAGTTGACAGTTATGCAAATATCAAGTCAATGGGTAGACCCTGGGTGGGAAAGGGCCGACATGAGCATGAGGCAGGAGAAACACCCCAAAGGGGATGGTAATTAAAGAAAAGCAGACAGAACTGGATTAAATCAAATTACTTACTCAGACATTTATGTCAATGTGCAGCATTTCCTTGATGTTTCCATTAAATAAAGAATACAGTGACAAGCATGTTTTGATGTGTGTATAAAGTTACTAAAGGGGTTCTCACTCTCCCACTCTTGCTGAGAAAAGCCGTTTTGTGGTGGGGCCTCTGCAGCGTCCACAGTAGCAAATAAAATCTGACTCTTTCAGCAATTAAAAACCTCAGGTCGACTCTGAACAGAACCCCGGACCGATCACCTCTGGACAACAATAGTAAATTGGCTTCACAGAGAAAATTAGACCCAAAGTTCAAACACACTTAACAATGTGGCGTGATTCGGTGCGTGAACGTGGAGCCCCGCTGCAAGCGAACGCCACGCTGCTTTACAAGCGCTACACTTCTAATGACCCGGGTCAGAGCGCGGGCTGTGCGGGTTGTGTTGCTTAGCATCACTTACAACAAGTCAAAGTTCACAAAGTGGGCCTACTTCAGACAACTCATATACACAAAAATGCACACCAACACACGCTATAAGGCGTGGAGTGGTTTTGATTAATGGGAAACACACTCGTTCCATTCAGCAAACCAGCCGCAGCCTGTTTTGGTACCAAGACTTTGGGGGAAGCTTCAAGGGTTCAAGGGCAATACTTGAACACGGTTAAAAGTACACTGGGCAGAAAGAAAAAAAAAAATAAAAATCATGCATGCACATGGACTTCAAATACACATAGGAGAGGTTGGAATAATAACGTTAAAAGTCAGCCACCATGTTCCGGTGGTTTGAGGACTGGATCTGCATTGCTTCTGCTCCCTTTGGAAACAGATGTGATCTGTGAGTCACTTAAGGCACCAATGTGAGTAAGAGCTCCCGGCTCATGCCGTTTCTTCATACAAACAAAATGCCAGTGGAACTTTGATGGACAACACGGGATAAAGCTGCACGTATCCACACAATGGGAGTGGTTTTGACACACAGAAACACATAGTATCCACACATATCTGTACATACAAATACCTATAGGCAGACACTCGGCTACGCCCACAGAGTCATGAAATGTGAAGCCGTGTCTCCTCCAGTTTCACGCCAATTATTTGTCCACCTGGCCGGTTATCAGTGATGGTGGTTGAATATTAGCTTGAATATGCAAATACCCCTCTTTACAACAACGCGTTAACTTTTATCGTGTCCAGAAAGTAAACGGAAAAGGCTAAACAGGCATGCATGACCTATTTCTGCATACATCACAGATCAATGAATTCGATAAGGACGGTCTAAATCAGCACTGACAAGCTGCAGGTTCATTGTCTTAAGATCCTCTGGAGATTGAGACAAATGGTCTACTTTCAATCATTTAGTCCAAAGGGTTCCCTGCTCTTGATCCTCAGCCATATTTTATAGCTGGAGAACCAAAGATAATGTTATCTTGACGGCAGATCTCTGCTTTTATTTCTGTGTTTTTTTGGGGGGGGGGGTTGAAGTTGGAGGTAGGGAATGTCCCATAAGTTGGACTTTGTCTCGTTGTAGTAAGCAGACAATAAGCCACATCAAAGGACTGCCCGCGAAGGCCAGAGACAGTAGGAGTGTGTTTTACAGCCTTCAAGCACCTGTCGGTGGTTTGAGCTGCGAGTCAGATAAAAGAGAGTCTGACAATATGCAGGGAATTCAATGAAGCTTCCATAAGTACACAACTGACCTCCATCTTTTATTACACCAGGACACAAATTTCAAATATACACAATGAGTACCTTTCTCTTCAGTTCAGGGTATGATACAGTTATTTACTATTTTCAGGCTTATTCAAAAAGAGCAACAACGACAACAACAAAAACGGAACCAAAAATTACCCACTTCAGAAAAGAAAAAGAATGATCAGAGACAAGATGCAATGGACAGAGAAAGAATAATCAAAATCAGTGTTCTCTTTAACTTCACATTGCCAAAAGACGACCAAAAAAAAAAGAAAAAAGAAATCATTGACAGTAGTGATAATTATGTATAAGACTCAGATTTAAAACAAAACATATAGATTTATAATAAAACAACAAACAAAACAAAAAGTGAAGTGCAAATTTCTTTGGAAGTTGGAATAAAGTATATGCTTTTTCTTCATTAAGACATAAATAAATTATAAAATAGAAGCTATCAAAACAAAAACAAAAGACCAACTTTAAAGAAATAAAGGCATGACAGTTTTTTTTTTTCTTTTTTTCTTCGTTTTAATAGATTCAAGTAGGCGATACTTCGGAGCCGTACAGACACACTGTACAAGGCATTCTGAATGGACACACAGCGACTCTTGTGGTTTGAACCATCAGCACGTTTTGCAAGTCAATGCAACCGTTATAGAAACGTATGGTCCACAAACTGTGGCTATTAAAATAGTAAATGAAATCCTGCAGGCTGTGCTGGGATTTGTGATTACTAAAGACGAGTGAAGCTCTTCTTAAATGAGAAGTACTGCACCGAAAATAAGAAAAAAAAAAAAAAAAAACTAAGTCTGTGATTCTCTCGAGTCCAAAAAGTGTCCCGGTAACAAGTTCCTTGTTATCAGTTTGGGGTAAATCTGGATGTTGTTGAGTTTCATCTCCGTCCTCCCCTCTTTCGAAATGACTCTGTTAACACTAACTCACTGAAGCAAATCCCTCGTCCTTGACAATGTTGTCACGATTACGAATCAAGGAGGGGGAAAATGAGCCGAGGGAGAGACCTCACGAGCTCTCACTGCAAAAGAAAACACTCCAGTTCTCCGTTAAATGGCAGAAAATCCTGCCGACGTGGGGATCTGAAACCCTCACTACCTGACATTGCTTAAACGACAAAGTGGACTTTCCTTCACTTTCGGCAGAGCCGATGCCTCGTTTCCAGTAAAACTAAATGCTCAGAAAGACGGCAAGGGTTTGTTTGTCAGTTGGTTGCAGTCCCTGTCGGGCCACTCAGTGTCGATCACTTCTTTCTCTGGAAGACGTTGGCCAGCATGGCGCCAGAGGTGGTCAGCTGACCCATCTTGCTCAGGAACTTGGTCTTTGCATCCTCGCCAACCAAACTGGATGCGATAGACATGGAGCTAAAGAGAAGCATGGATTATAGTTTGGATTAGAATCACGACAGAGGAGAAAAGCCGACGGTCTTCATTCTCGGAGCTTCTCTGGAGAAGAAGCAAAGTTTGCCGTCACAGCCTCCCCTGATTTTTTTTTTTTACAGTTCAACGGCTTCACAAGTTCCTCTTTTGAGTAATTTAGGACTGCAGCGGATTAGAGCGCCGCAGTGCAACAGAAAGACAAACATCAATTAACACCAACACAGTGTCAGTGGATTGAGGAAGTTCAGAATCTCAAATGTTTTTTTTTTTTTTAGATCAACTTGAGAATTTCTTATCAAATCGCTTCACTTTGTACGGCACGATGCCTCAGATCGATGTCAGTCAGTAGGACTTGGAGAAAGCCAAATCTTTCCGAAGAGGAGTTTATATAATTCAGCAGAACTGAGCCAGGAAACTTCAATATTACATCATAGTAACAAAGAGTTTCTTTGGGGGGAAAAAAAAAAACATAAAAAAAACTACAATCAAGGCTACATTCTCACAAGCCAAAACTCCTCAAAAGATGTGTGCTGTGAAAATAACAGCCTGAGTCATCAGTTATAGTGAGAAAAATCGAAGCCGGACCGGAGTGAAAGAGGAACTCGGATCTCCCAGCATGAGAATTTCACTGCAAGCTTTAAGGAAACACGCCCAAAAACTGGGCACAATGCAGACCAAAGCACACTTCTTCTATCTATCTATCAAATATTATTTTTCCAATGAGCCCCTAACAACTTTTAAGATAGAAAAAAAACCACCCAAACATTATTTAAAGAACCTTCATAAACTGGCTGCTATACAAGCTTCAATAAAACAAGCTCATGTTTCTCCTCTCTGGTTTTATAAAGACACGAGTGTAACTCCAACACTCTGTTTTTCTCTTTCCTTCGCTGTGAAATGACCTCTCTCTCTCTCGCTCCTTTTCCCGGATTAGGTTCCTGAAAATTAGTCCTAATCTTTTCAGAATGGGCTCTGAGAAGTGTTGATGTGGACGTGTGATGGCTCTCACCCTTGAGCGTCTGACATCCCTCTGTTTTCCACCTTGATTTCACACTCCTTGATCATCGAGCTGAGAATCACCTGTGAATGACAGATCAAATTGATCATCGCCTCTGACTGACTAAGCGACCTTTAGAACACTTCTTTGCGACATCCTCTGATGGACCTGAAATAATTCCAATATGTGAACTTCGCGTGCGAAGCTTTCAGACAGAGCCGATATACCGTGAGCAAGGGAGTCAGCTGATCATTAGTCATGTTGGGAAAATATTCACAAGAAATACATGACGTGCGATTGCGCGACACCAATAAATATGGAGGAGGAGTATGTATGAGTGTGTCTGAAAAAGAGATAAAGAGCCAAATTCCGAGGCGTTAACGGGGAATCGATCGGAAAAAAATCCTGCCAATGCAGATTGTGTGTGAATGCATGAATTTAAAGTCCGTCAATGTGTGTTTTCTAAGTGGAATCCAGCCGGTATGTTTGATTATGTTTTGCGTGCGTCTTTCCGACCTCGTGTTCAGGAGAGAGTTGCTCCATGTCGGCACGCAAGCACCTGAGACCCGGTAGGAAGTGGTTGACCATCACCTCCTCAGAAATGACTGCGCGGAACGTTAAGGGCCGGGAACTGAAAAACTTAAGCTGCAGGTAAAACGAAATGCCGGTTGTGCTGAGGGGCCGAGCCACTGCAGGGGAGAGTGTATTAAAAGTCACACAATAGAAATCAAGGCCTTGGACTTTCTCCGACCACTTTCAGAAAGCCAAACAAGGATGTCAATTTTGAAGCTTTAAAAACAACATGGCATTGAGTTGCTTTAATCGCACAAGCCAACGGGAAATAATGAAATGTACAAATTAAGTATACCTAATTCAATATCGCAAACTAAACAAAACCACTTGAGCACGTGACAGTATCTCTCCTTTTGCATGTTTAACGTAGGAAAGGCAAGATAGCTAAAGGATAAACTAAAGTATCTTCAAGGCCAAACAGTTACCGAAACAGACAGCGATTCCAGGAATTACTTTTTAAAACCAACTTTATAAAGTGAAGTTTTACTGAAGGCACACCCAACCCATCTCCCATCTGCTACCAAATTAGATTGACACAAAGTGTTTGGTCAAAGGCTGCATGTGTTCCGTCACCTGCCAAAGCCTGCGGTGTTCCGGCGGACATGCAGTGAACACATCTGTATTTTTAGAGAGTGGGAACGTACAGTTTGAGAGCTCGTCACACTGATTACAAGAGAAAGAAGTTGCAGTAGGAGGTAAGGCCTCTGAGGTTAGGGCTATACCTCCTGGACACTACTGCACTGTGAAATCACAGCCTGACAAAAATCCACAGGAATGAACCTCAAGACCAGCTGTCCTCGGGCTGTGTGCAATGTGTGCTGGAGCTGGGTGGAGTACCGTTGATTGAGGTGGGATGAAGCAAAGACAGGAAAAAGGGGGTGTGAGAAGTAGTAAATAGAGAAAGAATCACAGAAGTGACGGAGGACAGAGACGGGACAGAGGTACCGTAAACCTGAGTCCTGCCCTGGGAACCTCTTCCTGAGAAGTGGAGTCGATGTTCGGTTCCTCCTCTCAGCCGCTTTCTCCCTCTCTCATCCTTTCCTTTGCTTAACCAACCCTGTAATTATCTCTAGCCCCAAAATGGAGGCAGCTTATTTTTTCCTTTCTCCTTCTGCCAAATGACAGGCGAACTCTGCCAATGCACACAGTGAGCCGTACACTGAGGCACCGGGGCCACGCTGCTCTGAACCGGCACACGATCATGCAGGCGAGTTCAGGAGCACGTCTGACCCGTTGCGCCAACAGTATTCCCACTGACTCACTGTTACGATAACTAACCCCGAACCCCAGCCATGCTCGACACAGACTTCTAGTAAGTCTTTTGGAAAGTAGTCACAAAAACATGAGTGGGACAAGCTGTTGTAGTTTACCACACCCCCCCCATTTTGGTTTATGAACAGTTCCTTAGATTTCAAATAACAACTCTAATAAAGAAGGTAAATGGAGGAGTAATGGCCCCCGGCCTCTTTGACATTTGACCGCGAGCGAACGAAGGATACAGCAGCAGGAGAGGGCGCTGTAGGCCTCAAACAGCTGGGTGGCGACGTCGATCCTCTTGCTTTCCACTGCCTGGCTGTTGTTAGCCAGCGCCAGCTTGTGAAGGTGTGGCAGCACAACTGGAGCCGTACAAAAAAAGAAGTGAAAATGTTAGTGCGTCATAAAAAAAATCGCCGTGTTTTTCTTGTGTCTTTTTTTTTTTTTTTACATACACTCGTCTCTGAAGCGTGGCTCCGCGTTGGGCCCGACTCTTCCAAACGTCCTGATGATCTCCATGTGCAAAGAGTGCTGATCCTGGTACTGCGGGTCTTCCAGGAATGACGCCAGCTGCATTTTGACCCGCTCCAGCAGCTACACAAGCAACGTTTAAAAAAAAAAAAAAAAAAAAAAAAAAGTATTTCACAGTTATTCGTACAGTGACGTGTGCAGTTTTGACCCCTCTTACCTCTTTTTGTGTCACAGTCTCCATGATGGTACCGAAGGCAGGTATAGTGGAGATCCGCACTGAGCTACAAACAGCAGGGAAGCAAAACAATGCTTTGACCATCGACAGTCACATTAAAGCTCTCTCAGGTTTTTCTCCACACGGTGCATTAGCGTGTTTACGCCCGAGTCAAATATTATTTGCAGGTTGCTCTTTGATCTCTCTACAAATGCCAAATGTGTGAATCATCACATTGGCTTACAGGGCGCATCATCAGCAGGCTTTCGGACGGCTTAAACAAGACGGGTACCGATTTAAACAAAGACCAAAATTGAGTCCTTGGACACATTTTCTTATTGCAGCGGCACTTTTAGTAACGAGCAAGCATTTAGACTGAAAGCCGCAGAATAGCAGGACCATTACATTTGACACATGTTCTAAGTTTGCTTTAAATATAGTGATTACATAGTAATGACACGCTGGTGACCACAGTGATGATGGAAGTGGTTACCGTACTGCCAGGTCAAGCTCTGCATCCTGTCTAACTTATTACACGAACAGGCGCAGTAAATTTCCTAACTAAACAAACCGTCAGGATTAACTTCATAACTAATAAATGCTTCATAAACGGCTGGAAACTGGACTTTACAAACTGAAATGTATCACGATTCTGACAGTAATCATCTTTGTTTAGCCTGATACGCCATGACCCATCGAAAAAAATGAAGTAATACCACAGAACATCTTTATTTTCATAGATTATGTAAGAGACATGGCAACAATTTGCAAATAATATTTGACCCAAACCCAACTGGAACACACAATAAATCCATAATTAATGTTTGCCTCGTTCTAATTCATGTCTTGACTTCACATATTCACCATATAATTACTGATCTGAGCTACAATTTCAACAAACAGAAAACTGGGCGAAGAACAACTTTGTGCAAGTTTTTAGTTGCAATGCTGTTAAAAAAACAAAAAAAAAATGCTATGATTTATATAATTGCTTTAAGCAATGTTAATGGGATGCATTAGAGCAATGTTAGATAATCATTCCAGGATCAGATGGTTAAGAACAGACTGAGATCATTTTTGGCAAAAAGAATACTGAAGGATAAAATAGTATCTGCCGTGCATAAAGGATATTTTTTCATGTACTGAGGAACTTTTTTTTTTTTTTTTTACACATATGTGTGAATAATATCAAGCCAAAACATACATGAAGATTTCAAACTTTGAGTGTTGTTCCCATTAACGTCTAAATAGGGAATAATGAGATGAAACGGGCTACATTCCCACAGAGAAGTGTTTGATTTCACTGTCAGTTACAATCAAGACACAGCTAAGGGCCTTGACTCTAATTTGTCTGTTATAAACACTGTATTAAACTCAGGACACGGGACTGAGTGAGGGTTGATTTAAGTATTGACCCAAATTTAAATGTTTAATCAGTCACTGTGGGTCACTGGCTACAGATTAGAGTAATTATTGACAGGACAGAGGGGAAAGGAGGCCAGAGTTTTCAGTCTGTGCTTCATTAACCAGCACAAGAAAAAGATTATCACATCAGTTCAATATTTTAGACTTTTTTTTTTTTTTAATTTGTTATTTTTATGGCCTATTGAGCAAAGACACCGTTTCAAACTGTAAGGATGCAGCCCACAAAATGACAATGTTTACAGAGAGGTTTTCTTGTTTCAGTTGACTCACAATTCAGGCCCACTGCACAGAGTTATAAGGGCTGGAGCCGCCCGGCGATCTACTAATGCTTCACTCATGCCTCGGAGAACCAACTGCAAACCCATCACACGGCAGGATGAGAGAGGGAGAAGTACGGTGGGAGGGGACGGGGACAGAAGGAGAGAGGGAAGTATAGGAGAGAGAGAGAGAGAGAGAGAGAGAGAGAGAGAGAGAGAGAGAGAGAGAGAGAGAGAGAGAGAGAGAGAGATCAAGAGAGACAGAGAGAGGATAAACTGAGGAAGACAGGGTGAAAATAGCCAACTACTAGCTGCTGGCGAGTCGGTCAGTTGGAGGGAGGGACCTCGTTCAACGGTGTCAAGTTGGGAGGAAGGAGGAGAAGGAGGAGGGTGATATGGGGGTAACAGATGAACATGCTGTCACATGCGGGCAACGTGCAAGCGCCGGACTGACAGGAGACCGCTTGATGTGGTCGACTGATGAGGAGATGAGAGCTGGCATGAATTAGTGTTGCTTGTTGATGCGGACATGCAGAGTGTTAGTGTTACCGGTGGTTTTGTGCCCAAGAACCACCCCCGTGGCACAGCCTGAACCCAAACAGGAGCGTCTCCAGACTCAAAACGTCAAGTCAATTCATACCAAATTTGCTCAAAATAGTTGTAATTTCCGTTATGGATTTGCCTCGAGAGCTCCTGAGAGGTGCAGGCTCGTTCAAGTGTGATAGTTCTCAGGCGGCAAAGAGAAGGGGGGAGAGAGACGCGGCGCGGTTTACTGTTGTTGTTGTTGTTGTTGTCGTCAACTTACATTTCAGGGTCGGAGGACAGTGTGATGAGAGCCGGCACCACTCTCTGAGCTACCAGCGTCTCATTCACCCCCTTCACCAGCAGCTGATCGGATTGGACAGAGCCAGCCGTGATGTCACAGAGGCGGGCAGGGCATTGGGACAAGAGCGAGCAACACCGCCAATAGATAGAGAGAAAAGAAAGGGAGAAAGAAAAAAAGAAAAAAAAAATCCAAAAAAGCAAAATAGAGAAAGGGGGGGGAAAAAAAGATAGGAAGAAAGTGATATACAATGACAAGAACCGTAGCTGCAAGGCACGGACTGGCACTGCATGTATCAAGCAAGTGTGTGTGCATACGGATTCACGCACTCACACACATAGTACACACACACACACACACACACACACACACACACACACACACACACACACACACACACACACACACACACACACACACACACACACACACACACACACACACACACACACACACACACACACACACACACACACACACACACACACACACACACACACACACACACACACACATGCACTCGCAGGTATGCAGAAGACATGACCAAGCCAACAAAGCTAAACTGCACAAGTACTGTCACAGTACGGTGACTATAACGCCGAGGCCTCCTCCCACAGACGCCAGACAAGATTAGCTTTATTTTCTTTAAGCTTTAAAAATAAAAAAGTCCAAAGTGTGCTAAACTGATCTGGCATCTGTAGTCGAGCGCCTCCTTTCAATCCACAGTTTTGACAATGGTGGACAGCTGTACACTATGGAATGGTGACAGTGAGGTGTTCTGGGAAAGGGCGAGTACTGCACAAAACATGGGGGCGGGGGGGGACATGAATACAGCCCACCACTCCTCCTTCTCCACCCAGGGTTAGGATCAACACAGACCAGGTTCCAGCGTTATACCTAGAGCCTCGTCCCAACATTTGACCTCAAGTGTGCACAGATCTCATGCCTCTCGTGACTTCGGCCAAAACCTTAGCCTCAAACACTTGGCTTTGAAATGCAACTAAATAAAATTGCAAGAAACAGGAAAGCTCTTTTAAAATAATACAAGTATTAAGTTTCCATTAGAGCTGGAAACTCAAATCATAAAAAAAATAAATTCGAAAGATTTGAGATTAAATTGAACTTTCCGACGTGCCTTCAATTCTCTTGACTAAGCAGTATTTCCAGGTTGCTGACTTCAGTCTTTCCCTGGTGTTTACGCAGGCAGTGCTGAGACGTGTGCAGAGTGAGAGGCCCCATGCTAACTCCAGGAGGGTCTAGCCATACAGCAGGAACCAGAGCCCCGGTCAGCCACAGATACAGGCCTTACTCACGTTAAAAAGACAGAATAGCTTCATAATAAAGACATGTTTTAAGAGTAACAGCAACAGCAAGCACAGCTAGCACATATACAGCAGAAAAGTAAACATGAAAATTTCATCGAGACTGTATGACTGCACAGGGCAAATTCTGCTCAGCGTGTAAAAAACAATACAATCAAAACAAGACTGATTACATAATTACTGATGGTTAAAATATAAACATTATATCCCCTTTTTTAACCTAACTGTACAGCCTTTACTTTACTAGATTCAAAGTAACTTAATCTTACGGATTGCTAAAAATGTAATAGCAAACAGTAAATATTTCAACAGTGGTGACATTTTTAGTCAAACATAAACATCTCGAATGCATTAAATACACGATCCGAGAGTCTGTTTTCTTGTGTACCTCAAACATCCGTGCAGCAGTACACCGCACCAGAGCAGACGTGTGGACCACCCCGTACCACAGGACAGTCAGCAGCAGCTCATGGTACACGGGATTGGCTCTAAAATGAGACACACATAAAAGTTGTGAGGCGACTTTCCTGTCGTATATGAGAACAGCAAAAAGAGTCTTTTTCCTGTAAGTGGGGTTGTGTTGTCAAAAGTTATAAAATATGTGGGATGCCTTCATTACTGTGATGATGACTGAAATGTGTTTAAATATTTCTATTACCACATAGGGCGAAAAAAGCTCACATTAAAAAAAAAAAAAAAAAAAAAAAAAAAAAACATGTTTATGGTGAGAAGAGGGTTGGAGAACAACTCGCTATGGTTGAGTTCAGAGCACGTCTACAAGAAATGAATGCAAGACAATGCAAAGTCCCACGAAAGCACGGCAACCCTTGTGTATGCGAGTGTGTATTTCTCACCCCAGCTCTACAAACGAGGCCTTCAGACTATCAAGAGGTGCATGTGACAGAGACAGAGTGGTCATGACGTCCTCCAGGAAGCCCACCAGCAGCTTCCGATCCTCCTCCTTTAAACAGTGGTAACATGCTTACGTCGGAGCGATCATGTACGAAAGAAATACCTTCTAAAAATAACACTTTCATGTACACATTTGTGTGGATGTAACTTTCTATCACTCGGCCTGTTTTAGGATATTGTGATTTTTTTTTTTTTTTGCGAAATCACACCCCCGAACTGCATATTTGAGCATATTTGTTTGACACATTGTGTTGAAAGTGATCACAAAATGCAGCCCTCCCACAGGCCAATAGGTTTTGCAAGCGCCGTGTTATTTTGCCAGCCTAAAAATCTAAACAGAATTATGTGGTAGCATGATGTTAAAGTGGATTTTCCCTCAAGACATTGAACAATAACCCAAAGTGTAACATGGCTAACACGCTGAACAATCCAATACACAAGAGAGGAGAGGAGTCCAAAAACCAACAAAGCAGCAAAATGAAGAACTTGTGGTGATACTTTATTTTTTTTTAGAAATGGTTTTTTTTGGCCAATAATAATACCGATTTTCTGAAAATGTGTCTTCAAAAAAAGAAAAAAGAAAAAAGAAAAAAAAAAAAGATTTGAACGCCTGCACTTCAAATTGAACTTACAATTAACACAGAAAAGCAGAGGGCTTAAATTTCATTTTAATGCCATTTAAAATTTTGCAAATTATAGACAGAGGTTAACCTCGAGGTTAGGGGAGAAAGCTTTTAATGATAAGTTGCTGGTTTGATTCTTACTGCTGAAGGATCACTATAGACCAACGGTCTGCAACCTCTAGGACCAACAGAGAAATTTTTGTGATTTTCCACGAAATCAAATTTACATTTTAGAATTTTGTTCAGTTTTATTTATTGGGGCTTTTCTTATCCCAGAGAAAAAAAGGTCATTTTGAAAATGACTCCAATGTGTAAATAAAATAAAATGTTTGTTTAGGAATAATTTAGTGAAAGCATCACGGAGCCACTACAAAAGGGCCATTGAGCAACATGTGGCTCCAGAGCCGCAGGTTACAGAGTCCTGCTATAAAGGAACCCTGGAACGGCTCAGGTTGCTTCAGAGTCAGACTATCTGATGTAAGACTTAAGGTGTAACCTGGGTTAAATCAAACATATGGATCATTAGATCTTCTGAGTCAAAGGGAGCAGCTGAAACATATACGGTATGTTCCTTACAAATAACTATCAGTGAAAAAATAGTAAATTGGTCTCGCTATAGACAGAAATACAACTAAACATTTGACTATTGCGTCGACTATCATCGGGCTCTGAGCTGCCGCTTTTATGTTACCTGATTATAACATGTCAGCACTCCAGTGGCATAGATGGGCACCGTTGCTTTGGTGAGAATACCGTTTCCAGCCGAAGCATCTGGTGGAGGAAGAAAACCAGAATCAACGAAGACAAAAGCCTCAACGTCAACGTTTGACTTACGGCAATAAAAAGTGGAGACGTGTGTTCTTCAAAATTAAAGATATGCTGACAAATAGGCATGATGTGCTGGGGTGAGTTAGAGCACGTGCGTGTTCACATGAGAATTTTAAATATGTTTTTTTTTTTCTTTAATTTACTTGTGTGTTTTACTGTCCAATAAAAAAATTTAACTGAAACTGTCCATCATCCTGCGGCACACATTTGACAGTGTGGCCTCATCACATATATTGTTGTGGCTTTGAAAAAATAAAAATAAGAAAATGCTGAAAATGAGCATTTCCACACAAAGGTCACGATGCCCTCAACATAGTCCGTGACTCAAACCAACACATTTCATAAATGGCCACAATACCAAAATTATTTGGCAGCCAGATGAGACCGAGCACCTCTTTTTCACTACAGAAACATGCTCGGAATTAAAAAAGAAAGAGAAAGGAGGGGAACACCCATGACTAACTCCAAATAGCTTGTTTACATGAATATTGTCCACGTCGGAACGCCTCCCTTCAACATTCTCATGACAGAGTTGAGGAAATTTTACACAGGCATTTGTGTGTGAGTTAAAGCTGAACTTACCGACGTTCTCCTCAGAAAGCCGGAGAATCTCTTGGAACTGTGGCTTAACCTGGAGAGACCACGAGGATAAATATCTATACACGTTTTTTTTTTTTTCATTCATGTTTTAAAAATTAGATAAAGAAAATGTCTCCACAAAACCGACAATTAATAAATTGGCTAACTAGTAAATTCCTAAATTGCATGAGGATATTTTGTTGACATAATAAACCTAAACTATTGCTTATAAGTCAGTAATGGGTAATGGATTTTAAAGTACTTGACACATTAATGATTTCAGTTTTGGCAACTTTGGTTTCATTGTCGTTCTCATTCACATATGAGCTGGGCGAGATGTGAGACTGAATTACTGATCTTGGGACTGGACAATGACCCACTCCAACCACATTGTGGAGAACCCATAATGCAACGTATGGGAGCGAGTACTTGATTTTCTGACTGGATATTGTTTTGCAGTGATTGCACACTGATTCTTCAAAATCAAGTGGGATTTTCTAGACAAGCCAACTTTCTCAAACAGACTGTTGTTCAGCATATCGTTTCCAGATGACAGATTCCAATGCTTCACCTTAGTGTTGGTGAAGATCTTGCCAAACGTACGACAGAACCTCCAGAAGAAGCGAGAGAACTCATGAACGCAAGTCGACGACGCCACGTTGATGCGACCCACAATGTCTATTAGTTGAGGCAGGCTGGGAACAGAGCAGGTAGACGGAAATCGGCATGTGTGCACAAGTTTCTGTTTCTGTGATGACATGGCGATGTGAGATTCGAACATGTTGAGTGTGTACTTGCCCTACTAAAATTAGAAAATAAATCTGTGTACAAAACCATGTATTCATCCACTGATCTTTCTATGACAAGGACTGATGATGAAATTTCAAAATAGTGTTGGGCTAACATCAATTCACAGTTAGAAAAGGGGTAACTAAGATGAGAGTTAGTGTAAGTCCCTAGGAAAACAATACAAGTTAGTGTAATGAGTACCAGTACCACCAATACTGTGTGTATTTCTTACAGTTGGTTGACCACCCATAGCAGACTCTCCCAGCCAGTGGTTCCTTCATGCTCCAGCTGGTGGTCATATAGTAGAAGCAGGGCACTGAGCATTTCCCTGCTGCCGATGATCGTTGCCACATCCTGGAGGGGAGAAGCTGGCCTGGGAAACCGAGTCACTGCAGGACCAAAACAATGGGGTGCGGATTGTAAATTAGTAAATATGAAGCTTTAACAATAGAAATAAGGAAAATTATAATCTAGTCAATAACTGGAGATCAACCGTAGGTTCTTCTTGAGTATATGTCAGATAATATAAATATTTTTTGCAACTAAAGCACATGTTTCTTTGGATGCAGGCATGTTACCTTCTATTGCAGGTATGTCTCCGTGGAGTTTGGCTCTGCTGGTGAAGGGCGCGTTCTGCAGCACCACGGCAAACAGAGGAGGGATGAGGGACTGGAGGGCCGACAGGAAAATGTGTAGCTTGTGTTCATCCAGGCCATGTTCTCCCTGCTGCAGAAAACAAAACAAAAAAACCAACAACTAATTAGCTGCATGAATAATTCAAAGTAAAATCTTTCAAAAAAGTATAACAGGGTAAAGTTTACCGTGAGTAGTTTCTCTATACGAGCCAGCAGAGAAGGAATGAGTGCAGAGTACAAGGTTCCCAGCTCAGTGGTCCAGGCAGCAAAAGCAGGAATGAAGACCTGGTGGACTGCACTGACCACCCGTTCTGATGGATCTCCGAGGGATAGCAGCATCAGCTCAAAACCCTGTTTGAAATGAAAGAGACTCACCCACAGCACTATACAGAAACGTGTTTAAGACTTCAAGGGAAGTTAAGCAGAAATTCGGAGGCAATGTCAATGCAAGGGGCTGTTTGTGGCATTACAAAGACAAGCTGAGACGAGACTCGCATACCTGTGAGTACTTATCGGGGTCATCTATGTAACCCATGATAATACCCAAACTCTTGACCACGGCCTCTCTGACCATGTCTGCCTTGTCCTCTGTAAGCATCTGCTGCAACATGGACAACACCAAAGAGCTTCGGATCTCCTTCTGTACAGAAAACCCCCCAGAAAGATTTAATACTTGAGATTATTGTCATCTAAAGTCATATACATTCACTTGTCAACATTGTGATCTTACAGGCAGGTAAGGTGCTAAGGCTCCACAGGACTCGGCCACCAATAATCTCCTCTCTGGGTATTTGTGGTTAATCTGCAGGAGACAATATTATGGTAAATATTGAACTAAAAAAGGAAGCGAAAATGAAAGAAAAGGAAGGAGCAGACGGGAGTGCAGGCCTCATGGAATGGAAACAACTTGAGAATCATCAACACGCTGACCCTGTAAAAACCGCTATTTGTCTTTCTGGGCAGATTCTCAGCCTCCAAATTGCTGGCAGCTGTTGTTGCCATGGCAGCAGATTTTGTTGATCATAAATGTGGCGACCCAGGTGGCAATGAAAACAAAACTGCTCCCACATTTAAGTCAGGGACACCATAGAAGTGATGATAGCAATTTTCTGGATGAAAACACCGCACGGTCGTCCCACTTGAAAGACAGACACGTCTAATGTCCCTTCCTTCTGTATGGTACTTTTAAGTACATTCGACCTGATTTTTACAGAGGTGAAGAGATGATATATGACATAATCAAAATAGCGTACCTGTTCCCAGCACTGAGGAAGCAACTCGGCCTCGACACGTGTGGGACCCACGTGCCTCGCAAACGCAACACAGCCTGTCAGGATCATTTGCCTTTGAAAGGACACAAACACACACAAATATAAATGAACAATGTTGTATATGCGTCCATTCAGGCAATGTGAATATTCTCCTGTCCGCAAACTTTCAAATAAACACACCTCTGCTCATCATCCGGTCTCTTGATTAGGTTGAAAAGGATGTGAAGGAGCTGGTCTCTCTCTTTGGGCTCTGGGTGAAGGCAGGCGGTACACAAGATGAGTGGAATCAACTCCTGAATTAAAAGGAGAAGACAGAGCGAGAGAAAAAGCCGGCATGAGCGTTGATTGCTTTCTAAAATTATAGTGTGGTTACGGTTACACAGCACAGGAAAAAGGATGACGGGAGCAGTCAAGCAGGCCTGTAAAACTAGGGAGCTGCAGGAACAGGAAAGAGGGGGAAGTTGGGGTTTTAAAAGAAGGGAAGAAAGTGGGTAAGTTAAAAAAAAAAAAAAAAAAAAGGAGGGATACACTAAGAAGGGGGTCACCTTTTAAAACCAGCAGGAGTCCAGCAGCTGTGGAAACATGCTCACCTTCAACATATAACTTGACGCATTTGGCTTTGGAGTCGCACACAAGACATTTGGGCTCAGGATCATAAAAGCTAAAAGGATACATGCACACACCCAGACACAGCTGCATATAGAACGCACACACACACATACCTAAAGCACTCAATTTCTTCATGAAGCTGAATTTATATCCCAGAGTTCAGACAGAGTTCAAACGCCTCAGTCAGGGGAGAGACAGAGCTCAGCTACCCTTGATACAGGGCCTCCATGGCCAAATTGTGGTCAGCTCTGCATTCTCGCCACACATACCGAAATTAGAGAGTGCAAAGAGGTAAAAATATATTTTTTTTCTCAATCTCTCTCTCTGTTTTTTTTTCTTCCAGTAAGATACTGTATGCTCCTGCCAAGTACTGGAAGAGCAAGCGAAACCCCAAAACGAGATGGACAGTTGGACCTAACAGAGACTTGGGTAAAGATAGGCCAGGATGAGTCACTCACTCCAAGCTGGACCAATCTTCTGAAGTCAATGCCATGGTGGCTATCTTTTAAAAGCTAAAAATAACAATAGAACATTTAAGGATCCCGGGGTCAATTATAGTATTTACAAGATCGGTTTAATGTGGGTGAAGTCAGTTCAGTTTAGAGAAAAACAGCAAAAACTTGCACATTAAGAGAGTTCAGCCAATTTTGACTGCCACATTCGATTATCTTCTCCCTCGGCTCATGAAAGTTCTCGGGATCTTCATGCAAGATATTTGAGGCAGTCGAGAGGGCCCGCTTGATAAAACAAATTAAAGATCTTTATCAAGCGTACACATCTAAAGAGCCAGGAACCACACGGACCTTGTGCTATTTCAGTGTGAACTCCTGAGTTCTGGATGTGAAGACTCCTTCAGGAGGTTAAACATCTGACCAGACCTGGGTAAACATTGTGGGCAGGTACAGTGGACAGAATGACGCCAGGACCCGGGGACAGGGGGGCCCTATGCTTTTCTTTTAAAAGTTTAGCTACTCCACATTCTAGCTCTGAGGCCAGTTTGTAGGAGGCACATCATCCAATGCCAATTTTGTTTTCCGTGCCTCTTTTTCTGTTCTCTTGCAGCCATGGTAGCTACACAGCTCAGCCAATGGTGAAATATGTGTTGGTTCACCACGTTGGTCAGGACCCAACAGCATGGCAGGGCTAGAAGTTTGGCTTCACAGTGAGGAGACCCGGATTCATTTCTGGGCCTTACTGGATGAGGTTTGCATGATTTCCCTTCACCTGCAAAAGTTTTGCTCAGATACTATGTCGGAATTGAAAGGCCATTAAGGTTGGTTAATCTGTGAATCTAAATTGGTTCTATGTGTGTGCTCTGTAATGAACTGGTGTGCTGTCCACGGAGTACCCTGCCCTTTGCCCATCATTGCGTTGGATTGGATTGAGCCCTGCAGCTTTTTAAACCAAAGCCTACTCTTAATGAATACAAAAGAATGGATATTTCACTCTTAAAACATAGGAAAACATTTAGAGTAACCAGAGAATGCAGCTTACTAACTTTTCTTAATGTAAAATGTCTTAGCATTTTTCTGCTTGAATATTTAGTTCCGATATAGTGTCCAACAAATGTATGGTATAGTGATGAATTGTGAAATCCACATGTATTTTCTTGAATCTCAGTTTTTTTTTTTTGTTTTTGTTTTTCTTTTGCACAGCGGTGTTGTGGTTAGCACTCCAGCCTGTGCTTGGGGCCCTTTCTCTGCGAGGTTTGCATATTTCCTCTGCACCTGTGTGGATGTTTCTCCAGGAACTTTTATCCTACAGTGTAATAATATGCATTTGTTTTTCCGTAGGTGTGAATGTGTGTGTCTGTCTCTCTGTGTTTGGCCTGTGACGGACTGCTGACCGATAAACGTCCCCCAAAGTGAGCTGGGATCACGTTTGTTGATGCCCCCGCAGCAAAGTGGGATGGAAGACGGACGTACACTGTGTCGAACTGAAAAGTTGACATCCCTCTCAGCATGAATACGAATACTTTTAGTGATCCTTTTAGCTTTCACCTTGCACCACAATTCCATATACATTCACAACACAGGAATTAATCATATTTCTATTAATCATATTATATTAAGTAGTATTTAATTACATTACTAGATTTGAACACACGGTCGCTTGAATTAATCTTTTAAATTCACACACTGTTTAAACCATTGCAATGTAGACATGACAATTACATTGGCAGCAGTTTGTTAAAGTTCACAGTTTGCCTGCCCAGTAGAAAAAGTCAATTATTACAGCATTTGTTTATTTTCCACTGGCAGTGTTTGCTGAAAGTCTATGTGTAACCTTAACAATAAATAGAAAATATGTTCACAAACAGGCACAGGGCAACTTTTTTCTTTTTTTTTTTTTTTTTTAACTAAAAGGAACAACCGAAAAACAATCCTGACCCAAAAAAAATAAAAAAAACACTCATAAAACCAGAGCTACAATGCAGGTCTGTATACTGAAGAACAGTGTGATGTTAATAATTCACAGTGTCTGATAATACAGCCAGGTGGCAGGCAGAGTCTAAATGTATCACACTACCGTTTCAAGTCAAACACCTTTTGTCCTCAAGTGGGTGTCAAATTCAAACAACTGAAGGTGCGTCTTCAGGCATGAGGTGGTTAAAAGCTTCAAGCTGCAAGATGGGAATATCTGTTTGTGTGTGCACGTCATGGCCGGTGAATCTAACGGACATAGTACAAAGTCCACAGCGTTCAAGAAGAATCCCCCCCGGGTATAAGTGAACTACTGTGTTTTAATTTTTTTTTCACAAACGTCCAACTTCAGTTTGTTTATCTTTGATTTTGCGGGGAGATTAAGTTCTCCATAACTGCCCGAGGGAGGTTCGAATATTACATAACCATGGTGATATGCAAAGCAGCATGGCTGCGAGCTATCCCAACCACACAAATTGCACGCAAGCAGTAATGTGCAATGCACATCATCACCAGAACAGGTTTGTGCATTATAGCTTGCGAAAAATAATGACTAGTTAAAGCCTAAATTTATCATAAAAACTGCTTCCACTTCCCCCCTCAGAAGAAATTAGAAACCGTGTCTTTCCAAGGTAAATGCTGGTTTACATACATTTTTTATTATGAAAAATATTAAGAACAAGAAGAAATTTCTCTGTTTCTAGTTGTGACAATAACCCAAAATTTAAAACCCCACCAAAATCTCAGGCATTGAGGTGTTCAAAGCAATTGGAGCTGCAGCAAATTAAAAACAGACATGGGAACAATCAGAGGAGAATAAAGATGCACAGGATTTAAAAGAGTTACAGCACAACATGACTGCCCACAACTGCTTACCTTAGACCAGCGTCACATGTCAACATATGATTTCACGACAAACCTTTAATTTCAAGGCAGTGCAAAAGAGCGTGGGAATAAAATTGGAAATGACTGAGTAAATCATAACGGAGAATAATAATGACGGTAAGTCAGAGCCTAAGTGACAGCAGTTGCAGCTGAAGGAGCTGGGCATTAATCACACACGTCTGAGCTACGGGCCGTATGGGAACCATGCAGATGAGTGCGTGAGAGACTCACCTGGCAAAGATGCGCAACCATTCTCTAGAAGAGAGGCATGCATGAGAGTGAGAGAATGAGTGAGACGAAAAAAGAGAAGAGTGAAAATAAAACCAGTGAGGGCAAAAAGACAGCAAACGTGAGTAAGGGACAAAAACAGCAGAGCGGGAACAATGGCATCTAGTGGAAACAAATGCTGTCGAGAAAAGGAAAAATGAAACTCCCCAATCAATAGATGGACACCAGTCAGCCGGTGAAAGCAGTTTGAAGATGTCTCGTTCTCATTGGAAAATGACTACATAAAGTCAGTACAGATTTTTGGCGACAAAACAAAAAGGATAAAGGTGCTCTGTGCAGCTTTAATTCATTAAGCTGGAGACAATGGTGAGATTTTCTTAAACAAACCATGAATCACACTGATTACACCATTGACGAGAGGAATAGCAGGCTCTAGGCCGTGTGTGGTAAAACATTGCATACTAATTTAATTCTGAGAATGCCTTTGGCACAAACACAGAAAAGGGTGGCACACTTTAAGCAAACATGGTGGGGAACTTCTGAGAAGAGAAGATGGTGCAATGGATGAATCATCATCAAAGAACAGAAAGTCACTGAGACTTCGTTTTGACTAAATATCCAAAACTCAGTTTAAGAGGAGGCCACACAGTGGTGTAGAGGTTCGTACTTTCACCCCAAAATGGGAATATTTAGAGTCAGGCTTGGGCCGGGGGCCATTCTGTGTGGTTTGCATGAACATGCACGGGATTTTCTTCGGTTGAAAATACAAAAAAAAAAAAAAAAACCAACTACTAATAAATATGTATTTGTGATCAGCCGCTGTCTCTAAATCGCTCGTATTTGTGATTGTGTCGGTCTGTCTCTCTGTGTTTGACCTGTGATGGATTGGCACTCGATCCAAAGTGTATCCTGCCCCCAGTCAGCTGGGATCAGCGACATGCAACCCTAAGCTCGATAAAGCGATACATAAGCTGTGTTAGTCTGTTAAATGGCACTAAGCTGACAGTTTATATTACAAAAACGGCATCTGAAAAGTATTGTGCAAATGCATCACAGTAAGACTAATATCAGTACAACACGTAGCACCTTTGCCTCTTGATGTTTTAGAAATTAATTTCCATCTAATGTGTGAACTCACAGTGATTAGGGATCTGTAAGGTGAGAATGACTCTTAATTTTAACTCTGCTTATCCTTGCTGCTTTGTGTGCATCTATTGTACTTCAAGACAAAAAGGATTGATGACAACAGTACAAAAACGATCCACAGTTTGGGAACACGGGGGAGGTAGTCGGGTTTACCTCTCGTTTAGCAAGAAGAACGTTTGGGACGATGTGGGGGAGGCATCGGCCCAGCATGAGCATCACGCTCTCCTCGCTGTCTGCTATACGAGACACCTAGAGAGACACAATAGCAACATTATATATAGCTGCTGTCTGCAATAAAAAAAACAACCTGTTTTTAGATATACCCGAGGAGTGTGATGCTGACCTCTGCTCCCAAGCGGCTGTCGGAACACATTCTGCAGAAGGACAGCAAGGCTTGCTGGAAGGCTGGAGATAACTTTCTGAGACACCACAAACAACAAGAGACCAAAAACAGTCACTACAGTCTGCAACAGTTTCTCGGCACTCCCAGCAAATTGCCCTGACCATTGCGTGCTTGAGGACTGGTCTGTGCCAAACAAACTCTCCACTGCAACTACAATGTATGACAATACAGACAAAAGTGAAACCAAGAGACATCACAGTAATGCCCATCAAAAAAAAAATAAAAAATAAAGTTCTATAGAAATATTTACCACCAGATTTTGTAAATCCACATCTGTTTGTAATATTAAAAATACAATTATAGAAGGCCACTTGATTTCTAAATAATTGAGGCACAAGACCATGGTTAGTAAATTGTAACTTCAAAAAAGAAAACTGAAATAAAACTTGGACTGATGTGTTGCGGGCAAAATAATAATGATTGTCAAAACCTCTATTCCAACTCAAGAGGGCACCCACTAACGTCATGGCTGCTGTTGTGCCCACTGTGGCTACAAAGTCTGATAACTACTCCCATCTAGTGGCGAAGTTTAAGAACTACACTGATATGGACTTCATCAGTACAGAACATATTAATTACATGGAACATATGGAAAAATTTACATTTTACACGGGAAATGTATGCTCTTTAATTCATCAAACACAAGTCATATTTAGACTGCATTGATCTTTTTGAGCATTTACATGTTTTCTTCATTGCAGGGCTGAATTTTCACTCACCTGTTCGGCTGATCAAACTGGACCGGCGGCTGACTCTTAAGCTTGTTTTGGGACTGTGATTGAAGCTGTGATATGTTCTGTGCCAAGTTGTGGCCTGGACTATTTTCTGCATCAGAAACGTCCCGGATGTCCAGATACTGACCATTATCTGTCGGGAGCTGAGGAGCAAATGGAGATGAAAGAGCAAAAAAAAAAAAAAAAAGAGCATAAAACAATGGAATATCAGTTTTAATCGCTCTATTCATTACAGCACACTACTTACTATATTACTACCGTGTGTGTCTACATAAATAAGAGTGCTTCTCAAACGGATCACAAACCGTAGAAACACAGTTGGTGGAGCAAGCTGTGTTAGAGGAGGAAGAGGGATTTTGTATATTCTGGGAGCCCACATCCAGAGAGGCCGGGGGTGGAGAGGAGACAGTTCTCCTCAGTGTCTGAATCTCACTGTGAGAAAGAGAAAATAAAATAACCGGTCAAGGAAATATAATATCTTTTACAAGTGAGGCACAAAGTCAATCGAACAAATTAGACACACAATTTAAAAACAGTGGTAGAGCCGTTCTGGAAACTGCCTCGACATGTCTGATTTGTGGTGAAACAAAATAACTTGAATCCATGTGGGCAATTAGGAATTTTATATCAGAGGAGAGTTTCCGCTTTAATTTCATGCAGCAATAAATTTGAGAGGAAAATACTGCTTTTCATGGCCCAAGTGTTTTGGAAACATTCATGGCAACAGTGACGACTGACGCTTTTAAAACTTCTCAGATATCTGTGGCAGCTCATTTTCTTCTTGCATTAATGGTAAGGAGTCTCATTTAATCCACATGTGCACTAACTGCTATCAGAATGTCAGCACCTTTAAATACTGCGCTTCAGCCAATACTATATACAAATTAATATATAGGCACAAACACACCTCTGCAGCTTCTTGATCTGCTCGGCAAGGCTTTGCTTCTCATTGTTGAGGAGACTGATCTGGTACTCCAACTCTTGCACGACTTCCGTTTGTTGCTTTAAAAGGAAAAATAAAAAACAACACTCATGCACAGTTTTGCCTTAAAAAAAAAAAAAAAAAGCCTGAGTCATTCATAATTTAGATTGGATTATAAATTAGAACTATGTTCCATTCATTTTCACATCTTTTAACTTTAGCATGTGCAAACAAATGTGGAAATCAGATTTTCAATCAGTCTGACCATGTGACCGTCAGTTTGATCATAATGCTTTTGTTGAATGCCTGAATAAAATACATTATTAGTTCACTTATGATTGCAAAACAACATTTATTTTCACATAGAAGATGAAAATGCAGTGTTATAGTTTCAGTATTCATTACCTCTGTTGTCCCTATTGAACACATATATAAAGGCTTGAAGGAAAAATTGAAGAACTCGCGGTATCTAGTGTGATGCATCGGCAGCAAAATAGGCGCCTGAAATGTCTACTGTGCGCACCTGTTGTGTCAGATCGAGCTTCCTTGGAGTTTCTTGAGAGATGCAGTTTCCCGGAAGATCACCAAAATCCACCCCGACGGATACATCAGCCACATCGCGAGGCGAAGGGAGAGGGCTGCCGCAGTTCCTGTAGAGCTGTAAGAGGTCCGGGGGCTTTGGGATATTGAGGCCGACGTCATCCCACAACTCAAAGTCCTGGGAGGGGAAGTGGAAAATATGTGGTTAACAACAAATTCTTCAGGTTTCCCGCTATTCTGCATTTTTGGAGAAACTTTTTAGCAACATAGAAATAAGAACAAATAAAAAAGGTAAAGTGATCGCTATGTGGACAACATTCACTTTGTCTCTGAACAGAAAGCGGCGGAAAAAAAAGGTTTACCTGATCGTCGTTCTCGTCGGAGAAGGTGATAGATGACAGTTTGTATTCATTTTTTAATAAATATTCATTCACGAGAAAGTTTAAGGCTCTTTTCTCGAGTGGGCGTATCGGCTCCTGAGATGGAGAAAAGAAAAAAATAAAGGAAAAGCTGTAAACTTGTTCACTCAGAGACTTCAAGGGAAGCCCTTAAACAGATTTAAAAGGAACACATATAATATCCCGGATTCATTCTAGCAGGAGAGAAAATGTCACAAATCCTTGCATTTTCAACACTTAGGAAATTCCCCACCTGAATTTCAGGACTCGACTTGAAGTTTTTCCTCTCCTGAGAGGGCACTTCGCTCTCTGAGAAAAATTGAGAAGATATTACATGAGTTTCAGAGGATCCCAAGTATCATTCATCAAGAAGCAATTCTCTGAGAAACAAAAGGAGAGAAAGCTGTAACAAAAAGGGTTTGAGGTGGAGAAGAAGTTAAAAGTACGCCACACCTGCTGCCTGAGTCAAGTTGGCGCGCAGAGCCTGAATGGTCTCCTTTGCTTTCCGTAGCTCAAACTCCAGCACTGGACAGGAAGTGACAACACACACACGCGCACACACAGGAATGCATCCAACCAAAGACAGGGAACAAACAAATAAACAAAAGATGGGTGTGAAAACAAACAACGGCACAAAAGATTATAAGAGTCAGAAAATAAAACAACGAAGAAAAAAAAAAAAAAAAGATGCATGCAAATCATGGATCTGAGAAATGCATGCAGCAGAGGATCATGGGAAAGCAGGCTGGATGTTGGTTAAGTGTGTCATTGAGACATCTCGGGTGATGGGGTTTCCTGCCCTCATTTTTTCCCCCCCTCCCCATTAGCAGGCCTGATGTGCCTCAGTTATCAAATGGGAATAAAAATCTACTTAAATTGCAACTGAAGGTGATTAAAAGTGGATTTGAAATCGAGACGTGTATCTCAATAATCTAGGAGCTGTCTGACGCAGGTATTTTCAAGCTTCTGTCTTTCTAATAAGTAAAGACCAGGTTTTATGTTATCGATAGATTAGGATTATACTCAAAATAGGTTCCAGGCATGGTCAGATTACGTTTTCAGTAAAAAAAATTAAAGAAAAAAAAAAAATTAAAAATGAATAAAAACAAACAAACAAAAAAACAAAAAATTTAACAGTTAATCGTGTTTCTGTTTCTGAGTTTCTAAACAATCAGAAGCAGCAGATTTTTAAATAAATCTTTTTTAAATCCAGGTTTTGAACGCTGAACTAACACTGTAGAAAGAACTAAACAGACAAGATTTTCAGACACGCTGGATCAAAAACACACGGCAAAAGTAAAAAGCGATGGAGCAGGAGAACTATGTTGCATAGCTGTGCACTGATTATCTGCTACGTGATCTGACCCTGTTGTTGTCCCAAATTCAGTCAACTGACGTCTAAGATTACGTTTCAGGTAATGCTGTCCACGGTTTCACAATAAATTCAAATATGGGCTTTCCATACCCGTTATAAATGATCATGTCAACAAAGATTCTTGGCAGGCATGATTGTGTACATCCTGTTTTATGGTTACGTCAATCATCGGTTGCCCCTCTAATATCCTGAGTTTTCTCAAGCAGATCAAGAGTGCACAGGATGCAATCGCAAACAAAATGGAAAAGCAAAAACTGAAAAACAAGAAGAGGGGAGAGAAAAAAAAAAAAGAAAAAATCTAGTCTTGATGGAGTGACTTGTCCAGTATTTCACTGGGGTTTGATCAACGTCAGGAGAAAGCCAGAAAACCCAGAGTCAGACAGCTGTGGGCAGGCAACTTGGCGAGAAAAACAGGTTGAGGGAAATGAGAGTGGAGGGTGGGGGGGGGTATGGAGGAAGAGGGGGAGGGGGAGGGGGAAGGGCTCTTTATTGGGAAGAGTGAGCAGGGTGGTTACGATAGAGATCTGAAAAAGATGCGTATTCTGTAAGTGTGAGGTCTTACCAAAACTCTGCTGAGTGGTTTAAAATGTGGCTTTCTGATGCATGTCTCTAATCCTGTTGTCAACTGTTAAATGCCCCCTTCCATAAGAAAAACCTCCTGCTTGTACTTTATGTGTACCGACGATGATAATTATGACAATGATTTTAAAGGTTAGAAAAAAACTAATTTTCTTTTTCCTGCAAGAAATGATCTACTTTAAAACACTGAGCAAAGCGCGGGTATGCAGTTAGAGCAATAAAAAGAGCACAAAATATAGAAGCATTTAAACTTTCGTGCACAATCTCATTAATCCGAGTCGTAGTCATTATGATTCAGGGCTTTTCGGGACTCACTTGCTCACACTGACTGACCAAACTGAGTGAGGGGGTCATGTATAATGTCTTCATGTTGGTGACTATGACAAGGGAAAGATCACGATTCAAATGGATCCTCCCCGCAGGAAAAAAAAACTAACTCTCTCCTCTTACATTGACAGTAAAAAGGATCCCTTTGTTTGCTTTGCTTGGGTTAGGAGCATAGAACCTGCATCGCACGACAATGAAAAGCGAGCAGCTGTCTTCAAATCGAGCAGGTTCACCGCTGTCAAGCGAAACTGTTACGTGTATTCGGCTCAAACGGTCAGACGGTGCGTCACGACACAGCGAGAGAGTGTGATGCTTGCACAGACAGTTCGTGCACCAAAAAATACTACAGGCCAACTCGAAAGTGTGACCGTTGGAGGCAACCGAGTTAAAGACAGAAGCATATAACCAAACCATGAAAACAACTTGAGACCCTTTAGCTTAGCGTCTACACTTATTTACCTCCCGAGCAACGCCACAATACCAGGAAACCAAAATATTTGGTTGATTAAAATAAATTAATTTTTTCATTCCTTGCTGTCTATGATGATAAGTTAAGACACTTCTGTCAGAGTGATTAGTGGAGCTGTCAGATGTTGACGTCAATGTTCCAGCGGTGCTCGTCCATTTAGCCATTATCTCCTCTCCGGATCTTACATTCCCCCGGGGGAAGCGAGGACGAGCTCGTCTGGTCCTGGCAGCGGGGTTCGTCTTACCTGCCACCCGTTCGTCTGTCTCCCGGTTGCCGTCATCCGAGTAACGGGCAAAGTCCAGAGAGTCTAATGTGCTGATGCTGCCCGCTCGATCTGAATGGAGACAGAGAGAAAGCAGTGAGACAGGTTGACAATCGCAATCAGATATTTAAAATGGGAATTAAATTTTTTTTTTTAAAAAGTGACAACACATGCTTGAAATTTTTCAAAAATGCTGTACAGGTTTGTTTTTTTTGCTAAACAAGGCTGACCGCATACCAACAGCAGAATGTCTTTCTATATAGGTTACAAAGAGTTCTTCAATCCACACACAAAGCAGTGGATATTGGGAGGGATCACAGCTAAACAAACGGTTAATATTGCCTAATCTAGAAGAGATCCCATTAAATAACCAAACAACAACCTAGAAATATAGAGATTTCTAAAGTATTGCTCATTCAACGAAAAGATTAAGCTGATAAATAAGCACATTCATGCTCACATTTCACTGAGCGAGGCAGTCCTGGTAGCTTAGTCAATGGTGTTGGCTTTCTTTCCACTGCAACTTGTGTAAGTCTGGCCTGTTTGCTTTCTCATATCAAGATCGGGTGGAAGGTCAGGCCAAATGCAGCCTTCGTCGCTCTAAAGTAATGGATTTGCACAGTAAAAGGGTAGGAACGGTGCCAGTAATTCAACTGATAACAAAAAATTAACCTGTCCTGACTTCTTAACACAGTCACTGTTAGTCTTACTAACTTTGGAACCTACATCTGAGTAAATTAACTGTCAATCAGGTAAAAACAAAATAGAAGCCCTTTGACTTTTTTTTTAATTACCTGCCAATCAATTATCTTTTTTACTTAATCCCGTATTTATCTACCTTGAAGTTCAGGAGATAAAAAGGACAGGTGTGTGGGTGTCACATGTTGGCAGTCAGGATAACTGCATTTCCCGTGGAGAACATTTCCAACTCTCCTTACTTCCTGTTATTTGGGGACTTAGCCTGTCAGTATTTCATTCGGGTGATCAATGGTGCCTGCAGGCGTGAAGAAAAAAAGTAATTCCGTAATGAGCAGGAGTGTACACTCTGTGTGTATTGCACTAAACGAGAATATCTTCCTGGTTGACCTTTCACTTTGCACGCCCTTGGCATGTGCTGTCCCGGGCTGTGACGGATCACTCCACGAGGAGAGGCCGGATTTAAGGAAATGCCCTTTTCTGCTTTTATCAAGCAGAAAGATAAAAGAGATTCTTTGGCGATTAGGAGAGGTATGAGGGATCAGGCCAGAAACAATAAAAGATTGAAATCAAGCCGATGCAACCTGGACACAAAAAGAAAAATGGATTGTCGGGAGGAAGCCAACAAGCTGTTTGAAATTTAACAGGAGGGATGTTTTGGCCAGACGGACACTGCTTTAAAATGCAGTAATGAAGATGGAATGAAAGGGTGGGTCAGAAAGATCAAAGAGTGCAGTGGAAGACAGAAAAACCTGTGAGAACATTAACAAAAATTCACAAACTAACTTGATCAAACGTACTGAACACACTGAATCATCTCAAAATTCTTTCGAATAAAACTAGGCTATGGCTGTCAGAAAATATAAAATAATTTGGCATGGCTTTAAGGAAAGACGACAAACACCAATAACCTATAATGCACTAAGCTACATGTGCATGCACATAAACACGTGCACAGAGCCACCAGAGGCTGCAGACACACACTTACACACAGCCTAATGAAAGGCAGAGAGGTATGAACAGGCAACTGGTGGGAGACTGTCCAGAACAACCAGGAGCCTGGCCAGTTCCTCCACAATATCATTAATCACCTTCTCACACAATACCAGCTCCCGGCCCTGGACAGAGGAGATGATGGAAAGACCCGAGAGGGAGTTTGAGACTTGGCCAAGTGACAATCTATTTGGAATAGGAACTCATCTGGCAAATTAGATTCACCAGACTGACAATGAGAACCTCTGAAATGTGATCAAACCTCTTTATGCTGACCTGGATTACCACTGTGCGAAAATGATCAGACCTGTACTAGGCCAGCGCAAAACACCCTAAAAATCCACCACACAAGCGTAAAACTGAAATAAACTTTCGATATTTCTTGTTTCTGACTTATGTGGAAAACCGAACGTTTGATATCTGGAAAAAGTCACCGTCGTCACAATATGTGGCCATTTTGCAAGACTACAACAGAAGCTATCCAAGTCACATGACACGTCCGACCACCGGTGGCAATCATTCATGCTTTCTTGCCGTCAATTAGCACGGCGGTGTGAGATGCCACGCGGTGTCATGAGGATTGAAGCAACACCTGCAGATGAGGCTGTTTACACAGTCATTATCCATACACACACCCACTACAATCACATTGTGTGTGCTTAATCACATCAGTTTCATTGTGCGCTGGCTGCTTTGGACTTGTAGGCTTTTCCCTTTTGTTTTGCATGGAAGAACAAGATGAACTGGTGACCTGTCCAGGGTGTATCAAAAGTGGTACAGAATAAGATGATCCATGTTTTTTCCCCCCCTTTATTAGTAATGGCTCAATCCATGGCAGCTGGCTTTTCACACTTTTTTCAAACCGTCGAATCAGTTGCTCACAACCGTCACAAATCTCGTTTCATGTCTTATGACAACTGCGTGGCCATCGCGATGTTCCCTGTCACAGTTAGTAACACAGCAAATTTAATCCCATATTGCAGATCAACAGATGAGCTATGACACAATAAGTAAATTAAGTTGGAGGTTATTTTATACATTGTGTACAAACTCTAATGAGGCAATGTGCGGTACTAACAGTGTTTGTCAATTAAAGTGGACATCGAAACAATTCACTTCTCAGTAATAGAGAAAACATTTAAATAGCGAGAGCCCTTGTTTTACCTTCTTTAAAGTACCAAATGCTGCAATGCAACAGGGAATTCCTGAGAAAAAACATCATTCCACTGATCACATGAGGCCTCGGTTATCAGATTATGGTGGGAAGAAGACTCACACGGCCTCGGGTTGAGTCCATCGCCCATATTTACTCATTGTCAACTGCACTTTCTACATGGTTTTTCAAACTTGACTTTTTCTCATCAGAAGCCACCGAGAGCAACATTTCCGCCTCTCTGTGAGGAACCTTTCCTGTCAGTATCACAACAAGGGAGCCGTCAGGTCTTGTCACATTTATCGGAGACGCCATCATAAAACATTCATCCTGTTGCCACGCTCCAAACCTTCTGGGGGTTCGTCCGAAGCAGGCAGACCCTTTAGACGAACACTCACATGTCACACATTTGGTTGTTGCTGTGGTTTCTAACACGTATATCCAAATTGTGCGGGCCGGGATTTCATACTGTCAAGAAAAGGATGCAGAGAATCTGACAAGCTGCCATGTGTGGAAGCGAGCCTCAGGCCAGGTGCCAAGACCCACAATCCAGACTATACAACAGGCTCCTGAGACATCAGGTTGTTGTCCATTGCCACTGCATTCAAAGTGAGGTAAAAGCTTCTGGGTTATAATACAATATGCTTGCTTTCACTTGGATTTATTCTAGTCCTACACGCCACACAGATGGAGAACTGCCAGCACTTTAAACAATGAAAGAATATCATCGAGCCTTATTCTTCTGCTAACATCAAAACTGTAACAAAACAAAATTGTGGTGCTGCTGACAAGACATACTAAGAATAGTCGGAGTTATTTGCAGATTTAAACAATGAATTGAATCCTTGCACTGATGAGGAAGAACATTTCAAAGAAACATTAAAAATGATTCTGTTGCACTAAGATGATAAAAAACCTTTAACCACAATATTGGAGGCGAATCAATTTCAACACAAAACTGAAATGATTTGCCTACTTCAAAATGACAAGAAATGAATACCTCGTATTGAAATAGCACATACATGAAGGAATCTGCAAATACCTGTTTCATTATGTTTAATTAAGTGCGGCGAAAAATAAATTCACTGTACCACTAATCATTGAGTATCTGAAAAAGAAATATGAATATAAGAACGCATCAATAAAGCAGGAAAAAAAACCTGATTTGTTCTAAAATAGAATATATTTTTCTATTTGTGTCAATTTACATGATTCCCTAAGAGGATGTGTTTATATAAGGATTTATTTACTTGTAAATCAACATAGTCCCCAAGCTAATTTAATGTTGATATTTGTGGCCATGGTAACCATTTGCATGGCTTGTGTGTTTAGGAGCCAATACGACATGAGGCCACTATGTGATGATTGACTATTCCATAAAAAAATTACTAGATACGCAAAGCATATTAAAAAAAAAAAACACACCCTTGAGATATTGCAAACAAAACTACTAAACTCTTGTTAAATGCAGCCTTGTATTCAAAGTCTGATCTAGTTGCTATGGAGTAATTACATGTACTAGAGCATCAAATTGAGATTATATATGCACCCTCTGTAAATAATCCCGACCTCTCACCTCCTGTTGACCTAAAGAAGAGATAAACAGGTGTGTGTACATTCAGGCTTCTGGAACACGCCAGTGTGAACACCTTCATAAGTCATCGTTTTGTCACAGACAAACCTATCATCCCGAAGTGATCCTGTACTGACCCGGTGTTGATGCTTGTTGCCTGCGGCCTGGAGCAGCAGGGCAGGTGCAGGCAGCGGAGATCACAACATCGATTGGCTTGCAAACCAATTGTTTCGAGCTAACGCTAACTAGCGACGAGGCTAATCGTGTGACACACCGTCTTTACCGACAAACCCAGCTGATCGCTCGCACCGGGAGCGTCTGACGGTACTTACTCAGCGGTCCCCCGGGTCCGAGCACCTGGTCTTTGGCAGGTGGGGTGCCGCTCTGCCGCTCGAAATTGCCGGGGTTGGAGAAATAATCCCTCAGTCGCGGTAGGTCTCTGCCCGCTTCCAGCAGCTCGGTGTGAAACTCCAGGGCCGTGAGGATGTACTGGTCCCGCAAGAGCTGTGCGGCGATGACATCCACAGAGACCCGCGACTCGGAGCTGCCTGCCATAGCGGAGGTGGCCGCGGCCGACGCCGACATGCCGACATCACCGCTGGGGCTCGTACGGTTGCTAGACAGCAGCAGCGTCGGGGGCTCGGCGTCCGCCGGCGGGGAGAACGGGTTGCCCGGCGGCGGCCCTGGCGCTCCGTCACTCGGGCTCCTCTCTGTGTCAACCGTCTCGTTGGGGCGCCGCTCAGCCTCTTCTTCAGAGTCACTCAGATTAAACGGGTTGATCGACGCCATTTTTGCACTATAAAGATATTTAGCTGGCTAAGCTAATAAGAGCCGCTTCTTCCTGAATGGAAATCCAGCTAGCCGAGGTTTGGGAGGTGGCTTTGCTGAGGGGCAGGGATGCGAGTCCGTGATTGGTCGAATAGGAGGGAAGTCTTACTAAAACCCGCCCATTTTATCATATACACAAAGATGATTGGACCTTTATGGAAATAGAAAGGAAAACTGGGCAGGGCAGATTTTACCATTTGACAGCTGATAGCTATGCTAGCTAATGTCAAAAAACACAAACTCTGAATAATAACAGTTTTTAGAAAAACTACAGTACAATATGAAAATAATTGATTAAAAAAAAAAACCTGGCATTAATTGTATTATGGGGTAAATGCACCTCAAAAGGAATACGTCTGTTTAATTGAGTGCGTATTGACTACAATACCCACAATGCATGTGTTGACCGACGTCAATTATTAACGTCAAAGGCACAACAAGGAAGTGGATGCTCATGCCGTCTGAATTTCTTCTTGTAATCTTCTTAGAAAGCGGATAGTAGAACACTTAAAGATTAGGTTGACCTTGTTTTGTCCGACAAGGGTTTGGCCTGTTGGGATTTTAGAATACGCATCTCGTTATCGACGAAGGTAAAATAGAAGTATGGGTGTAATAGACTAGTTACATGGCAGTAATGATAGTAGTAGAGTAGTCCCCCCATTCATTCTTGAACCAAGCAGTCATTCCTGTCTTTAGAAACTGATTCTACGGACGTTTTATGCAGGTACGCAGTGTTGTTGGTTTTTGCGTGACTCTAATTGAAATATAACTTTCTTGCAGAAGAATAAAATGTCTATTAGCACGCTGGCGTTATACAGTTCATTAACAGCCCCTGTTCTGCGTTGTAACTAATGGCATATGGCTGATGAAGGATTAACCCTCCTCTTAACCCTTAAGCTGTCTCCACTTGTCCGACAGTTTGTCCAAACCAGTCTGCATACACAGAATATTTGTCATACTTGCCACAACTTGTCAATCCTGAACGCAAAAAAATAAAATAAAAGTATAACTTTATTTGCCTGAATCGTTTTATTCTGTCGTTATTTGTCTGTTTTCGTATCTTGACCTTCTGTCAACCTCGAATGAATTAAGTCCACACTCTGTTCTTCAGAGCCACTGCTGGTGTTGACGCTCGAGGATGAGGATGATCACATTTTTCCTGGTTGGGCTGACAGTCCATGTGGTGTTCTTCATCTCCATCTTCGACATCTACTTCACCTCGCCCCTCGTCCATGGCATGACACCCCAGTCCATACCACTGGTGCCCCCCGCCTCCAGACTGGTCTTAGTAGTGGCTGATGGCCTCAGAGCGGACAGTCTGTTCACACTCCTGTCCAATGGCTCTTCCACGATCCCATACCTGAGGTGAGAAACTTTGTATTAAGAACTTTGTTTTGATGTGCATCGTATTTCTAGGTGTATGAAATACGCAATCCAGTACAGAAAGGGCATTCTATTCAGCTACGTATAATTTATATTAAACAATTTCATGAAAAGAGGTCACACAGTGGTGTGGTGGGTAGCACTAGCACTTCACAGTGAGTATATCCCTGGTTTCAGTCCAGATTTGGGAACCTGTCTTTACAAAGTTTGCACATTCTTCTTTTAGGCTAACATGGCACTGTCTGGGCTATAAAAGGGAAGGATTCTAGGCCGTGCAATAATATTTTTTTTAGACTCAAATTGTTGCGGAACTCTTGAGTTACAAATGATGATTAACATGATGTGACAATGACCTTCCTATCAGGAGTATCATCGAAGACATGGGTACCTGGGGTGTGTCACACACTCGTGTGCCGACTGAGTCTCGACCAGGTCATGTTGCTCTCATCGCAGGTTTCTATGAGGATGTTAGTGCAGTCGCTAAAGGTATGGCCGTGTTGTGTGTGTCCTCCATTAATAAAAAGCTATACAGAAAACCGAGTAGTATTGTTCGCTCGCTTGCTTCTGGGTGCCTCTAAACTACAGGTGACTGTTTTTGTGCTTTGTTTTTAGGCTGGAAGGAAAACCCTGTGGAGTTTGACTCTGTTTTTAATGAGAGCAGACATACGTGGTGCTGGGGCAGCCCTGATATCCTACCCATGTTTGCCAAAGGTGCACAAGCACACACAATGCACACATTTACACAAACATCTCATCCATTACACATTCATTGTGTAAAGCATAATTTCCGGTTGTGGTTCTCGCAGGTGCTAGCGGAGACCATGTGTATACCCACACATACCCAGCACAGGAGGAGGACTTTGCCTCCACTGACGCCTCCAGGCTGGACAGCTGGGTTTTCACACAAGTTAAAGTATGACAGTGAACATGACTGTTGTGATATGACAGTTGCTGATAATCGCTAGTTTGACTGAGTAAAATGTTAAATATATCCAAGGAGCTTCTACTCATACTAACCAGTGTAAAACCAGATTCTATTAGTCCTTTTAGACATTCGTTTGAAATAAACAATGTTATTTGATTGTTGTTCCAGGCCTTTTTTAATTCAGCTAAGTCTAACTCCTCTCTGAGGGCCAGTGTGCGCGAGGATAAGAACGTTTTCTTCCTGCACCTGTTGGGGATTGACACTAATGGACATGCTCACAGACCAATGTCAAAGTGAGTGAGATACTTTTTAGAATGTTATTTTTTGACATGATATTTTTTTTCACGTTATTTCTGGCTGCATGATGTCTATTTCTCCTTCTCAATAACCTTTTTTCAATATTCACAAATGTGTTAATTGTATTTCTTTTCTCTCTAGAGAATATCTGGACAATATTGTTCTAGTAGATTCTGGTGTAGCTGAGCTGGTGTCAATGGTAGAGGAATTCTTTGACTATGATGGCAGGACAGCATATGTTTTTACATCCGATCATGGAATGACAAACTGGGGTAAGACTCCTGATCCATCCATCCATATGGATTATTTCATTTAATGCATCTTTATCATTTGGCATATCTGTGTGCCTGCAGGTTCCCACGGTGCCGGCCATCCCTCAGAAACTCTCACCCCTTTAGTGGCGTGGGGAGCTGGAGTTAATAAAGCTCGGATAGTTACAGAACCCCAACAGTACACAGATGGGTACTTAAAAGGTAATCTGAACCATGTTATTATTCATTTTATAACCTGGATTAATTATTTAGTCTTTATTCTGTGTGTTTTCTTTAAAAATGTATGTTATTGTCGTAATTTGTTGTGATTTTTCTATCAGACTGGAAACTTGAACACCTTCATAGAGTCGATGTCAATCAGGTGAGGCTGTTACCACTGCTATATTTACTGTTATATCCATACATTAAGTTATACAGTACAATAGGAAGTAAGATGTCATATTTCCGTGTTTTTGCAGGCTGACATTGCCCCTCTCATGGCTTCCCTCATTGGTGTGCCTATTCCTGTTAACTCTGTTGTAAGTCAAGTAATTAACTCATGGTAATTAACTCGCGTCAAAATTCCATTTTGTTCAATGCAGGCTTTACAAGAATCCATTGTTATAGGATATTTGCTATATACTGATCTGAGTTTTAAGATTTCACAAGTGCTTGTGTGTATTTGTGTCTCATTAGGGGGTCCTGCCTCTTCTCTACCTGAACAACAGCGAGCAGTTTAAGGCAGAAAGCATGTATACTAATGCTATTCAAATACTGGAGCAGTTCAAGGTATGTTCAGTAATAAGTGAAATAATTTATAGTTGTGCAATGCAGACACGTCTTTTCACAAAAACTCATGACTCGTACTACTAGTACTCTAATACTCTTTTTTTTTTTAATAGATGAAAATGAGCCAGAGAAAAGAGACGACCTTGTCTTTTCTCTTCACATCTTACCAGTAAGTACAAGTGGACCACTATTATTTGACTCACTTACAAACACATATTTACATGATATTGTTACTTTCAACCATCCAAGCAAATGATTCCATGTAAAAAGATAAAAAATTTTAACAGGCTGCTTGGTGCCAGGTACAACACCCACAGCCTCGTTACACCACAGCTGTCTCCTTTCATAATATAATGTAAATACAATAGCGGATTTAGAGGATGAAACACTTGACTAATATCAGATGTTCCTTGCAGTTTGTAACCCTTTCCTTAGGCAACTCATTATCTTTGGTAACTTGGGCAAATGTTTTCTTCTAAACTGTCAATTGGAAATTATAGGAAATACTTTAATGTAGGGCAAATTTGCGGCGATAATAACAGCTGGTAGGTGTTATTTTAGTATAATTTCTTCTGATTAATAGCCACCATAGTGTTCTTCTCATTTGCTTTAGCAAAGCATCTCCTTTTCCCATTTAGGGTGGTCTATGAATTTAAGTAAAAAAAAATGTAAACTACTGCAGTGGAGTGTATTTATTTCTAGACATACACGAAATAAGTCTATAAGACTTATTTGGTCTCAATTGTACACATTTTCTGTGTACCTTTTGTAAATAACACATTACTACTGTTGGTCGACAGCAGTGCTCGATAATGCATATAGGAAACCCTCAACGGGGGCCAAAGCCCATTTAGAGGACTTTCAGGCTAAGAATTGTGACACACATGACTATAGTTAAAATTTCCAATAAGCAGATCTTTAAAGAACACCTCATAAAGGCTGAAAAAAATAAACAAAAAAAAAATATATATATATTTCAAACTAATTTATACATTTTTCTTTTTTAATTTCTGCTTTTTTCCGAATACATTTTTGTGCTGTAAAGGCAAACAGTTTGGCTGTAACAAGTTAAGAGATTCAAATTAACTTGTAAATTGCTTTTTAGACTCCATCGTAATTAGATTGTTTCTTTGTTTTTTGCACAGACCTCTAACTGAGTCAAAACAAGCAGAATTTATCCGCAAGGCTCGAATACTGATTCAACTGGAGAAGTATGAGGATGCAGTGAGTATCAGTGAACTTCTCAGTTTATTGGTAAATGAAAGATGCGCGTAATTAAAGGCTGCTTTAATGTAATTTGGGATATATTGATGAAATAATCTGTTATTTAGATCTGTTGATGTTATGGTTCCACATATTTAGGACTATAAATATGGTCGAAAAATGTAATTTCTGTTGTTCCACTCGCTACGGGAGCAGATGAAGTATGGTAATCCTAGTATAATGAAAGATGCATTGTAGTGCGTCAAATTTAACATTGTAGAAGCACTAATTGTAGTTTTACTTTCGTCATACTTGCTAAAGAAGATTAGTAGAGGCCTCGATGCTCGGGAGGTTTCTTGCTCAAATCCCACTGCGTGACACGACTGTGGATCTCTGAGCACAGCCCCAACTGAAAAGAATTCAAATTCCTGTGTTGAAAGGAGCAGCCTGAAGTCAAAGAAGGAGACACTAGCTCCTGCAAAAACATCCCATTTGATATCCCCTCTTCTGTCTCCATCAGGTCTCTCTTTGCCAGTCTCTCATAACCCGCTCTCTGGAGGGCCTCGTGTACTACCACACCTACGACAGGTTTTTCCTGGGTTGCAGTGTGGTGCTGGGATTTGTCGGCTGGACCTCATATGTCATCTTAGTGATACTGAAGACTCATGCCAGCCTCAACAGACACCCTAATCTCTCTAAGCAGGTTGCGACACACAGTAAAAGTGCAATCCCTGTTTTATTTTCCTGAAGCTTAAACATCTTGTTAAATCAGCATTGCTCCTCTGTGTGCAGATTCCCAGCCGTGGCTTGGCGTGGCTCTGTATGTGTGTGGCAGCAGTGATCACCGTGTTTCTGCTCATTCAAAGGAGCCCCTTTACCTATTACATTTACTGCCTGCTGCCTGTCCCCGTGTGGTACTCTGTTCTCAAAGAGTGAGTAACAAACACATTCAGAATTTCACTGAAAGCAATTTGCATCCCACACATTTGCATGCATGTCTGCCACAGCTGTTGTGAGGTATTAATTAGGCCCGTTTGAAGTTGCATCTTCTCCATTTGTAGTTCCCCTCTGTATGTAGAAAAAAGGAACGTCCCTTCAGCTGTTTCACATGTATTGCTTTTATCACAATAGTGATAGTCGCGTCAATGGTCTTTTTCAGGTTTGGAACTGTCACAGATGTAATTCGTTCAGCCCCCTCCCTACCTCTGTGGAAATGTCTGGGCTACTTTGTTCTTGTGGCATTTGGGATTGAGCTGCTGGTAGGGGTCTCTAAATTTGTAATGTCCTTAAATGTCCCCCCACTGTCATTCCCATGCAGTATGAGATTGTGTCATAGCTTGGCTTGCTATTTATCTCTGCTGCCACCAGGTGGTGAGTTTCTTCCACCGTGCCGTGCTGACTGTGGGCCTGGCTGTCCTCTCGCTCTGGCCACTGCTGTCGGGGCTCTTTGGCAAAGCCAAGGTAACTGTCACAGACTGTATGTCCACACAGTATCACTATACCAGGAAAAGTCATTCTAATTTATTTCCAACACTGTTATGTAGTACTGGTATTAATAGTTCGTCTCCAGGAAGTCTGTTTGTAGGAGTATTTTTAATGACAAGTTTAAAACTTTGCAAGGTCATAAAAATCGTTCCAGTCATTCAAATATTGAGTCATCCATAGATAACCCATTTGATTCAGATGAGGGTCAAAGGGCAGTACGTTTAGTCAATCTATGCAGAAAGAGTGAAACATGGCCCGGCATGCATTATTATTATGGGATTGTGGAAGGAACTTGAAGTATCTAAAGAAAACCTAGTACTTTGTGGAGTCACAAGTACAAGATTTCAGTATCTCATGCTACATTTTCTTATTGTTGCTATTTCTGTCCAGATGCGCTCAGTGAGCTGGTTTCTTGGCTGTCTGTGTTTGGCTGCCTTCCCCATGATGCCTGTTGTGGGCAGAGAGCCTAACATGCATCTGGTGTGAGTATTTCCTTTATTTGGTTACATTTACCAGAAGGTTCACCGCAATGCCCCCTGAGGGCAGTAAATATTTTAGTTCACTATACTTTAGAAAGTCTGAATGCCACCACAGAGTAATACAATCTGTTTTTTAAATATGTTATAGTTGCATTCAATTGAAAAATATAGGTGGACTCATCATTACCGTATTAGTGTGTAAATGTATATCACAATGTGGAAAAGTAATGGAACGTGTAGTGTTAGGCTGTGTGCATTGAATATGTGTTTAAAAACAGAGTAATGGAGGATGTTATTTGCTCAGTGTTTGTGCAGGACTGCTCACTCTCTTCACGTCAGCCTGTTACCTCTGGTCATCGCGACAGAAGACGTCACTGCATCTCGGTGACAAACAGCAGTTTGTCACTCAGGTAACCACGCTGTGTGACGCGTCGTGTTGATATGTGAGGTTGCATCACCCCCAAAAAAATGAATGTTTCAAACTTAACAGATGCTCCATGTGGCCGTGTGTGCGTACGTGCCATCCCTGACACACGCCAGTCTGCAGCAGAAACAGGGCCTACCACTTCTGAATCAGGTCATCAGCTGGAGCACATTAGGTAGTTTTGTCAGACTGGCAAATCCTCTGTTTGTGCTTCCCTGGCTCTTCAGACACGCCAATCCTCTGCCATCTATTCTCTTTTCTCAGCATCTTCTATATTTGTCCCTTTGCTGAGCTCAACTCGTCTTTTCCATCGACTCCTCAGCATATTCTTGTCTCTCACGTCCACATACCTGCTGCTCAGCACTGGGTAAGATCACGAATGTGCACGCAAGTCGGTCTTTTTATATCATGTTGTGCGGTTCAGCAATAATAGCTCATTTGGTGTTTTTGTTTCCTCATACCCAGGTCAGAGGCCTTGTTTCCCCCCGTTTTATCCTGGTTGATGTTTGTGTGGATCAACATTGAACAGGAAGCTCTGCTTTCTCAGGGAGTTTCTAGCAGGCAAGAGGTAAATCCATTGCATATTACAACTCAGCAAATTTTGAAAGTCTCACAGGTACTCTTAGTAATGTATAAATAAAGTATCTACTAATAATCAGTGTTGGTGGCAACAACAGAAATCTTAAAGCTCACTTTTGAATAAACTTGTGATTGTTCTTACATTACCATTTTATATATTCTATGTAAATATTAACCAAACAAATGAGATGAAGTGTGTGTACACGGCATTAGTCCAAATGTACAAATAGTGTTGATGTGTAGAGTGTATTCATTCAAGAGATTGAGATGTGGGTTTTAGAGCTAAAGTTACATTATCAATAGCAATCAATTGGCCCTATATAAACGGCTTAACGTGTGTGTGTGTGTGTGTGTGTGTGTGTGTGTTGTTTCAGTTGTCTGTGATTGATTTCTCTGCAAACATCGACATCACCAGGATCCGACAACTGAAGCTGGATGACATTAGAAGATCATATTTTTTTGTATCCTTGTTAAGATGAGTTTTCAACAGATATGTTTGTGCTTTAGTATCATGACTATTTGTACCTGAGGAGGCACTTTAAAAAAAAAAAAAAACTAGTATCTTACAACACACTTTCCCTTTCACTGTGTATTAAGGTGAACATTGTTTTAGAGATTTCCTTGACCCTGCATTTGTTTCAGGTATTCTTCATAATAACAGCTTTCTTTGGCACAGGAAACATAGCATCTATTAATAGGTATGCAAGTAATTTCTTTGGTGTGTGTACTTATGTGTGGTGTAAAGTGTGGGATGATGTGTTTGTCAGTAGTGGAGGCATATCCATTGCACTGAAGGCACACGCCGATATTCACTTCTACAGGCCGTTCGATGTCAGGAAATATGCTCAAACGCTTGATGTTTGACTGGACACCATCTTAGTAGGACAAAACCCAAACAAGTACATGAAGAACATGCAAACAGCCCAACCCAAGTACTAACTCCATACTAATTCCATCTGGAATATTATTTTCCTTTTTTTTTTTTTTTAACTCCTTTACAATGACAAGAAAAGAGATGATGAATTAAAAACAAACAATCCGGTACTAGTTATAAGTAGAGGTCCACAAATATGTGGTAACAAATGAGAGTGTGGGTTTCAGATTCTTGATCTGCCTGTTTGATTTGGTACAAGTTTTAAGTCGGATGCCATTACTGCCACAGTCTGAGCAGTAAGGGACATTAAATTAGAGCCGACAAATACAGTTGCATTTATGTGTGGAGACATACTGTAATGATGTGTGTCAACAGCAATCGGAAAACAGGAAGGAAGTATTGATCTGTGAATATACTGTAACAATTCTAAACACTGTGCATGTATTGTGATTTTGATTGGTTGGGTTTTTGAATTCTACCAGATTTATTATATTAGCCCTAAATATTGCCTAGAATTTCAGACTGTTTTTCTTCTTTTTTTTATTTTTTTTATTTGAAAGGTTGAATTTTATTGTGTGTAATCTGTAGTCACTTCTTCTTTTGTCCAGTTTTGACCCCGCATCTGTATATTGTTTCCTCACTGTGTTCAACCCTTTCATCATGGGAGGACTGATGATGTGGAAGGTACTTGACTCTGTTTTAACTCCTTTTTTTTAAATCTAGTTTCCACACCGTTTCCAAAAAAAAGGAGAAGTAGTCAGCCACATTGTAAACCTCTTTCAAGTCCATCATCACTTCCTGAAAGCAATCTGTCATCGGTATCTCTGTTAGCAACGCTGCTCTCAATGTGTTTGACATATTTTATATTTCATGACCCCTCGATGTTTTTAAATTGTAATTTCCTCTTCTAGGTTATCATTCCGTTCATCATAGTGATGTGTACATTTGAGACCATTCAGGTTGCAACACAGCTCTCATCACGAAGGTAACCTTTACTGCAGCCCTTTAAAATGAAATACTGCAGCTAATGTGTTGGATCAGTTTATCTCCGCTTCCTGTGCCACTGTTGTAATCATTGATCTGCTTTGCGACCTAAAGTGGACACAGAGTTAATCTCAACGTCCTCAAATCACCTCACTAAAATGCTGCATGTGAGATATGCGTGTAATAAGTAGGTACTGTAGGATTTGTATTGCGTTTGATTGTTTTGTTTGCTTTTTCTCTTCCAGTTTGTTCCTTATAGTCCTGGTAATCTCTGATTTGATGGCTCTGGTGAGACTTTGTTGCCTTTATGAAATGGTTTGATTTCATTTTGGTGTCCTTAAATTTGCATTATAATGATTTCAAATAGGCATCTTCCTTATCTTTTCTCATTAAATTGCATGTAAGCCTCACATTTGTCTTTTGTAACTCTGTCTTTAGCATTTTTTCTTCCTGGTGCAAGACTATGGCAGCTGGTTGGACATTGGCACAAGGTCAGTTATCCAGGAAATACAATTAGTTTTTTTAATTATTAATACATTTTTAGCATTTTTGTGGACTGCCCATCTCAATCATGTGCTATTTTCGGTCATTTGGGCCGAGCAAACGTGCACATCCTCATGCCACTCTCTGTGTTTCGCCTGCAGCATTAGCCACTATGTGATCGTGATGTCAATGACGATCTTTCTGATGTTGCTCAGTGTGGTCACACATATTCTCACCTCAAAGAGACTCATCCTGTGGAGAAAAACCAAGATGCACTTCCCCTAAACACACTTCTACAATTGTGTACCCTCATAACTGGAACAAAAACAATGTATTTATATAACTTTTGTGGATATGTTTGTGTAGCTTTTGTATTGTCACATCAGAATTTGTATACAACATGGGATAAAGTATTGCTTTAGGGAATTGTGTAGTGATATACTGTACTTTAGGAAATCCTGCAGAGTGGGCCAACACTTTTGTTCAGAACTGTTTGCACTGTATGTTTTTGTACAAATACATTTATTTTTGACTTTTTGCTGATTAAACTGACTAATGGCCACTTGAATATTTGACTGTGAAGGAAGCTTTTGCCAAAGCTGCTGATTTATGACCCTCATAACATTCTTAAGTATGAGACACTATTTCCTGTAAAGCTACCTAAAAAGCATCTTGTTTACAAGGAGAAATGATGTGTACCAATAAAACTGGCGGACTGTTTTGGAAACGTGTGGAATCCTTTTTCTTGAAACTGGTCATATATGCACTTGTGGTTATTTTGTTAACTAAAAATGTCCTGTAGGTGAGAGTGATTGTCTCTCTGGGTTTGGACTGTATGGAGTGGAGACCTGTACTCGAAGGCATTTAAAAGGTCATGCATGTCTATGAGTATGGCAAAGGGGTGTGAAATTCGAGTTAAATAAAAAAAAAACCCACAAAAAACAGATTTCAGGAAATTGACATTTTGTCGGAGGCCAGATGACTCGGTAAATTCTGCAGTACAAACGAAAACACATTCTCCCTTACCCTGACAATATATTACAAGTTTTACTGCTGCATAACCACTAGAAATTATTAAATAATTATTGGAACTTTAAATTTCCAGATGCTGCACGATTGTTTCTTCATTTCCCTTCTAATGTACCTATTGTTAGGTGCCAGTAAAAACATTCGATATGTTTATTTTTATGGGGAAGTTATTTTGTAAATGTGAGATATATTGCAAAAAAAGGTTTCCTGTTGTTTCTGCTACACGGGCAAATATTAGTATGTTATATCCATCGGGTTTTTTTTTGTTGTTGAACAGTCAGGTTAGCTGGTTCAAAGGAAAATGTACAACTTATTTTCCAGAGCACTAAGCTGCCCCATGTACAGCAGAGCTGAAAACTAAAGTGCTCAACACGCATAGTCTTTGTGCATGTACCATAAACATGACCCAACTGGGATTGTTGTGTTGTTGGGGAAACTCCTTGGAAGATTTAGCTGTGCACTTGTTGAGAAGATGTTAGCTGCAAGAGGACCATGCCTGACCACACATGCAGCCATACGCTTTCTCCACACTTTGCGTCGATGCGGCCCTGTGGCCAACCATGACCAGAAAAAAAGAGTTTCGCTATGTGAAACTTTGGAAAATCTACAGTCTACAATATGGTTTGAAGAATAACAAATTATGAATAGATTGTGGTCTTCAGATGATTTAATTCACTTATTTGTGATGCTGGAAATATCAACGTATAATTATTATTTTTTGCCTGTCATGCTTCTGATGACCTTGTGGTTGAACTTGCTGGCGTATTCACAGAAGACTGGTATATCTGTCACCATCACTGCCTGCGTCACCACACCCTAACAGACTTCTTCATATCTGACCTGGCCACCCTAGCTGTATAGAAATTAAAAGATTAAAAAATAAATTCATCCATCTTCAATACGGCTTGATTCAAAACAAGTCACGGGGCCCTGGAGTGGATCCCAGCGGAATCCACACTGATTACACCCTGGACAGGTCATCCGGCCAAACACAAAGAGACCGACACCACTCACATTCATATTTAGGGGAAAATTATAGTCACCAATTGACCTCAAGTGGAATATTGGTTAGAAATAAAACAACTAGAACTCACAGGAAAAACCCACACAGGCAGAACATGCACATTTCACACAGAAAGGCTGACAACCTGAAGTCAGACTCGAGTCAGGACAAGTCTTGTTCTGAGTTGTGCCAATTCTCTCATGTGGAACCAGCTTTCAGTTTCAGGTGGGGAGGCTGACGCAGCCTCTACTTTTAAGGTCAGGCTTTATGTGAACATGAACATGAACATGAACATGAATATTGACGTAAATAGAAAAATGCCTTCTTTGTAAGCTTAGCAGAACCAAAAGAAGATGCTGTGAGCTGATATTGTATAGAGATGTCTGTCGAGTATGGTGCAGATGCTACGCAAATGATGTCTAAAATAGAGGTGACATGAATGAGGAAGCAACTGAATGTGGTTGTGTTGACATGTGGGTATGAAGCCACCTCCTTCTGACAAAACACACACACACAGACACACACGCACACGCACACGCACAAGCATCCAAACCCACCCAGCCACACGGAAACAGACCGAAAAGTTTCTCGGACACAAGATTTTCTTAACCATTGCTTCGATGGAGTCGATGTAGATGTGACCACCTGTGACACGATTCAGAAGCCGAATTTTCACTGTCTGAACAGTAAGTACGTCTATTGCTAAAATTTGTGACTTTGCTATGTGTTCAGTCATCGTATCATTGTACATTCTTCATTCCTCAAGTTAATAATTGAAATGTACCAGTATCTGTAGTTTGTAACCCTCTAAGTCCTGACAATACTAAGGTACGCCACATGCTGCTTGATCTTGTTGTTTTTCAAACAGATCAGAATAAGATGTATAACCAGTAAAAGATTACACCAGTTGGACCCCTTTAAATGATGAAATACGTGAAGATGAACAAAAGACCCACATCATTATGTGGCATTTAACTATGATAAAACTGACCTTAATTGTACATTTGCAGCATCATTTGCAGCAAAGGTTGCTTAACATTTTCTATTGTCACTATTTGATGAGTACTGTGATTAGATATGGGGTCACAGTTTTATGCATCTCATCCGATTTTCTAATGAAAACTCATCATGGCTGAACTAAAAGGGGGTTGAAGGTGCTTTTTCAAGACAATTGTATAAAGCACATCATCATTAATGTCAATATGGCAGAAGTTTATGGCAGAAGAGACATCGTCAAACAGCAGTACTGATTTTTATCCATCGCATAACTTTTTTTTAAACTCGTCTGCTTTTTCAGAACTCACCACTCACAAAATAAAGACCCAATATTCTCCATTGCCGAATAAGGATCACTGTCGTCACTTGTCGTCATATACAGCATGGTATTAATACAAGACACAAGATAATCTGATATAACCTTCTCATATATTTTCTCAGATTTCTTTTTAACAAACTGTAATTCTTTATTTGTTTCTGTTTTAGATGGCCTCGACAGAAAACCAGAGCACACAATCAACAACAGCCTTTAGTGCCATAATGACTACAGGTCTGTTACAAACAACACTACAGCACCCGGGTGGCGCAGAACACCGTTACCATGTGGTCCTCCTAGTGATCTACTCAGTGGTCCTGATCAGTGGTACCATCAGCCTGAGCCTGATGATGCACGTGCTGAGATCCAGCTCTATCTCCGCCACCTCCATCGCTGTACTCAACCTCATCTTTGCACATTTCGTCTTCCTCGTCACCGTGCCATTCAGGATTTATTATTATGCCACTGATCGATGGACCCTGGGCCAAGAGTGGTGTAAAATGGTCAGCAGTATGATCCACATCCACATGTTCATGTCGTTTATCCTCTACGTGATCATCCTCATCACCCGTCTGTTGACATTTTACAACAAAGCCACGCACATGGCGTCCTCAAAAAGGATGTACGCAGTCATTATCAGTGCTTTGGTGTGGATCGTGGTGTTTGTCTCAATCCCTTGTGCAGTTCATTCTTCCTATGGGAAAACGATGGAGGAAAACATTACTAATGGAAACATTTGCTTCAGGTTTGGGAAAGACATAGAGTCTGCCAAGGCGGTTAACTACATCAGCAGTACAGTTATCATTGTGGTGGCCATCATATTGACATCCCTGCAAGCCAACATCCTGAGAGTTCTATACAGGAAGCATCAAAAAGGATGCACCTCTCAGCAGGACTTTGGGTCTCAGCTGAAGAGTTTGTGCTTTGCCCTGATAATGGTGGTCTGCTTCGTTCCCTACCACATTTTCCGACTGTATTACCTGGAGAACGTCCAAATTATGGAGGATGTGAATGAAGTGTTTCTCAGCTTGACTACGTTCAACTGTCTGGATATGCTCACCTTCTTGCACAGGAGAACCAGCAACATATGCTTGTCATGCAGAACTAAGTGAAGAGTGTGTGTGTGTGTGTGTGTGTGTGTGTGTGTGTGTGTGTGTGTGTGTGTGTGTGTGTGTGTGTGTGTGTGTGTGTGTGTGTGTGTGTGTGTGTGTGTGTGTGTGTGTGTGTGTGTGTGTGTGTGTGTGTGTGTGTGTGTGTGTGTGTGTGTGCGCACAATTTTAATTTAAACTGTTGCTCATAGCCTTTTAAAATGTCTGTAAAGAGCTTTACATTGTTAACCACCACATTCACAAACACAGGGAGGCAGCTGCCATGCAAAGCGCTTAGTCCATCCATTAGGAGCATTTTGGGGTTCACTGTCTTGCTCAAGGACACTTCGACACGCAGACAGATCGAACCTGCAATCGCCCGATTGCGAGACCAACCAAGCCATACTGCACAAAATAATAAATAATAAAATAATACATACAATAAAAAAGAACTAACTAAATTGAGAGATGTACGCAGAAAAACATACAGAAGGTTATCATTAATATATCAAAAGGGTGTTGTGCCTTCAGCTTTTGAAGTTGTATGTTTAACTCTATCAGCTATGATTTGCCAAACCTTTTTCTTTATTCAATGAAACTGTTCCTTTTTCTTCTGTTTTTTGTCACTGCAGCTTGTCATGTTCACAATTGAGTGTACAGACAAATGTAGGACACATGTTGCATATACAGTGGCAACCAGGTTCAAACTATTAATGTTGATGTTTTTTCTTAAAGTGCTTTAATTTAAAAATAAAAAAAATGAAATTACTATCACTGGAAAGCTTCATTTGTTGTTTTACACTTTTGCCATCTGCTGGTGAGTGCTTGAACTACACATGCTCGTCATTTCAGTACAGAACAGTGTTGAAGAGGGTGGACTCACAAGTTTGTGCTCTAAATTATTTATAAGAAAAAAAATACCCATTGGTAGAAAAAGTGCATATATTTAAGTATGTTTGCACATACTTAACCTCTGTGTGCACAGCTGAAGTGCTCCGCCACGAAGCTGAAAAGAGAAACTGCTATCCAAAATCTTTACTTTTTACTCATTATTTTGTGAAACATTACCTCAGACCTCTTGAATCTCCAACCTTCAGTTCTTGGAGGAGGTGTTACACACACACACACACACACACACACACACACGCACACACACCTGGTGATCTTTTCCTTTGAGTTTTTTTTTTTCTTTTTATGGTGCTGGGTTACTGTTTAACATCCCCACCCTAGTTTGCGTTTGTTTAGTAAATCGATCTAATGACAGGGCTATGGTGGCGCCATCCAATGTGTCGCTTCATGAATTATAAGCCGCTCAGCTCCACAACCTCACCTTTTAATGTTGTCATACATCTTCACCATTCCCAATGCTCATAGTCGCTTAACTGAGAGCTGCTCACTGCACTAGTACAACGGTACACCTGGATAAATGCACATCCCAAACGAAAGCAGGAACACAGGTAGGTCAACTTTCTTTCTGTTAAATATCCTGTCATGAAAATAGTCATACTGGAAGTCATACAGAAAATATGAGTTGTAACAATAGTTGGAATTTTCACATTACAATGACTTTCTGAAATTAGGGGAAGTACAGGTGAACAATTTGTTTCCTTTCAAGGAAGTTTGTCAACATGTTCCCCTAAGTCACGTGGATTTTTTTTTAGGGTGGGGGGGGGGGGGGGGGGGGGGGGGTACAGTTGCACTGACTTCACGCACTTACTTTGCAGTTGCAGCTATTTGTGTTGCAAGCAGAGCACACCTCTCTGTTGCCAGACTGTATTTTGTGAAAAGAGATAAGAAAGACTCACTCTGTCACGCAGACTGTGCTGTAAACATCATGTGATAGCCCATTTCATCTCCACGAGGATGTAATCAGTTACAAAAGCAGTAGATTGTAAGTGGAAGGTTGAGAACCTATTCAAAGGGTGTTTTCCTTCTTTTCTGCATTACTTCATCATCCTGCTTCACACCTGTGAAATGTATTCAAATACATGTTTGAATGTCCATTAAAATGATATATACCTTTGGTAATTAATACAATGGGAAATGGCTATCCCTACCCCCGCACACTGCACCCCTGACTTCAATCAAAGTGTAGAAAAAGATTACAAACACAGAAAAGAGCTAACAATCATACAATAAAGTGCAGAAGTGAGATAATTTACTGTAGTTATCCATGGCGAAGGCACTCATTGAAAAGTTTATTGAATTGCGAGCCTGTGACCCGAGTGATTCTGTATTGTACAAACTTACATTGTGCATGTCTTTTAATGCACTGCAGTTTGCTGTGTCTCTTCTTTTACGTGTCGTGAATCTTCTGGAAAGACCTGATCAGATTAAGGGTTTAACGATGGAGTAACATTGCAACAAATAAAAAGTAGATATATAGTTTGCGGTGGTCACAGATGTAGTACTTGTCTACAAAATGGCGCACTTCTTTTACTGCTGCCTGGGTTTGAGGAAGTAGGGGTTTTAGCGGGGTGGGTTTTGCGGCTGAGGATCATCTGCGACTATTAAAACCTCCACTCTAAATAGAGGCGGCGGTATTATGGCAGGTTCACACAGAGATAGCCTCTTAGCACTGGGTTTTATGGCCATGGAGGGCTTTCGGTTGCTAGGCGGACACAAGGTATCTCTGTTATGTGCTGGAAGAAATCATAAGGCCCTTTTTATTACCTGAGCATGATTACAAAGCACATGTTGTTATAAACATTGTTTTTAGTCGGTTTCCTTCTAGGATCATGTTGCCAGCAGGTGACGAAATGAGTTATTTTTTTTACAAAAAGTAGGCGATTTTTAATTTGGTATGTGGTTTCCTCCGGCTCAAATATGAACAAAATAAAATGAACAACTCAAGAGAAGAAGCCAGAAGCATTTTACCTTCATCCACACATATCAAGAAGTGCTTTTGATTTGTCAAGTAAAAAAACTAAATGTAGAAATTATAGATCATAGACACGCTTCATTGCACCAAAGACTTAAATGCTTGTTGTCCTTGCACTTCAGGGGGGTAGGCGAGGCTAAAAGAACCAAGCCTGAAGCCCCAAATGTTTTTTTGTTTTTTTTGTATGTTACAGCAACTTTATTGCCCAACAATCATTCACAAGTGTACTGTGGACAACCACCTTTTAGCGCTATATCAGCAGATTTGAAAGCATACGTTATGCCCTTATACTTGACTTCAAATGTACTTGAGGAAAGTCATTTAAACATGTTTGTAAGGAGTGAATTCCTCTCTTCTCGCCACAATATGTTGAGTCAGGAGGCACAACCTTACAGCCTGGTTAAAATGTAATCTCTCTGTCATTTCTCTCTCTCCCTCTCACTGTTGATGTCCATTTCTTGTCTTTTAACCACTTTATTCACGCATCCGATATTAACTTTGTGCTCGTACCCTGTGGCCAAATATTTACATCTGGTTCACATGTTTTTCCCCTGCCATTTGTAACAACTGCGATCTCCATGTCCTCACGTCCTCCTTTTTCATTCTGATTGCTCCATTCATTACTGATCTATGGCATCTCGCCATACCGCCTCTTATCATTTACACCGTTCTCTAACACAATACCCCAAACTGATCACATTTCCACACAATGCCATTTAGTACAATGACACTTCTCATGTGAAAAGGATGAGTGTGGACATTTAATTAGTTTATGACATGGTGGTGATTCAATGGGTTTACGCCATTCCTGCCCTACGAAAGAAAACAAGATCACTAATCACTAACTTTTTATTAGGGTCTGAGCACTAAAGTGCAAAGACCCTATTGGAACTATTATGCTTTCTTCTTCAGAAATCTTGTGCACAATCATCTACAATTCATAAATGTTTGTACACATTTGAAGGAAAAGGTAAATCTATACACTATACAGTTTCCACAGTTATATTTGACTAACATACTGTCTCTTGCACTACTTTATGAGTGCAATGCATATAAAGTACGTACACATTTCATTAAATTTCTTCATATCTAAAAGTTATGTGAATGAAAAAGATGAACTTTTTGTTGGTTTTCTGACTATATGTGTATGGCATGTCAACCGAAGGTGTGTTTATGGGGAAGTTAAAGGAAATTATCAGTGTTTTTTTTACTTCACTTTGAGGTTTTACACATTTTATCTGGGCTATTACTTTGCTATTGATTAGATTAGAAACCAGGGAAGGACATACACTCAAACACATATACAAACCCACATAATCAAGGTGCCTGTGAGAATAACACACTAATCATGCAAAGCAAACACAGGAACACACAGTGTATACGATGTTCTCCAAGATCTAATTGCATCTATTTCATGGTTTGAAATAAAGTAGGTACAAAAAGAGACAAAGCAATGTAGGAAAGTATCTCTTTCACCCACTATCTCCTCATCATTGTGATAAGTGAGTGGAAAGGCAGATAAGGTGTAATAAGGTGAGAAGTCTTTGCTCCGGCTCCTCCCCTCCTCTTATTCAAACCCAATCAGATGGGATTAAAGATCTTTCATGTCATGGATCTCTGTTGTCATGTCTGCAAGAATTAGATGAAACAAACAGCCAGGACGGAAAAGAAAAGAAAGAAAAAGAGAATGATTGGATTTACTGTGAACTGAGAAGAGAAGAGAAGAGAAGAGAAGAGAAGAGAAGAGAAGAGAAGAGAAGAGAAGAGAAGAGAAGAGAAGAGAAGAGAAGAGAAGAGAAGAGAAGAGAAGAGAGCCGGAAAGCAGTTTGAAAACAGGAATGAAGTATCCTTCTGTGCCTCAGAGTAAATCTCTGTTAGACATGGACGTAGCAAACTACTGTGAAGGCCTGGATCCCTCTTTTAGCACGTTGGGCTTTGAGAATGCAGAGGTGCTCTATGTAGGAGGAGGTAAGTGTGGTTGCATGCAGACACCCTCACACAAAAACCAACAAGCACAAGCAGAATAACTACACATAGAGACATGTAAATAGATACAAATGGCATGTTTCCCTGCTTGTATGACAGATTAGACTGAATTCTAACAATATTGAGAGTGTGTCAATGATCTCACCAATACACACTAGAGAAATGAAACTCACTCACATTTACAAGTAGGGACCTAATGTGGACATTAAAAAGAAAAGGTGTTTTCAATTCAGAAAAATGTTGCATCTATATTATCAAAAGGTATTTATGTGGGGAGAAAGGCTGACAGAAACAGGATGTACATTCTTGTAACAGATGACGTGGTGTGCGAGCTATTGAAGTCAAATTAATAACTATTTTAAGTGAGGGGATTTTTCTTCTCATTGCATGCACTTATGCTTGGATTGAAAAAAAAATGTCTTAACATAGGATCTTTCAATATGGACAGTAGTGTGTGTATTCGGCTTTGTTTTTTAAACAGATGTGGGGAAAATTCTGCTTTCATATTGCTTGTATGTCTGTATACAAGTTTGTTTTGGATGAAAGCTGGAAAGAGATTGTCAGTGTTGCTCAAAGTGATGAAGAATTTAAGGTATTTGTCAAAAAGGTGAACCAGTGACGTGCTTGTTAGTATCTCAGTGATTTACCGACATTACCTCAATATGAGAACACAAGGTGGCCAACATAGACTCATCTTCCAGAGGCACTGCCTGACGTAGTACCGTGGGAGATGTATGTGTTGTAAATGTTTGTTTTCTGTATCTTGAGTGTTCCATTTACAGCATGATCATATTGTGGGCTTGGACTGAACAATAAACATGAAGACAATGATAACAATTATGGTTTCAAATATGGCAACGACACTGCTGCTGATGATAAAGATGGTGATTGCCATGATGATGATGATGATAATAATAAAGAAATGACAATCATGCTTATTTTTTCCTATAACTTGTCAGTTGACAAGTGCTCTTTTTCCTTGATTTGTAGATGACTATATTATAACACGGGGGATAAATCGAGTGGACATGCAGTCAATGTAAAAGAATTAACGAATCGCAACAAAATACCTTGAAATTCACAGAAGAAGAACATTGAAAAATTCCCTGACTGCTGATTAAAAAATATGATCTGAGGAGAGTTACTTCAGGCAACAATCAATCTTGCTCTTTTTTTCCTGATAAATTGAGAACAAAGCTTAACATTATAGTTTTAGTGAGCAAAAGGATCAAGTAGAAGCATAGAAATAACTTAAAATGTAAATATTCGCAAGGAATTGCTGTTTTTCAAGAGTAGAACTTCATGCAATGACTATCAAAGTGATTTCTGGTATATAAACATTTGCTGACAATTCACCAAAAATACTGCGTATACGACAATGTCATAGGCAGCAGTGTGTTCAGCAGCACTATATACAAATGATATGGACCAATTAATACTAATGTGTATCATCACATCTAAAACATATCAAAGTAAATCATTTCCGGATGAGTGCTGAAATATATGGCTATTGTTTATTTGTGAATTAATCCAGTGCTGCCTAACAGAAGTATATAAGCTTGTAACTTATGTGGATCCACATGCATGTGTGTTTACAGACAGCATGCCGACAGAGTCAAGCTTGCCCGGTCCAGATGGCGTCAGCAGTAACTGTGCGATCTGTGGAGACAAGGCCACAGGGAAACACTACGGGGCCTCCAGTTGTGACGGCTGTAAAGGCTTCTTCAGACGCTCCATACGCAAGAGCCACGTCTATACCTGCAGGTACTGAGAACAACATATACGTTGAGCACATGTGTCTTTGATAAAGACCTGTGCAATTTGAGGAAATGGTAAGAACATTGTGGTATGCAGATGCACGAGGATATTAACCTGGCCAATGGTGCAAGACCATGAGTACCACGGTTACAGGATGTATAGAAACTTACTATAGCGCCTTCTTTTTGTTAACTAACTCCCTTTATCATCTATACATCTGCTGTTAAAATATATATGTTCATGAGAAATACAATAAGTCCTGCCTTACATTCAAAGATTACTGTCTGTGGGATAAAAAGAATAGAGTTAATCGGGATTGATTTAGGGTGAGGAATGACAAATCTGCTTTACTTATATTTAAAAATACCACACCACATTCACCAGTATGTGCAAATACATATAGAAATACACATACAGATGCAAGTAAAGTACAGAGTTTAACACGGCTATTTAGCTTGAATGAGCATAGCTTTGTCTGTTTACATATGTAAACTACAAGGAGGTTTTTAAACATGTTTTCCTCCATGTCAGTTCCCGGGTTAGTTTTCAGTCCAGTTAGTACTGTTCAGTCCAACCATCATGTTGCAGCGCGCACTATTTCATTATGGTATGTCTAAGTACATTGAGTTGTCATGTATTGCTTTGTACAGCTACTTATATCATTGTATCTCTGGAATATGAAGGTTCAGCAGACAGTGTATCGTGGATAAAGATAAGAGGAACCAGTGTCGATTCTGCAGACTCAACAAATGCTTCAGAGCTGGCATGAAAAAAGAAGGTAGGAAAGCCTTTCAAGGGTGAAACAAACAGGGAAGACACGTGAACACATTTCTATATGAAGTTAGAAAATATATAAATAAGCAATCAGGGAAAATAGAAGTTTTCAATGTAATTTATGTTCATCACTGCCCTCAAGACAAAGCTTAAGATAAGAGTAGCTAAACTGAAGAAAACAGTCTTCAGAGAGCCTGAAAGCTGCTTCAGAAAGGTTGAAATTGGCTCAGCCATAAAACAAGTGATTACTCCGTGTGTGTATATTTATGAGGGGTATAACCTTGGCGTGGAGTTTTATGGTACCTCATCATGTGTTATTCAAACATGTTGTTCTGGATTGCGACTGGTTAACGTTTTACTCCTCTTGCTGATGCCAGCTTCTATGACTATTTTCCTAAATATTAACCACGCCAGTGTTGTCTGGTGTCGACGCTTGTCAAACTCTTAACACTGATAAACACCAACTTAAGTACTCTCTTTAATATCCAGAGCATTCGCTCCATTGCCTCCTCTTCTTTTTTTCACACACACGTTAACTCCAAACTTTGTTAGCCGTACAGAACGAAAGGGATCGGATCAGCTCCAGAAGAAGTATTCCCGAATCCCAAAATGTTCCGCCCATCACTATTTTGGCCCAAGCAGAACTGCTGTCCCAACAGGTGAAGTTTCACTCGTGAATCAATATTCTTCGTCACATGTCTGAAATAGTTGAACGAACGGATGTTTCCCCTTTCTTACTGCAGATCGCCGTTCCAGTTGGAATAACAGACTTATCAGAGCAGAAGTCGGCCACTGTCGGAGATGTTTGTGACTCTATGAGACAGCAGTTATTGGTGTTGGTGGAGTGGGCCAAATATATTCCTACTTTTGGAGAATTACCATTGGATGACCAGGTATTGCAGTGGTCGCCGTGTGTACTTTGAGGTTGAGAGTTCACAGTTTGTCATGCATGTCTTTTGCAACTAAGATGATTGTAAGAAAAAAGAAAAACCCAAACAAACTCAAAATAATAAGTATCGTAGTGATTTTACAACATACTTGCTAAATTGTATGTGCGACTCATTTAAGTTCAGAAACAGAGAAGTGTTTGTGTTCTTTGTTTAACTCTGACTGTGTTTGTCCACAGGTGAGCTTGCTGAGGGCTCATGCAGGTGAACACCTTTTGCTTGGGGTTGCCAAAAGGTCAATGCCCTTCAAGGACTTCCTGCTTTTAGGTAAAAGAAAAAAGGAAAAAAAAAAAAAAAAAAAAAAGGCCACTACAACGACGTCTCATTTCTGTGTGGAGTTATCAAGTGGTTCAGCACTGAAGTGCGAATCCTGAAAATCATTAACTAAGGCTTTCTGTTCACCTTTGTGAGTTCAAATACACTCCTGCACATGACATAATTCAATACCGAAGACACGTATTATTGATATACTTTATGCGCAGTTGTCATTTGCAAATACTCAAGCATACCTAATGTGTTACTGTACCTCGACATTTATTTACCATAGCTGTGACTGAAAGCTTAAAAGAGAATGAATCACGCTGTACAAGACAAAACGTGTTTTTCTCCAGACAACAACCCCTCGTTGCCCTTCCCCACCAGTTCAAGTCACTTCCCCACCCCATACACACCCACATCATGATTGTCAACTGCCACTAACTGCCCCCACTGTCTCTGCAGGTAATGGCTGCGTGATCCACAGGAACAGCCCCGAACAGGAAATATGCAGGGTAGCCAACAGAGTGCTGGATGAGATGGTCCGGCCTTTTCAGGATATTCAAATAGACGACAACGAGTACGCAGCTCTCAAGGCTATTGTCTTCTTTGATCCAGGTAAAAAAAAAAAAAAAGAAAAGAAAAGAAAAAGAAGAAGAATCACTTAGAACATTAACCCCAGCAGCTGACAGATAATTTGTGAGGTGCAGTTAATAACACATACTTGAAGGCATTTGTTTCTTCAGTGGGGATGAGAGGCTGCCCTGGTTTTTCAAATTGCCCTTGGTTTTCTTTTCACAAAGTCTTCCATGAACTAATGTGACATTTCCAAATTCTGCCTGCTTTGTAAAAGCGAGTAAAAACATTGTATTTTTTATTTTTAAAAAAAACCACTAGAGCAAGGCTACTTTTAGTTTTGATTTTGTCGGGGGGGGGGGGGGGGGGGGGCACTAAGTGTTTGTATTTATTTCATATGGAACCTGAAATCAAGAACAATATTGGCACTGAGATATGATAAATCACGATGCACATAATTGTAGTTTTGTGTAATGAATCCCTGTTGTAATAATTAATGGATTTTAATAGTCATACAAAAATACATCAAATGAATCATTCTGCAAATACCTGCAAGGTAAAAAAAATAACCTGGTTATGGAATAATTGAATAAAAACAATTAGGACATACATCATCCCAAACTGTGAAAAAGTGTTAATACTTATATGATTGTCATTGCAATTTCTTAAAAAAAAATATAAAATTTTCCAAAGTGTCCAACTTGGCCTAACCATATTTCCTCTTCACTTAGATCTACAATCCCACTATCCTCCTTTTTTCATGTCTCCTTAGCCTGGCGTGACCAAGATCCCTGCCCCCATCTTATGCTATCTGTCCCCCTTTTCTTTCCCCTTCACTAAATCCCCTCATTTTACCTTCATGCCCCAGTCTGACCATAATCATTCCATCAGTTCCCGTCATATCCCCAATTCCAATCCCTGATCTTTTTTTCCTACCCTGTCCTGTCCTTCAATCACGTCCTCCACCCCTCCCCACCTTAATGCGACCACTCTTCCATGCTTTGCCTTCCAATCTGTAGATGCTAAGTCATTGCGGGACCCTTTGAAGATTAAGGCCATGCGTCTGCAGGTAGGTCAACCATTTCACCCTTACAGGTTATTGCAGAAAACTGCAACTCTTTCACCGTGTTTGATTTGGAGCTTTCTGTGGTGTTAGTTACTAGCATCCTGTGTGGGATTTTTCAAAGCAGCGTCATTGTCATTCACAAAGCATATTTTACAGTTAATAATATCGAAGTCAATCAACAAGGACCAATCAACGACTGGCTCACAATGACTTGATCTTTTCCTTGTGTGTTCAGGTTCAGATGAGTCTAGAAGACTACATTAATGACCGTCAGTACGACTCCAGGGGTCGCTTTGGAGAGCTGTTACTCCTGCTGCCCACCCTGCAGAGCATCACCTGGCAGATGATCGAACAGCTCCAGTTCATTAAGCTCTGCGGCCTGGCCAAGATAGACAACCTGCTGCATGAGATGCTGCTGGGAGGTGAGACTGACCAGTGCCCGTGCGTGTAAAACCTGCAGCTATACAAACAGGGTGACCTTCAGAAATACCACTGTGCACTTCGACTGCGGTGGATTCAGAGCAGTGCAGAATGATAAGGCAAACATAGAAGACAAAAAAAAAAAAAAAAAAAGTCTACACGCTCAGCAAAGTTTCCCAGAACTAAATCCAAAGGGAAAGACATTGTAGAAGGACGGTATAAGCCAAACATTATGCAAAGCCAAAATAGACAAACCTGGCATCATGAGATGCTGCTCGGGACATCTACAGGAATATCTAAGTATGAAAGTCTAAAGAAAAAGCAGGTTGCATCGAATGCTTCCTCAGGAGGACCATGACAGACAAGCATGAGCAAAGATTTGGAAATAAAGTTATACGTTATTTTTAAGAATCTCTACCACGTTTTACTTTACTTACAATATGAATACTTGATGTAGAAGACAGCGTAGACCTGTGTTAGTTTATTTTTTCCCTCTGTTTGAAAATATAGAACCAATACACCCACAAAACAACAACAATAAAAAGACGGTTACAAACATGGTTGTGAAGTAAAACAACACATTTTCAAAAAGAACACAAGGTAGTTCTGACCTTTTAATGACATTTAATTGCATAGTTAACAGGAATTTATCGGTATAAATTATTTATGTTTTCAAGCACTGTGAAGCAATTAGTTGTGAACTAATGCAAAAAACTATTTAAAAGAAGTGTTACTGTTTGCACATGTAAAAGTAGTTTTAGCAGTAGAGAGCGAGGATCTCAACCACCCAGGAAAGACTAGTCACTACGGGGAGGAAACATTTGAGGTGGTTTGGGAATCTAGTTAGGATGTCCAGGTATATACAAGTGGGAAAAGACCAGCCGGGGGGCCTTTCTGTGTGGAGTTCGCATGTTAAAGAAATTCCAAGGGAGATGAATATAGTATGACAAATAGAATAGAATAGAATAGAATAGAATAGAATAGAATAGAATAGAATAAAATAAAATCTTTGCTTTCCATGCTGCCACTGTGACCCCACACGGATAATCCATTGAAAGACATCAGCCAAGCAGACACAGCAATAACGTACATCTTGTATGATATGTAATATATGATTGAAAATTTGATAAAGAATACACAAAAATCCTAATTAAATCCTAACAGTAATCTTATAAATTAAATGTATTACTTCCACGACTGATATCTAATAATGTGCAACGGATAAGAGTTTGACCTCAAACACGATGTTTCTCCATCCAAACACTTGATTGAGTGACTTTGAAACACAAAGAGGTGGTTTTGCACACTATGGCATCCCTCTCTTAACTATTTTAAATCAAGCCATACACTTCATCAGTTTAAAAGCACAAAATAATTTTTATTTACAGGATCTGTCTGTCGTGTGGCTAAAGCACGGATCCTCCCTGGTGGAGCTGATCATTATGTGTCTGTGTTATTGTCCAGGTCTAACGTCGGAGCCCACAAACCTGAACCACCCAGCACACAGCCAGCTGCACCAGGACCCGGTGACTGGACACACACTGGTCATCAGCACCATGCCTGTCGCTCAATCTCCACAAATAGGTGAGGTCACAGAAAACACTGAGTTGTAATGTAATGACGCATTAATGAAGACAAGCACAAACCCTTTCATGCACGCACAAGAAACTGATTGGCAAATTAAGATGCTAAAATGCATATGTCCCTGCCTCTCATCCTGCAGCCTCGCCAGACACTCCCATCCCTTCACCTCCGCAGGGTCCTGTCCAGGATATGTACAAACACTTTCCTCAGCCTCTTTGTCCTCCAGCCAGCCCCTCACCTTCCACACAGGCAGACCCCTGACTCCTGCATCCGCTATCAAAGAATCTCACCACCTGACTGACCCCCTCTCTTCGTTGCACAAGTCGTGCTGTAAATAATACAAAAGCAGTCTTTGTTCAGTGTCTATATCTCACTGGTTAGATTTTTATCCTGCTCCTTCCCCAAGTGACTCAGGGTGCTGCAATCACAACCGAAGCATACATAAAGCACCTACGTGCAATAGAACTCAGGTCTGCAACTTTCCACAGGCACAAAGTCGACACATCAGCGAGCAAAACTTTCCTCAGGTTAAAGTCGGGTTTCTGTGTTTGCACCTGTGTGGTTATTTCTTGGCAGCTGGGAAAGGTGTTTAGTGGCTCACTGCAATTCGCACGGAATTGCATGAAAAAGGCCCCGTTTCACATTCAGCCATCAGAAACACGATCAGTGTGTTTTAGCTACAGTGTCTAGTATGAGGGAGGGATCGGATGTAATCTGTCAAGATGGCATCGCGGCAACATTATCAATTATTTAAAATTCCCATCATGGCAGCTGGATCAGTCACGTAACATCTGTTCAGTGTTTTTGTTAGCATCACAAAGAGAAGCATATTTCTCATGGACTGGACCTGAGACCGAAATGGAGCAGCGGTGCTGTACTGAGGATAAATCCATCAAACGTGTAAAGGTTTTTGAAAAATAAAACTGTTAACTGTTAAACTTTATGATTCAGAAAAATATCCATGACTTTCCATTCATAACTAAAAATGGCTCTTACATAAAGTAATGCAACATCTAATAGTGAGTGGCCACTGGAATGTTCTTTTGTCATTAATATACTCATATTCAACTTAATCTCAAGTTTTTTCTATCAGGAGGCATGTTATTTAAGCACATACAAGTTTGCTTGAAATGTATATTTTCTTTTTACAAACCTCACTCGATTTGGGAAAAATGGACATTACTTTTTGTGTTGATGGATCCAGTTGTACAATTTAGTTATTATGTGTAGCAGATTGATAAAAAAAAAAAAGTAAATACAAGTTGTTGTTGTTAGATGTTGAAATGGCGCAAGAAAACTATTACTCGTCAAAGTAAAAAAGTTATTAGAACCATTCATCAGTAAACATTTGATATTTCCTTTAGTTCAGGGAGATTTCTTTACTCAGGTAAATATATTTTTATTCAAACACAGAACAAAATATGTAATTTGTAGATCAATTTAAATCATAAATGAGCTTCAGCGCAAAAATATAAGTTTAACGGTTACAACTGAATAATTTACAGAATTACACAATATTTCTAATTAAAAAAGTCTCACTTGCACAGAGTTTCTAACAGAGATGTTTTTGATAACATCTTAAAATGTATAAAACATTAGGAAGCCTGGCATTCAACCAAAGATCACCGTTTGGCTTCAGCTGTGTGGTTTAAGCTCTGTGAGCAGAGGGCTCATCCTCCCACACGCTGAAAACCCTGGTTTAGGCTCAGCTTTCTGCATCAGTAATTTTTACAGCAACTTGAAGATTAGTTCAGTTTCTTGATAATGATTTTTCCAAATGTTCAGGATTGATTTACATATTTCAAGTCAATGTAAAGAAGACAACGTACATCTGGAATTTGAATCAGTCATTTGTAACCGCTTGGCCTATAAATTAAACTTACACTACAACAAACACGTTAGGACTTGTTCATATGTTAAAATATAAATGAATGTGGGTGCAGGTTGTAAAAAAATAACTTCTATATAGTCGACTAGATAAGAGAACATTTTTTTGGATGATCGTCTGACTGTATTAATTTGTTGTAGCTAATTTATCATTTGTACATTCAGTAAATGATTTATATAATAATGACAAATTGAATTTTTAGGAACTGCTTGTGCATGGACTCATCAGTTTGTGTTGATTGAAATGTGATGTATAAAGACACGTGTTATTATAACAGAAAGTGAAGCGAGAAAATACAACATGACGTCCAATGTAAATGGACCTTCTATTGTACATGTGTGATGTATATTATATATAAACACTATGTGATATATGTATGCATTCCTGCATTTGACTTTGATGTTTGCTGTTCTGATATAAGATAAGGAAAAGTGGAGTCTAAGATGGAAACAGGAGATTCCGTTCCAATTTGTCCGTTGATTCAGCCACAACAAATCATCTCGCTACATTTTTCTGCAGTGAAAACAAATGGACATATTTCTGTTAAAATTTACCCCAAAAGAAAAACAATATAGGCAGACGGATGATAATAAATTGACAGAAATGCATTACAATATGGTTTACCTCCACGCTGTAATAGTGAGTGTGGTTTGTCCATTACTTCCATCCTGGAAGTCATCATGCTTGCTGATAGTTCCATCGGTCAGGGGTATACAGTTTGTATCCAAAGCATTATTGGCAAGCTATCGAGACTACACTGCTGGATGATGCTGCTCATCTAAAATCAAACTAGTTTCCCACATGGTCCATCAAAAGAAACACACTTCTGAGATGGACACTGAAGCCAACCTCGAATGCAAAGCGGTAAATTACACTGAAACTGAGCTGCACTGAGGCCAACTGTACTTTTAAACCCGTGATTTTGTTTATGTCCATCTACACACAATCATTTTCTCAAGGTTCGTGTGTATGTGAGAGTGTTTGCACGCAGTGGATGAGGCCAGGGGATAAAGCAGAGAGCTCTTATTCTCTGTATATTGTTGTGTGACTCAGAGAAAACACTCAGGTTATTTATGGCAGAGGAGATGATGCTGTCTAGAATCAACATGGCCAAATCCTCCTATCAACTCTATAATGGACAAGCTACCTGGCTTAGGTCAAAACAACACCACCTACAATGGGTGGATGTGTGTATGTGCATTTACAGTATGTGTGTGCATGCCTGCTTGTGTGTATATGCTTCTTCCTGCAATTTATTTATAATCTGAGCGGGTGTATGTGAGTACACTCCCATATGTGTGTTTTTGGAAGTGTGCGCATGTGTGTGTACCCAGGGAGCTTTAATCAAAGGCCTATAGTGAGGAGATGTGGGGGCCCTGTCTCTCGCTCTCCCTCTCTCTCTTTTTCCTCAGATAAAACTGTGTGTTAGCATGCCAGTCACATATCTCATCTGAGACGCACCGCTTTCCTCCCCACACCTCAGCGCGGCCCACACTGACAGCACGCTATTACACACCAGTATGATACTCGCTCCACCTGAGGAGGACGACGAGGGGGAGAAATAGATGGATGAAGGGATAGAGAGGTGGCGGAACAAAGGATGGACAGGAATATGAAATGTTATTGTTATCTAGCTTTTAGTTGCATTGTAGTTTCGCGTGTTAATTAGCGCTGCAATTTCCTCAACGTCCGAAGTTTTCATAAAGAAAATCTTAAGACAATTTTATTTTTTTTAGAAATGCCTTACTCTAGCTCAACTAAAACTAACAGTCACTCCTTAAAGTAATTGTAATGATAATGTTGACGTATCAGGATAAAACTATCCTGTTTCAAATGTCTATTTACTTATATGAACAGTCATCACTTATAGATATAAAGAAAAATTAGACCAGGATTTCCATCCAGGAGGGGCTGGAGCCAATCCCAGCTGATTATGGGTGAAGGCAAGGCAGATCAGAGGGTAAAAAAAAGAAAGACAGACAGTCACACTCATTCACACCCACACACACGGGCAAGTTCCCTAGTCACCCTACATTTTCACCCAACATGTCCCAACTGTAGCAGACGTGCAAGGAGAAAACTAACACACACACACACACACATGGAAGCCCGCAAACCCGGCATCGAACCGAGGTTTCTTTTCAGTGTGAAGTGAGAGGGCTTAACACTACAGCAGCAACCTTTTCTGACCGTCTGTGTTCATCAAATATCAATCCTCCAATAAAATCACCTACGCTTCTCGTCTTGTGAACGCTAGATGGCAGTATAAGTCCATCTTTTCCCAAAAGACGTATTGCTCTTTAATGGCCGTTATCAATGTAGTTTGCCCTTCCTCTGTCATCCTGATTCAAAATGGGAAAATAGAGTTTACAGAAATCACAGTGATATCAATCATTCCGATTCAAATCTTATCTTGGAAATAGAAATATATTTTATTTATACTCACGAGTACTTGATTATGGAGTCCAATAAAACCAATTAGAATTAAAGCCCCAATATTATTTCAAAAAAGACCATTTGTGTTTCAGCAATGTCTCTAAATGCAACTTCACATTGTTTTTACCAAACTGAAGATTTAGTTTTGGGTCTCAGAAGGGGAGTGGAAAACATTGCAAAGTCACACAGTTTGGCTGTATACCATGCTGGGGAATATTGGTACAGTCTAAAATGAATGGCATGTGTCAGCGATCCCAGATTACACCCGGAGATTGCAGACTATCTTTCCTCACCAGTGCGTTTACCCATAATTCCCCTCTGTCTCCAACATATCCGATGATTCCTCCTCCATGAGACAAGGTGAGGCAATATGAATCTCCGCTTCTAACTCTGAAATGAATTTAAAACCTCTCCTGAGTGATTTTCTGTGTCTCTGTCCTGTCTGCCACTGCAAGTGTGTGTGTGTGTGTGTGTGTGAGTGTGTGCGTGTGTGGTTTCTGATTATACCACAGCGTGGTTGAAGGGAAGGAAAATACAGCGACAGCTTCATTTCCAAAGCTGAGTTCACATAAATGAGGGATTAAAGCAAGCAAGAGGGTGAGGGCTCACCTCGGCCTTCACTGACAGCTTCCCCTCCTTAAAAATCACTCTTTTCCTCTCCTCTGTCTGCCACTTCCTTCTCTCCATTTTCTGTCTCCACATTTATTTTTGTCTCACTCTTTCCTCCACTTTTATCATCTCATCTGCTGTTTAGGGTATCTGTTTTGTCTTGTTACTGCTCATTTTGCCTGCAGAGATAATCCACGCGTAGATGGGAGACTTTAAAAATGCATACAGCACTGTTGGCTGCGTGCGCACGCACGCGCACACGCACGCACACGCGCGCACACACACACACACACACACACACACACACACACACACACACACACACACACACACACACACACACACACACACACACACACACACACACACACACACACACACACACACACACACACACACACACACACACACACACACACACACACACACACACACACACACACACTCTGATTTACATAGTTGCAGGGAGCTGGGGTGCACTCTACATCATGATGATGGGGAACAGGTTAGAGCAATGAAATTAGGGGTTAGGGGCTATGCAAGGTTGTGTATGTGTGTGTGTTTGTTGGGGTACATTAGGGAAATGAAAAGGGGTGGACCACTGATGGGTTCTGAGATGCAGACTTGTTAGAATAAAGGAAAATAAAAAGGACAGGAGACAGGCGAGATGACAGGGTGGATGATAAGATGAGTAGTGCAGTAATGAAAATGGTTTTCTGTACCCCGAGATTACATAGGGAAAGAGATTGAGGAGAGAGAGAGATAGAGGGACAGAGGGATGGAGAGAAAGTGGAGGGGGTGTACTGTGGAGTAGGAAAGAGGGTGGCAGGAACAAGGGGAAGTGGAAGAATAGAGAAATATGGAGATTCATATATGATGAACCATGGTGAAATTCAACGGACATGGAACTGGCGTGAAGACAATAAGAGAAGAGAAGAGAAGAGAAGAGAAGAGAAGAGAAGAGAAGAGAAGAGAAGAGAAGAGAAGAGGTATTACGACTCAGGACGAAGCAGGCCCACTCTGAATGATAAGTGTCTCACACACCGCGGGTTATGGGAAGTTCACACAAACAAATGACTCCCATTTGCCAGAGGCGAGCGACACAATTGAGAAAGAAGGGGTGAGGGAGAATAGGGGAAGGAGAGAAGGAGGGAGAGGACTGAATGCTAGAGCCATGATTTTAGATACCTCCATCTGCATTGAGGAAATTCTTACCTTTTTACCCATCTAATGTCGTCACGGGTTTGCAGAGGAAACTAAAGCACCTTCAATCCAAAGGATATTAGGAACCCTGTAGTGAAGCGCCAAAGAAGTCTGTGCTTGGAGTCTTAGATTATAGGGGGCCTATGGACCTTGGTCAATAATACTAAATGTATTGCAAATTGTAGCATGTGGGTGGGCTATGTTTTTCGCGATAAGAGGTGATATCAAACAGTAATGTGACTGCATGAATACTGCCCTTATTTATACACTAAGCAGCATGGAATCAAAGCCCAGCGCTGGATACATCTCATAGCTGTTTTCATCCATACAACCCACCAATGAGTGCGTACGTTGTTATTCAAACTCCACAATTTGGATTGAAACTTCCTAGTTGAAGATGTCTCGACGTTAGATTTGATGGTTAAGGGTTTTGCTTAGAACCACAACTTTAAAGTAAAACGTCTCCGAGCAGTAGATCCGAAAGTTTCGTTGTGATTGTTGAGAGACTAAATCAAGTCTTCTCACACAGGTAGAACATGCAAACACCGCACAGAACGATCTGGGCCAGATTTGAACCCACAACCTTCTCTCTAAGACGCGGATGACTGCACCCAAAACGCCTAGTATGCCTTTGTAACTGAGCGATGTGCGGAGGTTGAGGGAACTCTTTTCTCACTGATGGTCAGGATCTTTTTCACATGAAACACTTTGCTGAGGATCATGAATATTAGAATGAATTGTTTTTGGCAAACCCATACAGCAGGTGTTGACAGAGTAGAAACAATCTTGTGTCTCACCAGCAAGCAGTGTTATGACAATTTTATTTCTGCAAGCAGTGGCCCATTTTCCAGAGTTTACTTTGTACGTGATGGAGATTAATAAAGGCGAGACTTCCTCTTCTGGCCTCTGTTGTGTTTTGCTCTCAAATCCATCTCAGACTCCATTCACACAATGTTTTCAAGTGAAAACAGGAAGCTTTTGTCGGATTTTGGGTGTCCGTTTATATGGCTACGGTGCTCTGGAGCCACTGAAAATGCAAGTTTTTGAAAATGGCTTTCAAAGTGGAACTTTTGGAAAACACAACCTTAACACAAAAATGATGCATTTTCACCCGAGACTTCGTGTGAACGGGGCCTCAGACTCCATCAATTACCAGTATACTTAACTTATCTAACTATCTACAGGTAGATTCCTGTAAATTAAAGCTAACATAATGTTTAATTGTTTGCAGATGATATATTGCATTTTAAAAAGTGAGTTAAGCACTATTGTTCTTCAAAACTTTTTTTTTTCCGCTAATGATGACCGAGCATTCCTATTTACACTGTAAGCCGGTAATGTTGCCTACAGAGTCTGCATTAGTCTACACAGACTTTATGACTGAAGCTATGAAAATGCAATCAGTTCTACTCTCCCAACCATATAGTTATGTATAAAAACATACATATTTAGGTCTTTATGTATGTGGAGGAAATTGGATTTCACCAAAGTTTGATTATTGCATTTCATATTGTTGCAGATTTAAAAATAGTGCAACAGGCAAAGATATTATGGAGTAAAACCATTGAGAAATATAGCATTTATACATAAATTAACTGCTTATATGAGATATCTGTTTCCAGCCTTTGAAAAGCAAGTCGGAAGGGCTTTTGACTTTTTTTATGTTCAGTCGTCGGGGGGAGAAATCCATCGCAGAGATGGCTATTCCTACAGCAAAACCTGCGCCAACGGTCCATAATGTGGTATTGCTGTCATAAGAGAAGACGTGCTTTGAGTAATTGGTGATCTTTCTCTTTTTTTTTTTTTCTCCATTGGAAAAGCTTCTTGTGTACTTCATATACCCCTTCATCAAATGGGTTCTTTCCAAAACAGCTGGATTCAACAAGTTCAAGCTAATTCTCTGGATGTTTTCGAGGATTTGGGAAAAGTAATAAGTTGCCAAGAGAAGTAAACAAAGATGGAGCAACTTGAACAGAGTGGATGTCAAAACGAAACAGTTGCTCTAAAGCACCGTTACAAAACAGCAGTATAAAAAAAAAACAACAACACAAGTTTCCAATTGCTTTGGCAGACGTGGCTACTGGTCAACGGCGGCATCAGCAGGGAAATTGGTGCAGCAATCAATGTGAATCAGAGCATGTCTGAGTAAAAAGATGGGGGGGGGGGGGGGGGGGGGGGTGCACGTAAATGCACCTGAGGAAGATCAGTACAATTAGACAATAGCCTCTTTTATTTCCAGCTCACAAGATTGTGAGGCCTTTATTTTGAATTTCATCATCAGAAACAAACCAAGTGTAAATAATCTGTCTTTCATAGAGGAGGCAAAGCGTTTCAGTTCCAAAACAGCTCCGGATCTAATTATTTCAACCCGAAATTAGAACTGAGCTCACTTTAAAAGGTACAAAGGAATTCACTGTAAGCGTGTAATTAATTCTATATTACTATTTACCTTTATGTCAGTTAATTATGGTTTCTATAGTTATGTGAGGTCTACACACAATCACACACAGACCCACATCACCTCCACCACGTATAGAAAGACGACGGCGGCGGCAAGAAAAAAAAAAGAAAGAAAGAAGAAAAGTGTGAATTTTACACACATGACTTCCTGTCCTAATCAAGAGCTTTCTCAGCTCCTATCTGAAAGATACACATGACTGACTCCTTCAGTGGGATACCTACACACCGTGGATGTGTGTGATGAAACAGTGACTGTATGTGTGTATGCACGCTTGCGGAAGCTCACCAACCCGGCCGTGGAGTGGTAAAGGATATTAGGCCACAATTGCAAAAAGATTGCAAAAAGTGACATCCTTAATAGAGAAAGATTACTGTGTGCAACATCACTTTGATTTGAGCTGCATACATTTTCCTCGCACAGACAGGCTTCTGGACACCTCTGTGCTCTGAGCTCTGCAGAACAAATGCTTCAGCCTTTTGTGCTCCCCCGTAACAGATGCATGTGTATGCTAACATATAAAAGTAAAAGAGGAGGATACATTTGTCCTTTTTGTGGTGAATATTATTTTTGAACGCATTCGTTGCACCGATTTGATTTTTTTGAGCGTCGACTGATGATTTTCGATGCAAACAAACAAAAATCAAGAGTGCTGTTGGTGAGAAAAATTACAAGAATTATATAAATTTGAGTACAAAACTACAAATGTGACAAATCTGTTATGAGACTGATTTGAACTCTTTATTGATCCAGAAAGATACCGGCACCCCAGCAGTCAACCAAATATTTACTTCTGAAATACGAGGAGAAAAAGTACAGCGTGTGATTTAGAGTTAATAGGTGGGCTTTACTATCAAATCATGAGTATTTTTTTCCATTAAACATTTAAATTGAAACATCTTTTGGTCTTGTGTGCTGGCGAAGAGGAGAAACATTTTATCCTAACAGAAAATTACACAGCGCTCGTTACAAGTCTGTTTAATTACTTTTAAATGATGTCACACATGCATTGGTAAAATGGTCAGAAGAGCTGAATGCGAGTCATACAACCAAAAACAAACTGTTCTGCCAATGTTAGACTGCAGTTTCTCTTGTTTTCTGATGTGTGGATGATTGGATGAATACAAATCTGATGACGCGCCATATTAGCAGATGTATGACAGTTGATTCATTTAACAAACAAGAGTCTCAGGTGCTTGTCGAAGGAACGCACATGCTGTATGGTATCACAATCTGCAAGTAGCATTTGTAAATCAGTCATCTTAGATGTGTTGGTCATCCCATCGCGAATAATACACTCAATCCCAAAACGGTTCAATGGGATTGAGATCAGGACAACTGATAGGAACCAAACCGACAAGATCAAAATAAGTAGTTTGGCAGAAGATCTGGCAACCAACATGCTCTACTCTGCTGCCCATCCCACAAATACATGTTCCTTTCAATTGTGGCTCCTTTAAAAGGGAAAACAGCCTTTCCCACAGTACCTGCTTTATTGCTAAGAAGCATTGAAACAAAGAAGTAATCTAACAAAGGGCGATTTCATTAACTTGTGTGCTACGTTTATGTTGTTTCTCTGTAGTTTCAACATTTCCACAGTTTTGAAAACAGCACTCCTAAAATGATGCAGGAATTCTTTACATTAAAAGTCTTTTTTTGTTTCATCAACTTTGTGTGTATTGTAGATAATCCTGTGAACTCTTTTCTAACACATTCAGATAAAAAAAAAAAAAATCTTTATTTGTTCCTCAACTCATCCATATACGCTGAAATTAAGCTTTGTTTGACTCATCTGTGGTCCACCTGTCCAGTTGGAGGCAGAGAAGAAAACATATAAAAACAACACTTCATTATCTTCAATTCATTATTTTAGAAATGATTTCATCTATATTTCTGCATCAAATCAAATCAAAGCAAGGTGAAACTAAATGTAAGTGAAAAAGTTTGGGTAGTCTTGCACAAAGTGAAGTTGTTTTAGATTTTCTTTAATGCCTTAAAATAAATCCTGTTATCGGCCCCTGTGTGATACACAATGTGAGATTTGTCAGTAGCCAGCCCTATAGGCCAAATCATTTGGTTAATTAGAAAACACTTCCTGGAAGGTTTACATCTAATTTCCACCTCATTAAAATAACGATCTGGATCACAACAGCCTTCAATACAGCTTGTGTCAAGTGCGGCATCAAATCTGGGATTGTGCCAAGGGAAAAGATGTCAAAATAAAAGTCCCCCGCCTCAGGTCAAAATATTCTCAAATCCCTGTGGTGGAGTATCATTATCAATCAGAAATAAAGTTTGTTAGTGCAGAGCCTGAAATGTGAGCAGGACAAAAGCACCAGGGAGGTCCTTTATTTAGCTAATTCTCCTCTATTTGAGATGTACATATTTCTACAGTGCTTTGATAAGGCCTCGGGGACATGCATGTTTTAATTAGACCTGAGCAGCCTGAGCAGCCTGGTTGAACAGTTCATAGGAAACTTTGAACATTTTTGCTGAAAGCCTCTCCCTCTTTGTGACAGGCATTGTGTAATTAGTGGCATATGTGCATTTGCATATATGCACCCTGTGACATGTTGCATCTTATTTGAATAAGTAGACATGTCTCGATGTGATATCCCTGAAGTGAATACATGAATATGAGCCGCTAATTATACCAATCTTGCAAATGATCTATTTAAATATTAATATCTTTTCACTTTGCATTGTTTGCTGGTAGCTTTTTTAGTCAGTGAGCTGTGCGTGTTTGTTTGTGTCACTTCCACCTAGGCTGCAGTGGGTATTGTCCTCTGCGCGTAAGGAGTGTACGTGCATCTCGGCATGTTGTTTCATGTGTGGATCCATGTAATGTCGGAATGCGTGTACACGGTCTCCAGTGGAGACAGACGATGCGTGATTCTCATTCTTACAAAGACAATAAAAGCCAATCAGTGGGGCTGCTGTGTATGACAAGTTGTGGCGCGGGGAAAAGTCACTTTGTGAGTCAAACCTTATGGAAGCTCGCAGAATCCACCTGACTAACAAGCTGGAGGAAAAACTTGTTTTGTCCCTCATTATTTTACTTATCCTCTAATTCCACAAATGAAAATATACATGTATTTGCAATGCTGTGATCGTAGACTAGGCGCTAGTCCAGTAAATGTTCAGCATTTCTGAAATAGTTGAGTTGACAATGTCGATAATGTCTTTTGAACCTGGTAATAGTGCGACGACATGCCACCAAGTTACAAGAACAAATTCAGAAGGGCAGAACGGCGACACATTTATGACCAATAGATTTGTATAAACAGCACAGATTGCGACTTTTATTCATCGATATAGTAACACCCAGCAGAGGTATACTCGTTTTCAGCCCTGTCCTTTCAAATTTACAAATTCTTTATGCTTGATAACCAGAGAAAACTCTTCTTAAAAAATCAAGAAAGTGCCGTATGATAAAATCAAATTTTCTTTTTATTCAGAAGTTAAAGGCTGATTTTTTTCCCCTTACCATACACACTGGTGATATATGTAATTGCACTCATCTTTTGATTCTCTTCACTGATGTTTGCTGTTAAGTGTGCTGGACAATGAAAAGCCTCTGGACAAAGCGAGACAAGGCTGATGAACACTACTCAGCCTTAATTGCATGCTAGTTTTGATGTGAGGCAATCACGAGGTCATCTGTTTGAAGTGGATAGGTTTGTTTGATCCATCCTTGTGTGAGTATGGCGCATGCGGGTGTTTGAATGTCTTATCATCAGCTACCTGGTGTGATTGAGTCGGGCATAAGGAACAAGGGACAGCAAAATATGTTTTCGCGCGCACGCGTGTGTGTGTGTGTGTGTGTGTGCACGTGTGTAAATAGGCCTAACTATGTACATCTACATACACAACCTGAAGTTTAATAGAGGTCCATCTGAGCCTGCACAGCATAACTGCAATAGCCAATCAATCAGCAGCACAAACTACAGGACACCGGTGCCTTCAAACTCATTAAAATGAACAAAGCGTAACTGGGAAATATACCCATTGCAAATTAAGTTGCGTGTCCTAATTGTTTTCGTGTTTGTGGGCTTTTCGACAACTTCAGAAGGCATTTGTTGTCGCTTGATGTATGCTTGCTGCGCCTCAGGCAGTGTTTTTTATGACCATTATTATTCAAATGAGCTAGAAATGTGTTTTGAAAGTCCTAAATCATTGAGCATGAATGGCTACCCTTGGCGTTTATAAATGACTTTCCACACAAGCAAACCTCCGCCTGCATGGCTTACTCCACTGAGCTCATTTGGGTATTTGAAGTCTGTCAACAGAATTTGTGTCAGTCGTCCACTGGCATGACAAGTTGCATTAGAAAGTTTGACAAGATTTTTCTCTACAATTTTTTTTTTTTTTTTTTTAAGTGATAAACAGTGCAGTGTTTGGTAAATAGAAAAGTTGGCAACAAATGAGACTCAGTTGATAATCAGCAGGTGGAAACATGAAGAGAATCTTGAGATATGCTACAGAGAAATGCCAAGCTGACCATAAGCAACGGCAGGTTCCAACCTGAACGGGAGTAAAGTAGAGAGAACCCAGGGAGGCAAAGGAAGAACATGCAAACGCTATATGGCAAGGCTGAGCCGAGAATAACTCCAATGCATGTAACTGCACATGCAGTTGAATATTTTTCAGACGCTGAGGTTACATATTCACTTCGGAAGACTGAAGAAGAGAGGGAGACGATTCGGATGATTTGCATTTGTTCTGAAGAGAAACAGTCGACGTGCTGGAGAGATGATGTTGCAGATGGAGCTGCCATGCAGGAGAAAAAGACCTCAGAGAAGATCCATGAATGAGATGAAGAAGGACATGGAGAAGGTTGGGATGCACTGAGATGGACTCTCCAGAAGGGAGAAGCTGAAAGACGACGACGATGAGGATGAAGATACAGCTTGGCTGTCAGCTTGAAACTTCAAATCAGTGATTTAGAAATCATACTGTTTTCAAAGATTATCAAAAAATCTCTTCTGAGCGACTAAGATATGAAACACAGGAGTTTTAATTTCCTTATCTGTCAGGTCACCGTATATATTACAGTATTTCTTTCTTTCTTTCATTATGACCAATGGTTACTTTATCCGTTTATACTTTCATGGCATATTCGCTTGCTATGGTCGTTATGGAAACAAAACCTGACGCAAGCAAGATTGGTCTCGAGTGTTTAATGGTTAAATAAAGCTGGCACATTATAGTGAAATGACAAAAATATCACAAATTCCACAATCAATAAGCTTTCTCCCCCTTGTCTTCTACGGGAAGTAGTAATGTATGTTTGAATGACCGATTTTCTAATAATATAAACAGTTTAAGATGTAAAGGTTCATAGCTGTTGGGTTAGTCTACAACAGTTTCACAAAAAAAAAATAGTAAAAGAGTTTTACTGTCCACTTATCTGATTTTATCATGACTTTTTGTTAAAAAAAAACTCAAATGGAAAAAAATAAAAATTTGAGAAATAGTATTCGCTTGAATTTCCGGCCCCCATGAGAAACCGGCTCCTGACCTGGAGAACCACAGGCACATCTCCAAAATCAGACCAGTTAAGATAAACCAAACTCAACATCACCTTTGCTTTTATAAAGGCAATACGGCACAGTCCTCACTCTTCTTCCAGGTAGACACTGACTCCGTTTCTTCAAGCGTCTCAAACAATGCGGCACTGATGTTCCTAACTTTTCTGACTATAACTTGACGAAATCTCAGATTCTAGTGAGGGCGTCTCGTCTGTTTCTGGAATTCTTTCTTCTTCTAGTTAGCATTTTTTCCCGCCTTCTGACTGGATGTATGTGGTTCCCTAACAGTGAATCTGTATGAATGTTTGGGTGCACATCATCATAATATAGATATGGATATATACAAATATAACAATCAAGATAACAGAAGTCTGAAAGCTTTGAACTGAATTGAGATAAATATAAAGGCACAAATAGCTTCACAAACACGGCACTAAAAAGTCTAAAACAAGGTTAAAGATAATAAACCTCTTCTGTTACAGAAACTAAAAAAAAACCTCCATTCTGTGCAGATAAGATTTAGTTGGTAGATACTTTTTTTTTTTAATCCATGTAAGAGCAAAACTTTCTGCTGAGACACACAAGAGCACAAAGGCTTGTGTTGAGGCTCACGCTCAGTGTCTCACACACACACACACACACACACACACACACACACACACACACACACACACACACACACACACACACACACACACACACACACACACACACACACACACACACACACACACACACACACACACACACACACACACACACACACACACACACACACACCACATCTTGATTAGGTTTTCATAAAGTCTGGGACTATGCTGAGTCTGTAATTGACTTTGACAGCAGAAGCCTCCATGTCCTATGGCTATGTTAAACGAACAATTTACATCTTCATTTCAAATTCTACATGGATAAAAAGCTATTAATTACATTAGTCTGCAGAGAGTCATTCCAGCTGTGTAGAATATGTGTGTGTATCTCCGCCTGTGTGTATCTTCCATCCTTACATTTATACACTTTTGCTCATTTGTATATTAATGCTGTCTTGCGGCCAAACAATGCCCAGTAAGTGCTTCTCGGGAGATGAGTTTATGAGTGTGGAAAGGACTTTTACTCACATGTATTGCTTCACAAAAGCAAACACACAGCTACCCCTATATGAGTATTTTATGGACAGGGGAACATTTATTAAATCTATTGACTTGGCACCGGTTGCGCGGGCATTGTGCTTTACACCACTTCCCATTCATTGCTTGTAATGCTGTTAGTTAGGCATTTTAGGAATACTTGCTTGTGCTTTGTAAAATACAATCACTGAGATAGATAGATAGATAGATAGATAGATAGATAGATAGATAGATAGATAGATAGATAGATAGATAGATAGATAGATAGATAGATAGATAGATAGATAGATAGATAGATAGATAGATAGATAGATAGATAGATAGATAGATAGATAGATAGATAGATAGATAAAAAAAGACATGGGAAGATCAGCTCAATCAAAGCAGAAAACAACATTCATAACAAAAAAAAAAAAAGGGGTGGAAAATGTTTTTGCATGACGATCAAGCAACTTTTCTCTCTTAGAGTGCTTCCTGTCATCTTCAAAGAGCGCTTTAAGAGGCTCGGAAAGTGGCTCTCTGAACAGCAGCGAGAACAGAGGCATCTCAGCCATCATCTCTCAGCCATCTGCGTGATGGGGAGAACAACACAGACCCCTGTGTTTGCTTTGGAGATAGAGCGATCAAAGAACAACACTAACCATATAATGAAGGGACAGATGGACCTTATATGAAGTGGAGAGGAGAGAGAGTACAGTGAAACAGAGAGAGAGAGAGAGGGGGAGAGACGTGGAGAGAGAGAGAGAGAGGTGTAGACAAACTCAAACTGCAAATGCAACAATCTTTTTAGAAGGGAGAGAGAGGTGTGCAGGGGGGATATGATGTGGTGAAAAAGTGCGAGCCATCTCGTCGCATGCAGACTGCCTGCACTGAATGAGAAAGCTAAAAGGTAATTTCACGGATAAAGAGGAGGCCTAATGCATAGAGGTAATGTAGCAGGGGATGGAACAAAGGCAAACTTTCATCTCTTTAAGCTTGGATGGAGAGAGAGTGAGAGAAAGCGAGAGAGAAAGCTTTGATGCTTTGAAAATGATAATAACAATCTCAAAGTCAGCCTCAGAAGAGAATGTGCCCCCCTCACTGTGCCCCATCCCCTTCTCTTCTGCCCCCTACCACTTAATACAACCGCACAATGACTGTCTAGGACAAGGTGGGCTGTGGGCTTGTGTGTTAGTGCGCAAGAGGGAGGGGGTGGGGTGGGTATTGGGGAGGGGTGAGGGCCAAATTGTGACACTTACGGCCTTCAAAATTACTCAGGGAACAAACACAAAGATGATGAGAGCAAAAAAGACTCATTATGATAAGATGATCTTTGTGGACACACAAAGGGATACATTTATGCAAAGATCATATTTCACATAAAGGTGGGACATAAAGAAATCTTGAAATGTGAATGTTAATAAAAGATTCATGGATTGCACTTCTTATTCTCTTTTTTTCTGTCGCTGCTCTTCATGAATTTCAGGAAGTGGCAATGTTTTAGACACTTTAAGCATTGTTGTCTTGAAAATCCTCAGCAAATATCACTATCCTTGTTGTTCCTCAGAGATCCCCGGCCTTTTAAATGTGTAAAATGCTTTCAGCTCTGAAATGAAAGTTTTTTTCTACCCCCTCCAAAAAAAAAGAACCTTAAATTCATTTTCACAAGGCAGGACTTCACAGATTATCGGTGAGGTAAAGACCATTCTGATTGCCTTTTATTGTCTTTAAATTGAACAGATGATGCACCTAACCGCGTCAAACCATCTAAGTGCTTGAGCCTGTGATCTTTGACCCCCCCCGGTTCTTGAGGGGTAAACCATTAGCTGACGCCAAACCACTGTGTGTGTGTGTGTGTGTGTGTGTGTGTGTGTGTGTGTGTGTGTGTGTGTGTGTGTGTGTGTGTGTGTGTGTGTGTGTGTGTGTGTGTGTGTGGTGGATCACCTCCCCCACTTTTCTTTCATGGAAAACACAATTTAACACCCAATCTTCAATTATTCAAACCATTTGCTTCAAATGCAGTCTGACCCATAAACCTTATCACACATCTCTAGAGAGTACATCTGGGATGGGCTTAACACTCATATTGTAATGGCTAATATTAATATGTTTTACTGAATGAGCGCGTGTAACCTTAAACTTGTTTAAATCAACAAATGGATTCGCCTGCCTGAGATTCAAGTGCTGACTCTGAATTAAAACATGCATTTATTGATCAAACGGAAATTGTGCACGCTATTTCGGCTTTGTTCCGAGGTGTGGCTTTCTCCTGTTGATGAAGAGAATTTGAGCTCTGATCACAGATTGAATTTCAACATGAAATGTCCTTGTGCCTCATTGGTTATTCTGAGCTGGTTAGCACCAATTGCACACAGAGAAAAGACCTTTTTTTATCCTTCCTCCCTCATTTCGTTTCTCTCTCCTGACCCCTCAGAGTATCACCAGACCTCAAAATTGCATTGAATATATAAATGCTAATGCTAATAACTGCTAGCAGGAGAAGATAATGTCCTTGACTGGTACAAGAAAAGATCCTTTTCTCTTACATGACTCACTGCCTCTGAATAACATTAGGAGAGTTCACATCCCAGGCTCTTATTTCTCTCGTACTCTTTCTCATTCTCTTTTCTTTTTCTTAATTTACTTGAACCCCCCCTCAACTCTAGCCTCCTTGGAACAGAAAAAAAAAATTCCAGCTGAAGTGTAAAATATTAATTCATTTATCTGTGTGATAAGATCTTGCTGCCTCGCTCGAAATTCCAATGACATCCATTTGCCATTAAGTCAACGCAACACACAAGCTGCAAGGCCTCTGGAGCTTGTCTGTCTTTGCACCCTCCTCCACACCGTGGCTCCGTTTTTATGCCTCTGGAAGCTTTTCATGGTAGGAATTAAACTATAATACTTGTTTCAGTGGCATGCATGTTAATGGCTGCCGCAAAGCTGTCATTTAAGAGCCACGAGGAAACAGCTGCAGTGAACAAAATGGCCTCTCTTGGAGACACCCAGGATGTCTTTAGGACTTACTATTGTCTCTCTAAAGATTGGAGATCATCCTGATACTAAAATCCCCGCAGTTTTGGAATGAATGTACAATTGTTATTGTGCATTCTGATTGGTCTGTGTTTAAGAGTGTCCAGTGGGGTCCAAAAAGCCTCTTAGGCCTTCCCAGTAGGGCCTGTCAGTAACAATGGAGGAATTAAAGGTCCCTGCACTGGCAAAAAAAGCCCCATGACATGAATAAGAAGACAAATATTTCATTGTTTCATATAGGAACTTGGTTCTCTTTGAAGATGGATGTGAAGAGAGCTGAGCGGTAGAATTTGCCCTTGCCTAAGTTTCTTAAAAATGAATTATTTCTCGTCTGGCAGGCAGCTCTCCGGAGGTGAGAGGCTGCCTCTTAACATGAGCAGGTATCAGTCTTAAAACTGCTCAAAGTAATTGTAGCTTTGAAGTCACACACATCACAGATGGCACAGTCAATATTGCACCAACTTGTCTGGGTACTTTCCTGCAGTCTCTGCGATACTTCTGCTCTTGTTCTTGTGACGAAAAATACATTATTTGTCACAAACTTTTTATTAAAAGAGGCCAACCATCAATCAATTCTGCAATCACTCATGCAATCACATTAATCATTCTCCCCTACCTTATTTGCGTCATTTGCTATAAGACTGTTCAGACCCCAAGTGGAATGTGCTTCACAGCCAAAACTGGCTCCTGCGTATTCTTTTGACAGCCTCCACCTCAATCCCTGTCAGCAATATTCACTCAGAGCAATAGTCACTGATAACTGCTATTAGATTTCTCACAATTTCAAACAAAATAACTTTTCAAGGCTATTTTTTCCCTTATTCCGTCTATTTTATAAAGTCTAACAAAGGGATTTCTTCATGAATAGAATAAGTTGGAGGAGCCGAGGGTCTGGCAATAAGCAGCAGGGCAACGACTTAAACTGAAAGGCTTATGCTGTACTTTATTACTAAAATAAATCTTAATACATCAATTTCAAGACGTTCAGATATTGATGCCACAAGAGTTAAATCACAGAATGCCATCTAGGTTAGGATCCATCTTCCTGCAATTTAAGTCCATGTAAAGAAAGTAAGTGAAACAGTGGAGTTTGTTTTCAATCTGTGTTAAAATAGTTGGATTGTGTTGAACATCATGTAAAACAGCCCCGAAAGTGTGATCAGTGTTGGCCATGGAAAGCTGCATCCATCTTCTTACCTGAAAACCCTCGCGCCCCCCTTGACACACAGAAAGAAAATGCATCAGAAAAGCGACCCACCTGGAATCCAACAACAAACCACTATGCCATTGTATGGACCTGATAGACCTCATTTACTTAATAACTAAACCCAGATATGAAGCCAACGCCAAGATAATGAAGTTGTTAAAAGTACTTGTTTGTTACAGGAAAATATTGTTTATGGAAAACATAGTATTTATCACATCTAGCCAGCAGTACAAAAATGCATAATGATTGTTCAATACCACAAAAAAGCCCCAGAAGTCGTACAAAATAATAAAAAAGCCACAAACACTATATTACGTTCAACCACAAAACAGTGAAAATGAGCATGGAGTTGCACAGTAAACAAGATTTTAAGGAGAGATGAGGGACCAGAAATCAATCCATCTGTTTCTATGTAATGAGAAGATGAAACAGATGAATCAGAGACACAGGAGCTCTTGGATCTCTGCAGGTGTAATGCTGTAAATCATTACCACCTTTCAGAGTTGCTGCTCGAGGAAGTATTGTTTCGAAATCCCTGTGCTGCGATCGGATCTTCTCAGAGACAAAATTTATCAGCAAACGCGAGCGAGAGTGAGATACAGTTATGCGGGCGATGCTGGCGGAGAACGAAAAGAGGCGAGAAAAGTGCCGCAACAACACAAACAGAAAAGAGCATTAAGATGGAGAAGCAGACAGCGCGGGAAGACAGCGAGTAAAGTCACGCTTGAGAGGTTGCTCACGTTTCCTGCCTTGATTAATAAAGTGTGGCTGTGGCGCAGGTCAGCTAACTGTCATCCAGCACTCCTCCAACCCCACACACTCGCATACTGTCTGCCAGTTTTTCTGTGTTGACTGACATGCCCTGGACCCTTTTAATTGTTTTTGAGATGGAGCTGTGCCCAAGGCCGAATGCGCTTAAAATACAGAATCAGTTACATCTGTGAGTCATTTATGGGTCTGGATACAGTAAGTGTGCAGACAAATTTAGAGATTTGGTATGCCCACATGCTGCAATTTCTCGTGTGAGATGGCAGGTATGTATGTGCATGTCTGCTCACCATCCTGCACAACCAATGATAATACAATAGCAGGGTCACTTTGGTATTCATCTCGCAGGCCGGAACAGGGTGGAGTGTTGATAGAAATTATATTAGGCCATTCAAGATTAAGCACATTTACTCAAATACGTACTCAGGTACTTTAAGCCTAACCCTTCATAATGGGTCCATTCACCCACAGCATAATGGGGATCCTATTACAAACTGCATTTAAAAGAATCAAATAAAACATGTAATTTTGATCAAAAAGTAAGAAACACTCACCAAAATGCATCATTAGGACAGCCCTTGCCCACAGTTTAAGACATTAAGGCCGTTTAGCCACAAGGAGTGGTGAACATAATGGGCTGGGTGTGGGTTCATCGGGTTGTCTGCTAACATTTTTATTGCCTTTTTGCTCCATACTTTACCCATTAAAGAGTTGGAAATGTACAAAAATTGTGTTCCAATTTGCCAGTTATTTGCCCGCTAAATGTTGAAGCACTTTGCCGTCATTTGGGGTGATCAATGCTTAATGAATTAGTCTGTTTTTCACCTCCGTTAAAGGCAGACGTGCTTAGCACCTTCCCGATCCCCGTGAGACCCCGTCTGATGGAAGCCTTCCACCCCTAATTTATGAAAAGTGAGGAGCTAAGCAGTTCATGCGTCTAGAAGTGCTAGCTTTTTGGTAAATTGCTTTTTGTGAATTCACTTGAGTCCAAAACGGAACTCAACCTCAACTTTCATTAATCGCAGGATAAAAGAAAGTCTTGAGAAGTGGTGGAAATAAAGTGGAAACAAAGACAGAGCGACCAGAAGATAAATGGAAAGAGCTCAAAGCAATGTTTACATGATGGGAATGAGCATCCTAATGCAGTGATGATTGCAGAGTGTTTCCAGTGATTCCATTTAGCCTATTGAATTAGGCTGAGTTGGAGTCAGCACACTGGCCCCAGTGCTCGAGAAACAGACACCAACGCATCAAAATCAAATTAAATGCATTTGTTAAATAACATAATGATTGCCGAAGCATACTTTTCAGTTGGAGTCCATTCATTTTGAGCCATAAAAATGCCATTGTTTTCCGAGCTTTGGGAAAGGTTATGCAGATTGATAGAATTAATTGCCTGGCAGGCAAAAAATGTCATTAGAACACTTAGATGGCCATGATGGCCCATTATATCCCCAGTCTGTTAGCGGCCAGGCATTTTAATTTGTAACTTGACATGATAATGTGGTCCGTCCCCAGCTCACAGACACAAATATTACATTGATTAAAAGCGACCATTTCGTCCTCCTTCCCTGTAGCTGGACATGCAGAATCCATACCCAGTTAACTTTATCAGGCTAACATTTAGCTGGCCGTGTAATGTCATCAATCTGTAATATGCAGATTCAAAGTCGTGCAGCCATGTGTAAGTAGACATTAGCACTAATGGTTACGATAAAACTGGTAATGTCTTCAAATGTATAAATCAAAATTGAGAACAGCGGAGTGCAAAACTAGACTATGAGTCATAACGTATTGTTTTTTCACACCAAATGTAACAAATGAAAATGGATGCTTCAGAAAAGAAGCCAAACTTGCACTGAAGAAGCTCACGTTAAGAATTTTGATACAGGTCCTTATGCCATTCATGAAGAACAACAACACTGGCCATACACTGAAAACGTGTACATGTTGCACATCCGATGAGTTTATTTATTCATGTAATTCAAACGATTTCAGATAGGTAATGCTGTTTTTGCATGGGGTACCTCTGTTTTGGTTGCCAGCGATATTAACTGTAATATCGAGACCTGAGGAAATCCTAACATCAGCTTCTGGCAGGCAGGCCGTGCATCTGTGGATACACTGATCAGACTGCAAACACGTCCTCAGAGGTCACCGACTTGTCTTGAGACTGAATTAGACACGGATGGAGAACTCTCCAGCATCATGAGCGAGGGTGGCAGGCGGTGGGGGGGGAAGTGGGGGGGAGGGGGGGCTATGTTTCCACGGTAACATATTTCTAGGTGTGGGAGGCCTGGATCATTAAACCTGACGGGAGATTTCAAGGTCAGAGGTCGGAAGCACAAGAGTCTGGTGGGAGAAGCTTGTGAATCTATCATTACACAGTGCTCATAAACATACAGGACAACACAAATGCTGTGGAATATATAAGAATAGTTGAACATGCACAAACACACGACTTTAAGTTCCTGAAACATTTGAGAGAAGACCGACATCATCATATTTTCTTTTCTTGAGTGTCTCAGCGAGAATTTCCTGTCCACTTTTCATTTAGTCCCACAACAACCAGAAATGAATCCATTCACAGCCGCGCACATTATAGAAACATGGTTGACATGAATTGTTGGGTGTCAGTGGTCAAATTTTTGTCTCCTAACATCCTCGCTCAGCAGTCCCAGGCTAATCTCCTTTTGGCTTTTTTGTGTCATTGCCACAAACTGTTTGAATTGATCCAATAATGCACAATAACAGCACTGTAATTCACACGACAGAGCAAGAAAATGTAATAAGGAAAAACGCGTGGACTTAAGAAGTGAAAATAACACAGATTTTCTTCAACTGTTGTAATCAGCGTCAACAACTATATGATGGAATAATCAAGTAATTTAAAGAAAAATGTGTTATCGTATTGATGTTGGACATGAATCTAACTGGAACTCAAAGGCGCTCTTTGGTTTATTCAGCAAGAAACTTACGTGACAGAAGTCAACATTTACAAATTGCATTCACCTACTTAAAGCAGTGGATCAGCTGGAATAAGCCACAAGTAAAGCGCAAAAATGAGAACACAAACAGACATGTTTGGCGCTTAACAACAATGAACACCTTTATCGACGCTCTATCTTTTCCCTCCCAAGTGTCACAATTGCCTAGCTTCTGTGACACTTTTATTTTTATTTTTTTCCTTGCGATATCGTCTTTGAAACCGATAAAGCAGAATGATCAAAATACTCCGAGACAAATGGAGAGCCTCTGGTTTAGAGTTTTGATTTGTGAGACTGGAAGGTGCTACACAAAGAACAAATGATGACAGTTTTCACTGTAGTTCTCTATATCATTATCAACCCTTATCAACTTCCTTTTTTCAAAGACAACCAGATGCGTTACATGTCCCCACTTTGTACGGCATATCTTACACCTGAAGGGAACGAGAGCTCGAGTCTTATAATATGATGCATGTGTGGAGACAGTTAAAATTAGGCTCTCAGCTTCACTAATAAACACGGAGGGTACAAAATATTACAAATGGCATTTTAATGAGTTCCGTGCGATTCTTCACCATCGAGTGTCACTTTTGCGAACCCCTTTTTAACCCACATCTTGCTCATAATCTGAAGCCCACCCTCAGGAGGAATGCAGCTTAAAAAGGTGAAATCAATACAAAATCGAAGCTTTCATGTGGACTCCCTTGATCAGCCCGTCTCTGCGTAAAAAGTATATATTCCCAATGTTTTTGCAGTTGGTTTTTCCACTGAAATCTGACAGGAAAGAGAAAAAAAGCATCTCGTAACTGTCTTGAAAGATGACTATCAATGGAACAAAAATCAGTGCATATACATTATTTAATAAACTCAGACCTAGATTTCCTCTCTGTGATATCCAGCCAACATAAACAACGATGCATGAGATATTTTTTGGATTCTCTTTGACCTATAAACAAAAACAAAATGTACAAAAACAAACGCTATTTGGTTGTACAAAACTGGATTTTCCGTGGTAATGGGGCACAAAATTATTTCTTATTTCTCTTGGTGAAGACAGAGCTAGTGCGAAAAACAAACAGGCTGCAAAGGAAATGTTCTCATATGAACTGAAATGTGCTGGTGTTTATTAGACTTCAAATACCAAACAGTAATTTGACGTATCGTGTGTCATTTTGTCCCTGGCAGTCAGCTCAACTCAAGATTCACATAGTTTTAGATCTAAAATGAAAAGAATAAATAAAAACACGATATGATGGACAGAGATGAGGAAAGATAGATATTTTTTTCAGCCATAACCCTTTATTGATTAGTCTGATACCATTTTCAAAATCAACAATTGTATCAGTAATGGCGTAATGACCAGCCAAATCTGACAAGAAAAACTCATTTTGAAAAGTTTCTTGTTAAAAAAAGGTTTTGTTTGACTGTACAGAAAGTGGAATTAAAGGCTGCCTCAAACATTTTGGCAAGCCAATGTGTTACCCTTAAGCAACAGAGACAGGGACGCTCCAGGAGGATGGTGTCAAACGTCTGAGCCGAAGGAATCACTTAAAAAAGGGCAAATCATTTATTCAACCACAACACATGAAATAGTTGTTTTTTTTGTTTGTTTTTTTATAAATCAGGGTTATATGATGGTCATATCCAAGGTTGTAAACAAAAAGGCATCATAAAGCATTGTAATCACAAATTGGAAGGCCCACCTATAAAATATTCATCAACGTAAAGGCCGATTCAATCTCCATAAGAACAAAAAGACAGTTTGGCACTCCGGGGCCCTGCCAAAATATGTTGGTGCCACACCGTCGAAACTTCGGCACTGCCGTGTGCTGCGCATGCACTTTCCAGCTCACTAATGACTGTATCAGTCATATTTTAATATTATAAAGCATGTAGCCTCGTTACAATATAAGCCTCGTCACTCGATAACATGTCGGAGGGCGGATTTACGCGAGTTCCCTGAACGCATCACTCAAAGCTGCCAGCTCCGGCAGTTACAATCGGACCAACATCACGGCCCGGACACAAAATTTGCTGAGATTCTGCATGAAGCCCAGCAGTGATGACAGTAACGCGTCACCAAGTTACTAAGTAACGCGTTACTCTAATATGACCACTTTTTTCAGAAAACGCGTAAGCCCACGCACCTGACCCGCCACCCTTCTCCACCCTCAGCTAATCACAGGCCACCTCGCTCTAACGTTGCGTTCAAGTACCATAAAATAATAGGAAACAACACTACATCATCAAAACCAGTAAGTGGGGGAGAGTTGAAGAGTTTTGGCAAAACCGGGCGTCATTTTTATGATGAGACAGTGGGGGTGTTGCCAGCAGCTGTTGAAAGTAACTAAAAAGTTACTTGTAATCCAACTTAGTTACTTTTAATAGCAAGTAATCAGTAAAGTAACCATGTTACTTTTTAAAGGAATAATTAGTAATCATTAATCATATTACTTTTTTTAAGACTGTGGCATCATCTCTTGAAAACACTATAGTTTGTTGTCTTGAATTTGTTACGAAGTGGCTGGAGAAAGTTTCCAATGGCTCAGAGTACCATTGTTGTGTAAACGGACACTCAAAATACAACCAATGTTTTGTGTTTTCACTTGAAAATCAGTTTCTGTATCACTTGTTCTGCCTTAACACCCTGACTTATTGCTTCCAGTTTTGTCCCCCAGACTTTCTCTTGTGACTTTCAAGATATTAACATTGATTAATTCGAACCCGGTCGTGCGTTTTGCTCTTCTGGCAATGCTCTATGATACTGCTTCCACGTGTGTGTGTGTGCGTGTGTGTGCGTGTGTGTGCGTGCGTGCGCGCAATATCAAGTATGTGTCTGTTTTCATAGTATATCAGGCCCTCCGAGGTCACCACACCAATCATACTCAGACATACTGAAACTATTTTTTTTCTTACGAGCTACAGATTACGAGCTACTTTATATGAGCATCTGAGGGTAAGTGCTTGGGTGTTAGGTATCCAGTTATAGCTTTTCGGAGAAGAAGGCCCCGCTCTTTGACTTGGGAGATTATTATATTGAAAATTCCTGGTTGTTAGTTATTTAAAACAAAGCAACAGCCAGCAGTGAACCAAGAGAATATGAGGAACACAACTGTAGGTGAATTTGGTTGCAGCCAAAAACTATATTCACTTAGATGAAATGCTAACATAGGCTACAGCAGTGCAACAATCTGCCATCTTGGCTCATATCAAAAAAAGGCCAGCTTGATTCAAGGCGAGTGTGCAATTTGCATTTTCTCCTTGTGCATGCAGGGGTTTTCTTTAGTTTAGACACTTCCTCCCACAATCTAAATACATGCTTGTAAGGTTAACTGGTGACTGTGCAGTATATTGATTGTCTGCCACTATATACTGGATTTCACCAGAGTGTATCTTTAAGCCCGAATTAGCTGGGAAATGGGGTGAGACTGGTGGCACTGGGACTGACTCCACCTCCAACTGGGGTAAATCTTACATAAAAGAAAGCGAGTTTATAATGTCAGGAAGTGGATGACTTATTAAAATAATTTAATATCTGCGAATCAACTACAATGCTTATTGTCAAAGAGAAGAAAGACTGGATCAGTAGGGATTATTGAAGTTGCTCTGGAGCAGGTTTGAGCACAGGTTTAGGGGAAGTAGAAAAATCAGTTTGTGGAGTAAAGGTGACCGATTTAAGTGAAAAATAAATCAACATTGTGGCTTTGACAAGCTTGAGGTAAACTTGAGGTGACCATTTAACCCCTGTATTAGTGCAGATTTCTGGTGTTAGGACACAAATGTCACTCAGCAACACAAACCTCAGACTCAGAAAAGCATCACTGGTGTTGTGCCTGCTATCTGAGGTACAATGCTGATCATGACCTGGACCTTTTTTTTTCTAAGATCCTGCATGCAGTGTGCTCAATAGATTGTGCTTCCACTTTGCATGCATTTTGTGGGGGGTTTAATAGGAATAACAACACGAGTGAAATCACACACAACAGGAGTATTCAAATGAGGGCTTTGTGTCCATTAGGCTATTAACATGAGAATGATCTGCTGGAAGCAGAACCGCCTCCATCCATGTTCATTTATTTTTACACTGAACTGAATTGCTACACGCACAGAAATGTGAACTTGGATGTGTTGGGTGAGGAAGTTTTTAAACATGTCAGAGCAATTAAATCCGCTAAACATGCTGTGCGGGAGATATTATTGGTCACAAAGTTGATCTGCTGAAGGCTGAGCTGGCTTTTCCATCTCCGTTTTGAACCCTGTTTACAGATGCAATAATAAAGAACACAAGCATCTTAACAAATTGTAATACATGTTGTAATTAATATTAATTAAATACCATAAACTCCTTCCAGTATTTTATGTGATCTGGGACACGAGCCAGTTATTCTATATTCATGAAGACAAACTTGTTAAATGTACGTGTTATGTTTTCCTACTCTTACAACTGTCAGTACATCAGTGTGTGTACAGTTTTCTGTCTGTTTTTACATGCGCAAAACTTCAGTAGATCCGGCCTTAGTACCTTACACAACACCACTTCAAAAGTTTCAAGCCATCCTACTATCACTATATTATGAAGCAGAAGAGAAAAGTTGTTTTACAAATCCAGTGTACATATACTGTACTCCCTTCTGGTGCTTGTCATAGATCAGGAAAGAGGTGCAGCGAACAAAGACATGTTATAAATGATTCCTATGATGAAATCTGATTGTGTAACAGGGCTTTCATCCCTCCTGTTGACATTAAAAGATGCGTCATTCCAAATATAGTTTAAAGTGAGACAATCCAATCAAATATATGGTGTAACAAGGATCACTGATCACTGATCCGTGACAATGTGTACCTCGAGTCTGAGCATTGTGGACACAGTGATCACTGCAGAGAAGGTAGTCATTCAGTTGTTTTTATCCACATTATCATAATATGAAGAATTACATCCTGTGTATTACATGTTTCAAATCTTGTGACAAAAATAGTAAGTTTAAAAAAAAAAGTAATTAATTAGCCATATTTTTCTTTAATGGCACCCACACATGGTCACTGCACTGAACCGCTGCAATAAAAAGGGGTGTAGGATAAACCCCCATCACAGCCGAGGGTGACTGGATAACGAGTGTGAGGAAGGGAGGGAGAGGTGGGAGAAAATAACCTCAATTTACACTCATTTTCACATTTTTTGGCAAATGTTGCAACATATTGGGTTTTGCAGTGATGGAGCCTGCTTTCAGTCCGCCGCATGTGTATGTGTGTGGCATGTGTGGACAATGGGCAGACTCTCCTGGTCTTCGAGTTGTCCTAACCCCCTGTGGCGAGGCTGAATAACACACCTCATCCTGGGCTTTTTTTTTTCTCTCACTCACTTATTTTCACTCTCCCCTTTTCTCTACTTCCAAAAGACTGAGACAAAAGCAGGGCCTGTGTTATTGCCATTTTGTTTGTGTATGCCTCTGTGTGTGTGTGTGTGTGTGTGTGTGTGTGTGTGTGTGTGTGTGTGTGTGTGTGTGTGTGTGTGTGTGTGTGTGTGTGTGTGTGTGTGTGTGTGTGTGTGTGTGTGTCTTTTGTTGCGGTGTATGCGAGTGTATTTTGAGGCCCTGTCTTGCTCCTTCAGGAAATGGTGCGTCAATGGGCATTATGTAGATGTTTGAATGGTTGCCACCCAGGGTCTTTCTGTATATCAGGTTCTCTCCATAATTCAGTCTGTGGCTGTCTGTCTCTATTGTAATATAGAAACCATGATCATAACTGAAAAAATAGACAAGTTTCCATTGTTATGTGGCTTATAAAAACACAACCCAAAGTCTTTCTTCTTTATTCATAGTATTCCATATTCCATAACTTTTTTCTAACATTTATCTATTGATTAATTGTATTATAACCGGTGTGTAGTGTCACTGTAATACCAGTACTTCTGGTAATGACTGATAATGAAATGACAAGGCAATCGGAATTACTGAAGTCACCGTGAGCTCATTACTTGTTACTGTTAGATGAAAACAGTTGGTGAGCCTCTTTAAACTTGTTTCTTTCAAGAACAGGTGTTACGGCAAATTCTGCATGACTGCTGAAAATCTGCATCACCCTCGTGAGATTTCTGATGCTGTGAGTTCTGATGCCCTGCTGATAATAATATATGACTCTAATAACAACTTATTAACTCAAACTGAGCAACGTGTGCACTGTTAATTTCACTTCTAATGTAGCTGCAGGAGAACTTAATGAGTGAATCCATCATTATGCTGACCCACACAGTGCTGACAGCTCAGCTGATGCATCACAGCAAAACAACAGTGTGCACACTTTTCATTTAAAAGTCCATTTACTTATACGTATTTATATCTAACTAGTAACTAACTATATGCCGAAACGTGTCCCACACCAATTGCAACCGTTTCCCTTTGAAAAGAATAATCTTACTCAGTCTAGCCAGCAGTAAAAAAAAAAAAAGTACACCGCACTATTGTAAATAGCAGCTTTTAGCGAAATGTGTCCTCTGCGGCAAGTAAACCGGTCCCACAGTCAATGTGCAGCCGTTTAATAGAACCGATTATCCAAAACCTATTAAAAGTATTTTGTGAATTCTGTGAGTGTACCTTATTTACTACATACATAAAATAGAAACACACGCCTCTCTTTCATTAAAGCTATTCCGTGTTGACTCACAAATCACAGCTACTTTAACAAGCATGCCAATGATCAGACAACCAGTGATCTACATATCTGTCAGTTTACTTCACCTCTCTGATCTTACATCTATATGCAGCCACAACATGTAATTACTTGGCAATAAATAGCAAATCATCACTCACTTTTTTTAATCTAAATGTGTCTCTGCATTCTACAATTAAGCCTTCACTTGCCCCTTTCCCTTCAATCTAGACGCCTGTCTCCCAGAAACATTTTTATGTCAATTTCAATTTTTCACTGGACTTGTGATGAACTACAGTATTAAACCAGGTAGAATGCCCATTTTCTACTCATCAACAGGCTCAGCATGTGAATGTGAGATTCCTGTGGTGTAGTAGAAGAGGAAACGGATCACTGAGCCTCCCTGAGGTCCTGCAGAGTGATTAGGCTTTAGATAGGAGATCATCAATTCATACTGGGATCTATACCAGCCATAATGATGGGGGTGTGTGTGTCTATGTACAGTATGTGTGTGTGTGTGTGGGAGGGAGGGGCAGGTGGGAGATAGTCAATTAAAATGTGAGGCAGGCTAAAGAGAGTGATTACGTGCTGACCTTTCCAGCAGTTTTAGACACCCTGACCGTGAAAGGGTTATAAGGAAGTCTAAATGGAAACAGACACACACAAACACATGCACTCACACACTCACACACTCACACACCCAGGAATGCATACACTGCATGCCCTATGGATTGAAATTAATTAAACTTCTACGTGATATAGTGGAGGCTGATTGGGAGCTAATGTCCTTCTGACTGTTTACCTGCCCAGAGCTGGAACAACACACACACCCACACACACACCACATCTAATGGGCTCCGGAGTAGGAGGATGAGAGTGCAGCCATAGACATGCAAAAAGAAACTCTCCCACACACTGACGGGCAATTAAAGATCCTGCCTTAACTGAACTTCAAGCTGTTGTATCAGCGTGATAAATCTGCATGACTGACTGATAAAGTGGTGGTCCAAAAGCTTGAAAAGCTTTTCTGATAATGCAGCTGGAAGAGGGAGGAAAAAAAGCTCACTTGTGATTATGATTATCAAAAAAAAAAAGAAAAAAAAAAAAAAGAAGCTGTACAACAAGTCCTGATCTCTGGGTCCTGAAAATTGCAAATGTACTTTCTTCATATTGTTAATGATGTTAGGGATGGGTCAGTGCATCAGCAGAGAGAAGGATGCACTTTAGGTTAAAAGAGCTATGAGTGTATCAAGACAAGCAAGAAAAGACATTATTGAATAAATTGCTTGATAAATGGTCTGTATACCATACTCAGATGTGTATATGTATCCTGAGGGCAAGCCACTTTACTTGTGATTCTGTGCATGGGATGTGTTCCATTGCAACTCTGAACACTGGACATGTAAAGGAGCTGTAAGCAGCTTATTCAGGCCACAACAAAGCGACAAGATCCACATGCTATTTATATTTTAAATAAGCACATTTTAAAATCTGAACATGATTGACAAAATGGAATAGGAGCTTTGTTGCTGATGTGTGATGGAGGCAAAGGATGGCTTGTGAGCCACATGGCCCCTGTGTACAGAGTGCGAGCACTGGACATTTAACTTGCAGGTGAGGATGGCAGCCTAACAGGAGGAGAGGCAGATCGGGCAAAAACATCAAAGACACAGCCAATTATGAAGTACTGTAGCTAAAACACGCAGCCCAGAAGCCAAAAAGTCCCACAAATACCGGTAGAAAATAACACAAAGATATGTGGCTGTTTCGCAAATCTATAAAAAGACATATCTGTCCATGGATGCAGTCTGTTGCCCATAGAAGAAGATTAAGGTGCTTGGAAATGCTCTGGTTTTCCCATACACTGTGGTTTTTGAATAGTACTGATCAATCACATTGGAGTGGAGATTTGGCAGGTAAACAGTCCCTGTGGACAACAAAAGAAGCTCGACACATTAGCTGCAGTCCAGTCTCTAACTGTCTAACTGCATAGCTCGTAGAAATCAGTCAACTTCCTCAAATTCTCATCCCACTGATGATGATCCCCACATGAAAGAGAAAACGGAACGACGGAGAGTCCTGGAAACATTTCCCCACATTAGAGTGTTAGCTGAGTGTTGTTCAGCTGACTCTCAAAATGTTTCTCATAGCGCAAAAAACAAAGCAACAGAAATCTGCTCAACAGACTCTCTAAACTAAATACTGTATAGTAACAAGGAAGTAAAAGCAAGTTTCAAATATATGCCAGTTAGATTCATATAAGTAAGGTTAGCTATACATGACATTGGACTATAAGTCAAATAAAACAGAAAATTGCATTTATTTTTTCACATTTTTCAATGATCGGCAGCTTCCTGACTTAATTAAAATGAGCTTATACAAAAAAAAGATCAATCAATGTAGAAATACTAATAAGCAGCAAGTCTTGGTTAGAAGTAACTGAAATGAATTAAATGATATCTATAGTCAATTTTTCATTTTTTCCTCGGCAGTGAGGATCCGTGTGATGAATCTGCTGTAAAGATAATGGCATGTCAGCTCTTCTGATCTCGCAAAATACACCAATGTTCATTTCCACGATTGACATTATCGCCAATCCTGCAGCAGCCATCTTCAGAGTGCCAGCCATTCATGAGCAGTCAAGAAAGTTGATTTGAATGCACTCTCTGCTCGCTCTAATTCTGCGAGAAAGACATTGCGTTGAGTAGAGACAACGGTAGAAAAGACACAAGCTAGTGATAAATAGTACAACGGAGAGACAGGGAGGAGGGTGATAATGGAAAGAATAGCAGCGGGCAGTGAAGGTGGACGTCCTGTATGGGAGACAATCAGCGTGCAGGTTGGCTGTCCTTTACGACTCTCAGGGCTCATAATAACCGGGCTAAACGTTTATATTAACACAGCATATCAGCCCTGCCATCAGAGCAGTCAATGATAGAGGGGGGGAAAAAAAGCACACATAATTATGCTCAGGACTGGAAATGAACTGTCGTTAGTTTCATACACATACACAGAAGGAGGGATGGGAAACGTGAGCGAAAGAGAGGGAGAAGCAAAATCTAATTTGCCCCTTCAAATCACATTCATAGGCTGGGACTGTCAGAGACCTCCTGAGAGTAAAAGATGAGAGAGAGAGAGAGAGAGAGAGAGAGAGAGAGAGAGAGAGAGAGAGAGAGAGAGAGAGAGAGAGAAGAGACTTAGGAGGTTGAAAAGGTCAGGGGACCTCAGCTTAGAGGAGATAGCCAAATATTATGTTAATATGGACTCCGTTTTACATACAGAGCTAATCAGCGTGGCCCAGAATTAAAGGGGCAGATAATTAATTCTAGAGTAAGGGGTTATCCGACTTGCCTATTGTCTTGGCAGGAAGAGGAGGGCAAAGAAAGGAGGATGACGGGGAGGAGAAAGCGGCGTCCCTCAGCCTGTGTTGAACATGCAGTGATAAGGGACGAGTCGGGACATGGAAGGAGGGAAGCAAGAAGTGGCAAAAAAAAAAGAACAGACGGAGGATTCAAAGGAGAAAGTGCAAAAGTATGTTGGATGGAAGTCACACACAAAGGCAAATCACACAAAAAGGTCTCAGTGTGGGAATGATGTCTGCATGGGTGATTTTTTTAACACCTTCTTCACATCTATTCTCTCATTTCTCTCAATGTAAAAAATAAATAAATAAAAAAAAAAAATAGAAAGAAACGTGGTGAGGGATGAACTGACGGGTTTGGACAGGTTGGGTGACCATCAATGCATCCAAAGGTGTGATAATGGTGTTTGATAAGTGCACTTGATATATACCCTGTCAGCGGCATTGTGAAGTCTGGGGTAAAGGTGTTCAACTTGGAGGTAATCTGTCTTAACAGATAATATAAGTCACTGCATCAAATGGTGCTGTAGATCTAATTTTCTCAGACAAAACGTGCAAATAAACGACAGAGGGGTGAGATCACTAAATCGGTTTCTGATCCACTTTCTCTTGATTGGTTCTCCTGTTTCGGGATTGTATTTCCTGTTTTTACTCGATGTGTGAGAGTTATTACGGAGAATGGCCCTACATCAGACAAATGACATCTTAGCTTTTGTGTGCTTTGCCTTCTAGCATGATATCTACGACTGCATATTAGTTTTGGATTCGTGTTTAATGCCTACGTAATATAATAGCATTGCATTCAACGGTAATGTGTCTGATTTCCCTAAACTCTCCATTCGCTGCAAACAAAGCACATTTTTATGGGAATGCTAAAGTGCTAACGGACATAACTTTTGTGGTTTTGCTTGAATGCTGGAAAAGCCAACACAGATTTAAAGAATTACCCATAAATGACCTGATAAGCTAATAAAAATATAAGATCCAGGCCAAACCACAATCCAACCCTAAGCGATAGCTTTGGTAACAGTTTAAGAACATAGAGATATGAAAGGACTGCAGTAGTTGTATTAATTGTGGGTTTGCAGCAAAGTTCAGCAATGCACGCCTTTCACCAACCTGATCCAACAACCTTTTCTTTGTAATTCGTACGCCGAGAGTAACACCAGACATGAATTCAAAGGTGCTGGATTGTCTAGCACAGACATACTAGGTCACGAATCCCTGGATTCTTTACTCTTTTATATGGCCCGTCATCTACACCGACCTTCTCCCTTTTCACTTCAGCACAATGTAAGGATGTCACGCCTCCTGGATTTCAAAGACGCTTTTCCAGAGAGAGCAATTCATGCTGCAATTACATTTTTCGTGAAAGCATACTTAGCAAAGCAAATTAGCAGCGGACATACATATTTCTCAGACCGGTAAGGTAGAAGGGAGGAGGTAGGGTGCACATCACCTGATAGTCATGTATGGCCCCTTTGGCCTCAACATGGTTTCACTTGAAAAAGCCACACAATCAGAGTCCTTGCACTGTGCGGTTTGCGATGCTGTTTAACGACACCTCGCGCCCGATACACTGCAGCACAAGCCGCATAAAAGTGTACATAAAACGAATCCATGCAAAGATGTAAAAATGCATCTTTTTTTTTATGACAGGGTTTTCCTTGCAGTAAAATGTGGCAAACTATAATGCAGCTGAAGGCTCAGTTCCTCTTTATTTCTCTGCCTCAAGAAACTGAAATGATTCTCTCACTCTCTCGTTCTCCATCTTTCCTTGCTCATGTTTAAACCATAAGCCAGACAGCCTCATTACATTTGAATCCCTCACCTGCCACTACACAGGCAACATGACATGCAAACAGACCCCATACATGCCTTCTGATACGTGCGCGTGATGGATTGTCCAGCGTGACACAATTTCACACGGAGAGAACTTAAAAATTACACTGTAATGTGTAATTGCATTAATATGTTATTGCACCTGCACACAAAAACAAGATGCATGCAATAGCACAGATGTGGTACTGCACACCCCCAGCTTAGGAAGAGTATGCCCTGTTTACATGGACTAATGTCTGTTAGCAGGTACTTACTTTGAAGTATCATCCCACCATGCCTGTAGAGCAAGCTCAGATTATGCTGAGGCTGTCACTAAAGGGTATAAACACATGCCTACACACACATACCCACACTCACTCATGCACAGTGAAAAACCACACGCTCACACACAGCTTACATTGTATCATTTTCCCTAAGCAGTCGAAACACATCGTCTCGCTGGCCTCAGAAGGTGTGCATCACCGTTCTGATTTACATACATGAAGTGCAGCAAATGCAGCCTGATGTTTTCACCTCTGCAAAAAAGATTACACCGGCTGGCGCTTTGCAACATGAAACGTTCCACCTAAAATGTAATTTTCACCCCCATTGTTGGGGGGGGGGGGGGGTGAAACCAGGCAAACGACAAAAGATGGGATACGACAGGAAAGATATGGTAGAGGGAGCGCAGAATCGAAGAAAGGAAGAAGAGAGGAAAGGAGGGATGAGAGAAAGAAGATCCGAGTCTTTGATATTTCAGGAACTGGAGCGCGACAAGGGAGGAAAACATACTTGTTGGTAAAAATAAGATTATGCAAACTTGACCTGTGATAGATGAGGAAAAACAAAACAAGGACAGCTTCTAAGTTTCAGACAAAACCCCGCTCTCTTTTCCTCTTCTTCCCTGCTCCCGTCATTTAAAAATTCAATGTTTAACACTGTATTTAACACTGTTAATCAATTGACCTCCATTGTGGGCTAATCCTCAACTGTGCCTAATTCATTGAGCTGAAAGTGTCATTCGACTTAGCTCTGTTCACTATCTTTTCAATGACACTTAACCAAATGGGACTAATATGGCCTCAGCAGATTCACTTAATTTCCATCTGCTCAATTTGGTCTGGGATGAGCATTAATATGGGGCAAAATTGACTTGTTTCAACCTTGATTCCCCCCGTCTGTAAAAACTAAAGCTTCATATTGGGTACATAGCATAAAGAGCACATACCACAGTGTTTTCTTTGCGGCTGAAAAGCTAAAGACGACAATTTTTGTGTTTCCTTCAAAGAACGCTATAGGATGTTGTAATTGAAGAAAAGTTAAGTCCAGCCTGCTAAAACCAGTTCATACAAACAAAAATTCAAACATATTGGTTTTCCTTGCTCATGTCTGGAGCGTTAGTGTCTTTGTGAATTCCAGCCAATGGATTTCATGGAAGCAGTGTTTTGCTGCTTGAATCTGAGCCTTGTTCAATGGTAATGTAATCATCTCAGTTTTACTCCATTTTCTGTCTCTTCGAGCTGGAAGACCAGAGTGTACAGCTCAGACAGGAGTGCGTGCTTGCAAGAACACTTATCGACACAATATATGTACACATGTTCATGTGTTTATTCATATATAGAGATATATATATATATATATATACACACACACACACACATTCACCAAAACCTCCCTTTGTCACTATCAATCCTTCCCTTCCTGGACTGCCTTATTGAAACATATTTCTTATCCTGTCAACCCCTGCTCCAGAGGGAGCAGAGGTGTCTGAGAGGGAGAAGTACAAAGAGGAAAGAAAAAGAGAACACAGAAAAAAGGAAGGTATAGGTAGAAGAAAAGAGGGACGCATGCAGGCACAGTGGGGTAAAGACCGAAGAAAGGGGAGAGAAAGACAAGAGAGATTAAAAAAAAAATAATAATAGAAGAAAGAATGACAGACAGCCATGTAGCTGATACCCTGCTGTCATTACCATTAATGCCAGGAGAAACCACCTATAGGAACCCTGAGACTGCATCTGATTTTATGGCCCCTCTGGACTGTAATGAACATAATTTAGAAACCTATCAGGGCAGCCAACATAACATGATGCCTTCACATGCGCTCAGCCTTTCTGGAAATTGCATTGATACAATTAAATCTTAATAACTGCAAACAACAAACAGCATTTTACGTATCAAATAAGTCCAGAGATCATTTGTGTTGTTTGGATTTATCATGGAATCATTAGTGTATTAGCTTACTGTCATTAGGGTGGCATGTGCGCAGTGTAAACACTATAGTGCATAGTATTGTTTGTCAGGGGAATATTATGTGCAATTTGCCTTCATATTGCATATCTCTTTATCTTTGTGAGGTACTCGAGGTTCATGAAGAAACATTTACTTGGCAACATTTGCTTGGGTTGTTGGCAATAACAAAGTTCTGGCTCAAATGAACTCCAGCTATGTAATTGTGAGGGATTTTCTTTTTTTTTGTTGTTATTGAGAAGCGTTTTTGTACAATTATTCCCATTTCCACTGTCAGATATATAAGCTATTGGAAGGAGCAGACTGTACGATGGTTATCATAACTCCGAAATGCATTAAAAAATAACTACACTGCGGCTGTCAAAGACAATTGCATTTGCACACACGCACGCATTCACACACGGCTGAGCACTCAGGCGCACATACGTACGTGCGGATGCAAAACGCAGCGAGGCAAACATGCGCACACATTTAAGTGCACACATAGGGAGGGAGAAGGTGTTCCCACAGATAGTGCAGTTGATGTTCTTAATCCGAAGCAGACCTCATCTGTCTCCCATTATAAAGACTCTGCCTTAGCCCCAAGAATGTCTACATTTCATAAATATTATCTGGGCCTGGCAAAGCCGGCCGGACAAAAGCCAGAGCGCAGAGAATTTCTCAGGGCCGCATCAGAGCATAATTAGCAATCATAACATCATCCCGACATGCCATACAGTCTTATTTTCTGGAAGCCTCTTAATTGCCTTGAGGTAGAAAACAAAAAAAAAGAGAACGAGCTATACACTTTTTTAACCGAGAAAACGTAATTAGACAGAAGTAAAGTGGGTCAAGAAATCCTCAATAAACAACAGATAAAGAAGTTTGAGAAATTAAAGCGGTGGACACACAAGCACGCTCTTTTTGTCTGATTGAAATCCCTGTTGTTGCACACACGTCACTGAAAGCTTCAAAGGTCCCTCGGGCAAATGAGGTGTTGGGTCAACTACGTTCCTCTGTAAAATAAATTAGTTGACCTTAAAAAAGCAGAGACAATATAAGGCAACAAATAAACCGTTTCACGTCCTATTTCTTTTTCTATTTTTTTTTTTTTGTACTTTCTACAGCTTGAAACATCCAACCTGCAAGAGAGAGGAAACAGCAGATGACATACTGTATATGGTGGGGTAGCAAAAAAAAGAAAAAAGAAAAAAAGATGTAAGCTCATTACTGAGACAAGTTTTAAAACCAGAGACTGAGAAAGAAGAAAAGTAAAAGTTAAGCACTTCCTGAAAACTTCAGCTACCTTTCTATCTATCTTTCTTGAAGAGTTTACCCCCTCCCTGCCACCACCACCACCACCACCACTACCACCTGTACTCCCCCAATCCCCCCCCCCCCTCTTCCTTACTCATTCTCTCTCTTCACTCTCTTTGAGTTAAGGAGGGTAAGGTAATCGTAATGAAATGACCCCGCGAGGCACGATGGCAGCCCTCGCCTGATAAGTTATTCCTGACTGGCTTTTAAGCTGCTGTCAAGCAATTTCCCTTGAAACCTTGCTTTGTTTTTTAAGGATGGTGTGTGTAGTTGCGGCGGTGGTGTTGGTGGTGTGTCTGCGCGTGTGGTGACGACGGCGGTGGCGGGGTGGGTTGCTTTTGACACCCCTGCTTCTCTCCCATGAGGGGTACAGATGACAACCTCAAGGTATAGGTATGTGAGGTATGTGAGGTACGTGTGTGTGTGTGTGTGTGTGTGTGTGTGTGTGTGTGTGTGTGTGTGTGTGTGAGTGCGCACGCGTGGGTGTGTCTATGTATGGGTGCAGCGGGAGACATCTCATAGATGACAATCCCGCTAATTGAAATGACAGATTATTCTAATGTGCAGAAAGTCATTAAAAACTCAGCCGCCGTTTTTCTCCCTTTTTTCTGTTTCCCCTCGCAGGGAGTATTTCTGACTCTAAGTCTGAGCAGCGAAAAAAAAAAAAAAAAAAAAGAAATCTGCACTTAAAGGAGATGTTAGCTTTCCTTCCTTCAAGCTCATGATTATTATCAGGATCACCTGCCACACAGTTAACATCCTGGAGATACTTTTCCAACTTTCACTCAAATGAACACCACTGTTAAATGATAAAGTTCAGAGGGCTGGGCAGTCAAATTTCCAATTTCACTGTGCAGCTATTGAGGTTAAACACTCGGGCTGTATTGATGATTCCGTTTCTGTGACTTTTCAGAGCCACTACTGCAGCAGGATTGTAGCAGGATTATTTCATCCTAATAGTGGCTCTAAAGGCTGAGACACATTCCCAGCTCTTGCTGTGTTATCTCTGTGAATACAATGCACATGCTCAGGTGCATTATTAGTTCTCTATATGTGACAACAACTAAGACAGTCAAGATAAAGCAAATCACAAAACAAGACAAATCTGAACTTGGTAATATTCAACGTGCATGCCAGAACCACAAAAATCAAGGTCAAGTGTCAAGTGACTATTTTTGTGTTCCCCATCCCCACGGGATTTTTTATTTTAGTTTTTTTAAACTTTGCTTTCTAAGCTATCCAAAGCAGCTGAGTGTGACATAGAAACAACAGATTGCACGCCTGAATATGTGTGGTTTAAAAATAATAACAAAAGTATGTTGGAAGACGCAGGCTTCGAGGCAAAATCATGCAACGCACCCACGGTAGTCTTCCTTGGTTAGCGTTGATAAGTTTTGCCCAGACTCTCCGCGGGGGACCCACCGCTCATTTGAGTCAGAGGCTTGTCAGAACATAAAGTTCTGGCACATTGCATATGGCTCCAAAGATCGCAAATAGAAGGCAGACAGGCGCACTGTGGATTTCTCTGCATCCAAACACTTCCTCTTTCCTGTTTGAGGCACAAATATCCAACTATTTTTCAATTTCCAGTTCTTGCCTTCGCTTTTATCCCCCCCCACACACACACACACACACACACACACACACACACACACACACACACACACACACACACACACACACACACACACACACACACACACACACACACACACACACACACACACACACACACACACACACACACACACACACACACACACACACACACACACACACACACACACACACACTCAAGTAAAGCAGACTACACCGATATGGTGTCACAATATCCTAAAACATTCTGCTGGCTGATATGGAATTTCTCCATGCAACAGATCCAGACAGCTAAAACACCAACCGGGGACACATTTTTCCATTTCTCTCCTCTGTCTCCTCTCCACCTACTCCTCCTCCATTGACATTCAGCGGAGGTAAATATTTAACAGCATGCTATTGAGTGCCGTGTGCAGTGTGGCACAGGCCGAGCTACGGTAGAGATATGTATATAGACAAGACTGTTTTATTAAGAGTCGCTGCAGACATATTAAGGTAAAGTATGCCTGACACCTAGGGAGGAAATTGCCAGTATATGACACTATTCCTCAATACTGTGGCAGCTCGCCTCAGTGCAATTTTGCACGAGGCGAGTGACAGAGAATGACATGCAGAGAGGGGAGGGAGAGCGAAGGAGAAGGAGGGGAGATGAAATGGTTGCGGGGTGGTTCGAAAACCGAGGGGTGTGTCTCCAGGTGTGTGCACGGATGTGTGAGTGCACGTGATGCAGGTGGCGTGGGGCGGTGACTTGCTGAGTTTGTAATTGCCTCACCCCCCCCCCATGTGAAGGACTGGCCCAGAATTAGTGCTGTTTACTCGTGGTCCACTATGTTTGCTGTTTGTGAGCGTGATAAAGGAAGCGTGACCGCTTTGAATGATTAAGCTGGAGGTTGACGTTGCAAGTACACACAGAGGTTCAGAGACAGACCGACACAGGCCGAGGATAACATCCACACACTCTTGAAATGATCTTTGGTTCAAGTCACAGGTGACGCATACCCACATTACTGCGACTGAGTTGTACTTTTAGGTCCATTCAATGAAGTTAATAATTTCACTCGTGCTCAAATACATTTCCTAAACCGTTATATATTTTGCAACCTAACACGGTCAAAATACTCATAAATTTAACATTTTAATCCAAAAGAGTGAAAATTTGAATAGGAAAAAATTATGTGCCAGTTAAATTTAGTAAAAGTCAAAATCACACATATTTGACCATTTCTACCTAAAAGCAAAAAAGAAATGATCAAAACCTCTCTTATTGTTTATATACCCTATTATCACATATTAAATCCTATGAAAAGTGGGAACAAAACATTACAATAGCAGACAATAACTACAGTTAAACCTTCTGATTTGCTTTTTTGTTGCAAATATATTTATTCCTTTAATAGAGAAAATCCTTATTTATATATATTTGTTCACAGAAAATACATTGAGTGCAATTTGTGTATACTTTAATTGCTGGTTAAAAAGTGAATGAGGCTAGAGTCGATTTCCTTTTTCATCATCAGTACTTTTACTTGTAATCTAGTATGATTGAGCAATGCAACAGTAATTATGCTTGAGTACAAATTTTCAGGAGGCCACTCTTTTCATTCCTGCTTTTAATTATTTTCAAAGGCCATTGGAAAGGTTGTTATGTTCCATATCAATGCTTTCAAAAGAGGCAAAGTGATTCCCAAAAAAAAAATCATTTCAGGTGGAAAAAAAAACCCCACTGTTACTCAACCTAACAAGTATGTCCAAGTATAAACATCATGAAAATAGATATCCATCCATGAAAGTTCACTTTAATTTATGACTCATGGATGAATCATTAAGAGGACCATTTTTCATAAGAGCATATCTGTTTTACCTCATGTGGGCCTATTACAAAAACATGCCCACGCCCACAGTGACACGCACGGATCCTCGCACACAAACCGCCCGACACGCAGCAGAAGGCCAGTTTCAGTCCAGAGGTGTAGTTCTGGTTTTAACGTCTAGAGGACACTGTTGCCTACAGCCTCAGCCACGCTGGCAGACTGGATCATGTGTACTGTCAGATGGTCTGCCTTTCCCCTTGAAAAGACACCATTTCATACAATTACAATCTAATTAAAAAGAACAACCTAATTAACCCAGGGAATGTATTCCATAATTCGGTAATATTAACATGATCATCCTTGTGCTTGTAAATGATTGGTGATAAAAGCAAAAGCAGAAATTAATGCCAGTTACTAATTAAAATGGGGAGATAAACATGGGCTTATAAAAACTGGGGGAATGGGAAAGACTTTATAGTTTTAAGTAGTTTTATTATTACCGTGTCGAATACGAATTTGAGTCATCATATTTTCTTTGAAGACTCAAAGCTGTGATTGGGATGAGTGGAGCATCACACAGCATGCTTTGCTCCCTGCCAACTCCCCAAAGAGACAGATATTCAAGTGCTGCACTATATCTTAAACATGCAGAACAAGAGCCGAGCTGAAAGTGATACACCAGATCAAATTGCTATCATAAATTCTTCATAATTCAATAAAAACAGAGCACAGACTTTGTGTTACTAATACATTTCCGCTGTCTCCTTTTAAAATTTCGAGACACGGCGTCGTGCACCGGAATGGCAGCTCTTGACTGCTCCTGACTTGTGATTCGAAAATTGAACCAAAGGACAAAGAGGTGAAGCGACAATGAAGTGGAGAGACACAAGGAGAGAATGAAAGCGCAGAATAGCAGCACACTTCTGTGGCTCATCATCGCCACCTATTCCCGCCTGGCAATATATCTGTCAAAGCCCTCATCACCATCACAAGGTAGAGTCTTCCACTGATAATGACCCATTTAAAGTAAATAGCTCTGATCATCAGCATAGTAACCATTATCATAGATATATGGTCGAACATGTGACTAGTGAGGTGTCACCAGCCAACTGAACGCTTGTAATTGTGTGTGTGTGTGTGTGTGTGTGTGTGTGTGTGTGTGTGTGTGTGTGTGTGTGTGTGTGTGTGTGTGTGTGTGTGTGTGTGTGTGTCAGTTAAGCAGCATTAACATACAGCTATAGCCTATAACCTGGTGTGTCTATAAATTGATACTCAAACTTTCATTTTGCAAAGGGACTCAACATTCAAAAATCAATTTCTGTGATGATAGCAGATAGGCAGGATTAATCAGTTTGATGACCAATTTAATCGGATGAAAAAGAAACGTTTGAATCGTCAAGAGTTTCTTTGCACGGGGATCCTTTGAAACTAAAGCAGATTACATTCATTACAAATGAAAATAACTTTTGATCGATTCAAAATGATCAGCAGTCCAGAGTCAAGTTGATACAGTCTTGTGTGTCAACATTTAAATACAGGCTGTTGGGTATTTTTAAAACTGTTTCCATCTCACGCCACTCAACACAAGGTCACATTTTTGCAAATGTGAGTTGACGAAGTTTTGACGACGTCAAGTCTCAGCAGTAAAGTGCAATCAGGACAAGGCTTGTGCTGAATCTTATCTGTACATTTTAAAGCTTTCTATGTCCATCAACACATTTGGTCATCAGAAATTATAGGTATATATCCATATGTAGATGTATATGAATACAAGTGTTGTGCATTATAATAATTTCATGCATATTGCATGCCTAAGTATTGCATCTTTTAGTGCTGGTCATAATCAATTGAGGGACGGCATAAAATAGAGCACTTGTTTTGATAAATTATTCTGTTGCAAACCCACTACCAGGGAGCTGATTCAAATGTGTATTAGCTAAATGTAATGTCCAGAAATTAGCTGGAACATGATGTGTGGAGCGCGCATATTTTCCCTTCCTTTGCTGGGAAACGCAGTGAATTATGCCAATGTAGCATTTCAATGATTACTATTTAATAAAGCAGCCTAATTAAAATGCAAGCTTTGGAGACGGATGTATTTGGTGTTTGCATATGATGTACATCTGCAGGATCACACACACACACACACACACACACACACACACACACACACACACACACACACACACACACACACACACACACACACACACACACACACACACACACACACACACACACACACACACACACACACACACACACACACACACACACACACACACACACACACAAAGACTCACAGAGCAGGGTGTGTGTGGCACAGCCTGAGGCCATCCATGCGCCATAGTGACTTTTTACGTCCGACTTCCATCAGACCGTCAGTCACAGTAAAACCTTTTTTCTTCTTTTTTTTTCGGGGGGGGGGGGGGCCCAGCTGAGTTGCATCCCCAACTGCGAAGGTTTTAATGACCCAGGGTGCAAGGGTGAGGATAAATGTCCTCTCTTTTCCATGTCGCCAAAAGTCACCAGAAATAAAAATAAATAAATAAATAAAAAATAACCCTGCTGTATAAGATCCGTATGATAACTGTGGCTTTTACAAATATCTGCAATCTGATAGGCATGTCAGACCTCCAGTTCAGATTGCATACAGCATGCTCGCTAATATGTGGTAAATAATGAATGAATGTTTATGTTTGATCCTATCCAAGACTCATGTACTACATGACCCTGCAGTGTTTTAAAGCCCGATTACCAATGTTCATCTGTTTTTAATTAGAGTTACTGTATGTGAAATTGCAAGTACTGCATGAGGGGCTGCGGGCGGTTGGAAAAGGTTTTTGTTCTCCTTTTCGCATACTTGATATACTGTACACTAGCGTATTCATATGCACAACTTCATGAATCATACACCAATATGGGCGTCATCCCGCTTTTGTACTTCCCGTGCTCCCTTCGGTTCAGCATCTCCACCCGGACCAAGTTTCTTATAAAGCTCACATAATTTTCTAACTTTAAGTCCCAGGTAGCTTTGTTATTAATTTCCAAAATTACCAGACTATAACTTTGCATTGCTGTGCATATTCTCTTCATTACGCTTGTTCCTTCAACCATTCAGTCTGTACAGTCTGAGGTTTGGATAATGAAGATTTACTGTATATTATGCAGATAGGGACCCACTTTCCTTCAAAACAGCCAATGTACGCCCTTTCTGTGTGCAGCAATTTTCAGAAAATTAATGCAATAAAAACACACATATGTCCTTATAAAAGTTAATGAATATAAATATAAACAGTGGGACATCGACATAATTCCGTGCATATTGTGAATGGGGCTCAGGTAGTTTGTCTGGCCTGTGCTGGCAGCAGTGAGTGCTGGAGAGGAGGTAGTTAGGGCCTGGTGCTCTGCCAAGCCAAACTCCTGAAGCATGCAGAAGGCTAATGCTCTGCCTCTGATGTGTGGCACTGAAAAACCACAGGACCACTCGCGGGGTCCACTAAAACTCCATCACTCACTCACACCCTGGCAGAGACGGAGAGAGAGCGAGCGAGGCGTACGGGGGGAGGAAGGCGGCGAGAGAGAGAGAGAGTGATAGAGGTGAGGAGGGAGACAGAGGAAGGAGAGAAGGAGAGAGAGAGAGAGAGAGAGAGAGAGAGAGAGAGAGAGAGAGAGAGAGAGAGAGAGGGAGAGGGGAGGTACAGTCACAGCGTTTACGACTGCATGATTGAGGAATGGCTGCATGTGAGGAGAAAAAAGGGGAAAAGCAAGGCGGAAAAATAGAGTGACTGCATAGTCAAGGTGTCTTAATGCATATTCCATTCATCTTCCCTCCTGTAAAATTTCTCATTCCTCAGTGGCGTGGGTAAATCAGATACCCTGTATCAGATGGAAACCAGTGGGAGATTCTGAAGTAGATCAAAGGTGTGGCTGCGGTTTAGATAAGTCTACCCGCCATCCAGACACAGTTCATCTGTCTTAAATGGCTGCTCATTTCTCTTGTCAGATAGGGGAAAGGCTATATATAGTCGTGATTAAGATGTCTGGAGGAACTCGCTTAGTCTTTCGTCAACAGCGGACTTACAGGGCCTCTCCTGGTATCCCAATACTGCCTATTAAGGGTATTTGTTTTAAATTAGCTGTTATTTCAGGGTTTTACACTTCTCGACATAGTCATATCGCCACAGCGCTTTCAGTCTGAGGCAAACATCCACTTACTCGATCTCGTAAAAGTACAAGTATTGTGTTGGCTGGACTACTCGTGGTGATTTCACTGTTTGTGTTGTAACAAAAATGCAGCCAAGAAAAGTAAAACTTATAATACTGAAGCGGCAAAACAACTAAAATGTGTGGGGTTTTTTTTTTTGTTTTAAAAAAGTTGGTTAATGCAGTTGTAACACCGAAGGTTGTGAATTCTCCTCACTAAATGTTAGGACTTCAGAATGAAGGTACATGCTTTAGAAATCATTCTCGTGTTAGAGGTAGATTAATTTCTATGTCACATCTTTTTTGAATATTTGCTGTTTTAAAGCAAGAGAGAAATCACAAGAATCTGACATTTCACTTTCTTAATGATACATACAAAACTTTAAACGAATAAGTAGCTATACCCTAAAATTCAATCGCTTTCATTAAAATGTCATTTTTAATGCTTTTCTATGTCTTGTAAATGAATTACAAGAGATTAACTGAAATGCAGAGAAAAAAAAGTCTGAGGAGAAAAATAAACTTGTAGAGTTCAGGGTAATACTGGTCACATAAGCATTGGCAGACATAGTTTTTTTTTTTAAATAGATTTGAGAAACATGAGAACACGCGTATTGACACATATTGAAAAGAATAAATACTGTAATTGTAAAGTACCGTCTTGGGAAATTCTTTACATTATAAAGAGACAAAAAAAAAAGCTCATTACTAAAGCTGAAGCCTTGAAGGAACTTGCAATCTCTTTTGCGGATTGTGATACTTCATCTCTTTGGTTTCAATATAGTGTGGAATGTGGAAAACCAAAACCAACTATCATCTGATTAGGCTGCTTCCATCAGGGCCAGCGATCCCCCCACCCCCACCCCCCTCCTGACTCCTTCCCCATCGCTGGGCCTCTTTAGTGGACGGTGAGAACAGGGGGGCACCACAGAAACCTCTGGAGAACCTTTTCCCCTGTTTGGAATCAGTTCCCGAAGCCCTGAGAGCGTTCTTGCAATTGCGAGGCCTCTTTTCTAGTTTAATAGGGCACACGTAAGGCTCACACTCACACGCGCACACTTGAGGCATCGAGTCTCTTGCTACTGCTGCATGATGTCACTGGCAAACATTCAATGTGGGGTACACACGGCCAAACAGCGAAACAATTTGTTTAATCATAAAGTGCATTTACATAAGGCAACGGCTGCATAAATGAATGCATAATTGAACAGGTTAATGCATAATGTAGTGCTCCCCAGGGACAATAAATAAAGTGCCTTTTGAAAATGTGTGAGACAGAAAAAAGATAGAGAGTGAGAGAGAGACAACATTACCCGCCAAGCGCCAACAAAACATGAAACACGTTCAACGAGACAATGCCAAGGCCACCAAGGTAGAGAAAGAGAGAGAGAAAGAAAGAAAGGAATATGGCAGGAAATAAATAAATAAAAAGGTGAAGCCTTGCTAAGAGGATTTCAGGACATGCTTCGTTTCTTTCCATAATCTGTCTATTAGCACCAAAGTATTTCCAGCTCTCATAACCATGGCAGGGACACTATTAGTGACAAGCTCACACACCAATACAACTTAACACAGTCTCCTGGGAATTTATCCTTCACTCTCTGTTTGTTCTGTCTGCCCCCCCCCCCCCCCCTTTCTATTTCTCTCCCTGGCTACCATTCTCTGCAGCCATTTTTTATTTTTTTTTTGCTTCTCTCTCTTCTTTTCCCATCTTGTTATTCGCGAGCGCTCACCCCCTCATTCCCTAAGCCCAAAGTGAATTATTTTGTTGAGACACAGTTGGCTTGTCAAGCAAGAGAAGATATTATTGAGTGTACAATTTCTAATCAAGATCAGAGTAGGAGGCTACCAACTGATCAACACACACCCGTGGTTATAGTGCCGCTATATTATCATGGTACACTGCAGCCTCCTCCTTTGTGGAAAAGACAAACTATATAAAAAAAAACAAAAAAAAAAAACAAGTGTGTAAATGAAAATCATGGTGTCGGCGAAGGTCAGGTGGCAAATTTAGCTCTTTCTCTACTTACACTAACGTTTTGATGGCTTTTATCAGCTGAAATATAAAGCATGTGTCACTCAGTAGCCTTGTGCCGACAAGATGAAGATGTGGCAGTTGTGCATTACTCTGCTTAAATTCTTTGTTTAACCGTGGCTGCACTCCAGAAACTTGTTAATTACAGATGCAACCAAGGTAAAAATCAATTTTCACATAGTTATTGCATTGTTGTTGGAGAATTATTTGAAAAATCTTACAGCTCTGACATGGCATGACTAATAACCAACATGAAGATCTGCAAAACCAATCAATGTTTTCTGCATTTTACATAAAAGCATTCTTTTCACAAGATAATAATGGCAGTGATAGCGCATGGAAACATAACATGCCCCAGGCGTCTATGCTTAACGTACAAATCCAGACTGTCCTCACAGGTAGGCTACTGCATACGTTGATTTTGATACCAGGAATATCTTTTATTTTATTAACATTTGCATATTATGCAAATGTACGCATATAGACAAATGTATGATTGAATCAGTAAATCGAGATTAGAAAATGAGAAATATTCATGTTGACCCAAGTTATAACAAATTAAACAAGACTTACCTTGATTCAAACCTACAAAGCAAACTGTCTGGAAACATACGCAACATATTATTGCATTAGCACCATGTAATCGTCACCATGATGTTACTAAAACAAGCATCAGGTAGTTTATTTCGGTTCTTCAATCACGTAGTAATATATTTATTCCACGTAGGATTCACTTCATATCCATCTACTGTAGTGTTTTATCTACCCCACAGGGTGCTGGAGCCAATCCTGGCTGACTGTGGGTGAAGCCAGGCTAGATGGTGGAGAAGTCTCTACAGTCCATCACAGTGCAAACACAAAGAGACATATTTACATCTATGGGGCAATTTTAGAGGCACTGATTAACTTAAAACTAATTTTTATTTATTGCTGTATTTTTATTTTTTATTACTAAAAAAGGATATTGGAGGCCCCAAGAATGGACTCAAAATGTGGATATCTCGCTCTGACGACGCCACCTTACGGCCCTTTACATCACATACACCATCTATATTTCAGCTTATTTTTAAATATTAAAACATTGAAAGTTCCTGGTCAAAGTTAGTTGTCGGACCATTTTTCTCCACTTCTCTTACCTCCAAAATACGAATAAGACTTTGTGGCATTCATCACCCTATTAGCCTGACATCTGAGTCTGCCGAGGTGGAAATCTCCTTCACCCCTCTCGCTCGCTTTACTTTCAGATCAAACGCACACTTCACTTTGTTAAGGTGGAGAAAATCTGGTGCCACATAAATGATTCACTCGCACACTTATGTTTAGTAATACGCTTACAGTTGGGTTTGAGATATCGCTTTTTTTCTTTTCTTGCCATGACTTCTGTGATTGAGTCAGTAATTGGGGACTGATGTATGCAAGCAGTATTTTCTGTTTATTTACTTCCAGACTTTTATGTATCATGAATATGTTTTTTTTGTTTTTGTTGGAAAAATCACAAATTTCTGTTTTGCTACTTCACTTGATATTCAGAATTTCACCATACTTTTTCCACGTATGGTAATAAAAACTAAGTATGTGGTTTTTTTTGAGAAACCCAACGTTTATAGGTGTGGTGTTTAACACTCCCAACATACAGCAAGATCCTCTGTTCAGTTCTCAGAGTCTTTCAGGGTGGAGTTTGCATGTTCCTGGTGTACAGGCATTTCCTGAGGTATTCCAGTTTCCAAAAAAATGTGTTTGAGGGCATTTGACAACTATAAATTCTCTGTAAGTGTGAACGTGTCTGTGCGCAATTTATCTTGCTCTGTGTTTGCCCCGTGATGAACTATTGACCTGTCCTCGGTGTACAGACTGAGCTGTATAGAACTGGATGGCTGGCTGGCTGGATGGATGACAAATTCAGTGGATTTTTATGCAAGATGCATTGAATTCACTGTTGAGGTTGTACTTGGTTTGGAAGGAAAATGTGCTTATTTTCACGGCAGATGCTTCACCTGAAGCAAAGTGTGATCCCTTGTTTCAAAGTCACGTGTCCATCCATCTAATCATCTTCTAACCAACTAATCCCAGCTGACTATGACAGAGCGACTCATACTCATGCACGCATGCACGCAAACACACACAATGAATTTAAAGTCAAAAAATGACCGTAAAACACATATTTCTGGACTTTGGGAGGACACCAAAGCACACAGAAAAAAAACAAATGCATGCAAATGGAGAACATGAAAACTCTGCACAGAAAGTCTCCCCCAAGCCTGAACCTGGGATATCCTTGCAGTGACAACAGAGCACCGATTGCTGCCCTACTGAGCAGAATGTCAATTGTTAAACAGTTTAAAAAGCTGAAACACTCACCCAAACAAGGGCTTATGATGTTTGTCCCAAAACAAAATAGGTTTAGACATCTCGCCATTGTAGGACAGCTGACGCCGACTGTGCAGTTAACCATTAAAGTTCTGAAGAAATCATTGTTGCTGTATTTTACTTTATTTCTGGATACAGTAGGAAGGCATTATCAGAACTTTCAAAGCTGAGCGCCCTCATTACCTTCCATCTCACTGTGCATCCAAATACACAATAAAATATAAATGATGTCTTATGTCAGTGAGTACAACCTAACTTATCCATAGAACTTGTAGATATGTGTACTCGAAAGAATACACATAAACGAGGGATTGTTGGTAATAAAGATGCCCTGACCATACTCTTTGTGAATGACGTGACAATAAATTGATTAGACACAATCTACTGAACTGGTTAACAGTCATAAGTGCCGATGACAAAGAAAACCTCCTCCATCAGGTTAAAAAGGAACCTTGGTCAATCTTCCTCTGTGGAGAACCCTCGCCTACATCCTTTAAAACTCCAACAACTTCAACAATCCGAAACACAACAAACCCACTATATTCATGAAAGCCGTTGTTATGCGAGACTCCGAATATATTCAGATACCTGTCAATGTCTGTTTGCGTCGCGGTGGCCTGCAACGCAAACATTGCATGTGTGTAGGCTACGTGGCTGTCAGGTGAGATCGCAGCGTTTACGCTGTGATGTGTCACACCTGATTACGGATACATGTTTCCCTCTTCGTCTCTCGTGCGCTGCAAATATGTGCGGTGCATGCGCGAGTGTGTGACATGCAGACATCAGCGGCGGTTTGGCAGCTGATGACAGCGTCGCGACCTCTGATGACGCCCTCCATTTTGTCACCGGTGACTCACGCAGATTACCCCCAGCGCCATCTTCTTACTCTGTATGCTAATGAAACACAGAGATGGAGTAATGAGAAAAGAGTGACAGATGAAAAAGAAGGGAGCAAAGAGTGAGGAGAAGAAATGGAAATATGAGAGGTGTGGAGACATGAACCAAAGTGTTTGAATATGTGGAAAACAAGGGGAGAAAAAACAAAGACGGGGCATGTCTTTGAACATACACAGCGTGAGAGAGATGAAAAAGCCATATAGGATGTGAAAGAAGGGGAAAAAAGGGGGGAGACTAATGAAGGTCATCAGCAGCCATATTGGGGGGCTCTCAGATAGAAAATTTAGGGAGAGGTAGGGGAGGCTTTGGTGAGTATGATGAATATGATTATAGGTGTGTGAGTGTGTGTGACAGTAATGAATTCAGGTGGCGGGATAGAAAAAGGGATATAGGTCTCCGGGAGTGTTGAATTTCAAACAGGGACACTGACTGGTCGCTGCTGTGGCGCTGATCATTCTGGAATGCGTGCGTGTGGTTTCCTAGGGTCCTGAGATGCGCTTGCGTGCACCTGTGTGTGTGGCTTTGTGATGAAGCAATGAGTGTGGGACGTGGTCCGGCCTGCTGTAATTTATGTGAAAACAGAGCTGTCGAGAGATGTCATTAGCTAAATGGCAAATTTCATTATTTTACTAATATGGGACATGATGACTCTTTTTGATGTCTCCCTCCCCTTCTCTTCCTCATACCTGCTCCCTCTCTTTCCCCTCCATGTCCACTGCCTTTTTTTTTTTTTTTTGTCTATTTACCCCACCATCCCTCCCACCCCCTCATCTCCCGTTCCCGCATTTAGAGGATCTCCTTATTCAGAGCAGCTTTCCCTTTCAAGGTTGAAGAAAATGGCCATGTGTCTGTATATATACGTGTGTGCGCCGCAAAGTGAGAGTGATTTTCATTCAGGGTCTTGCTGAAGGAGGTGATGGTGACTCACCTTCAGCCCACACACACACACACACACACACACACACACACACACACACACACACACACACACACACACACACACACACACACACACACACACACACACACACACACACACACACACACACACACACACACACACACACACACACACACACACACACACACACACACACACACACACCTTGCACTCCTTCCTCTCCTCCCAGCCTTTGATGTGTGTTTGAGTCCATGGCTAATCAGGTAGCATCAGGCCTAGTCCTCATTTCCCCTTCACACCGGCCCCATTAGGGAGCAGGCTTTCTGGAGCAGGCCGATAAGGACAATATGCTCTTCTTCGGCACTCTCTCTACCATATATACCCTAAATCTCACACTGCTCTCTCATTCTTTCTTTTCTCTCATTCTGCTCCTTTCCCCATCTTTCCCCTTGCTGAGTCTCCAGTGTCTCCTCATTCCTCCATCTCTCATTCTCTCCGTCACAAGCTTCTCTCACCTTTCACTTCTCTTTCCTTCTCACCACCTCTCCCTAAATGTCCCATTACTACTCATCCTTTTTCCCATCTTAACCCCTCCACTCTCTAAATCACACACTACATCTCCCTCCCTTTGCTCTTTTGTCGGTCTCCCTCTGCATCCACCCCCCCCCCCATCATTCCCCAACTTATTCCCCAATTCCCCCACAACATTCTTTCAGTCTCTTCCCTCATGCATCCCTCTTTCACTATTTCCTTTTCTTTCTCCCTGTAGTGCGCAACTCTTCCTCTCCTTCAAATTGCCTTGTAATCTCTTCCTCCCTCTAGGTTTCCCACTGTCTTTACACTGCACAATTTCTCCCACTTCATGCTGCTTCCTTTACCTCTGGGGGCAAACTTTTTAGAGAAATTGGCCGCATGGTCAACTTACCCATTAAGGAATGGGAGCAGAGATAATAAAAAAAAAAAAAAAATAAAATAAACATCTGTGTACAATCACGTTTCATGTTGGGGGATGAAAATACACAGTTTATCAAGAAAGGAAGGGCTATTATCCTCGAAAGGCAGCTCAAATTTGCGATAAAAAGTTGGTCCTTAAATAAAAATGTTGCATTCATGGTTTATAGTAATGGCAAAGCTTCCAGGCTATTAGAGTATCCAAATATATAGTATTTAAAATGCAGTTGGTCATCTTTATCAGTCATTTATGTGCTTGTTAAACAGCCTTGCCTTTTTCTTTTATCCTCTTACTCTGATTGAATGGTAATACATTTACGACCCTTTGCATTTATGCGCTAAACGAATGATTTTAAGACCCATTTCTCCAGGCGAGTGGGCGAAAACACGGAAAACCACAAATTTTTACTCACAAGAGAACAAAAAAAAAATATATATATAATTTTGTTTCCAAGAGTGTTTTTGGATCCACCCTATCAAGGATTTATCTGTGATTTACTAATGAAAAAATGATTGAAACTACGTTAAATTCAATAAGCTGTAAAAACTCAAGGCTGCTTTTAAATTTTACAAAATTTCTCACTTATGAAAGCTTCATGCACACTTGTATCATAGCCTATCTTGTTATTTCCTATTTAAATTACTATATTTTGTACACTTGGTGCTCTCAGTCCTCATTTGTGATAATGTTGCCCTGTGATGCAAAGGTAAAAGGGACATGTGACAAACTCATCTAAACTTTTAATTAGATTGCTTTGTTTGTCTCTCAGTCCATTTATGGAAAGTTGAGGATTGCAAACTTTTTTCAGTCCCCAGTTTTAATAACCTGAAAATGATCTGTTGACCCATTGGCCAGAGAATCCTGAATTAGTTGTAGTGCTTGCGGGAATTGTAATCCCAAACTGGAAACTCCCTTCTAAGTATACTACTGTGGTCCCTCTGTTTCTTTTCGATAATATCCACTGAGCTCATTTTCATTATCTTTTTTTATTTTTTAATTGAAAATCAAGTTCCTGCTCAAGTGCCTTTCTGTGTTGTGTTTACATATTCTCCCTGTGCATTTGTGGGTTTCTTATTCAGGCATTCTAAAATCCTTCCAACATCCAAAAAGATAATTGGTGTGTGTGTGTGTGTGTGTGTGTGTGTGTGTGTGTGTGTGTGTGTGTGTGTGTGTGTGTGTGTGTGTGTGTTCGCTGGGATCAGCTCCTCCCTTCCTCACTGCTAATTTGGATAAAGCAATATATGAATGGTTGTGGGTGTGTTGTGGGTTAAATGGGTTAAATCCACAGAACTTCACCTGCCAACAAAGCAAAAGGAAAGATTTAATAATAAACTACACAATTCCTTGCTTTCCCTCAGTTATCCAGCTGAACAGTCAGACAGACACAGCAATGAGGCTCTGTGTTGTTATTTTCCAGTTTAACACAGTTTGCCGATTACTTGTGTTCCAGTGTGTGGTGTGCTCCTGACAATAGCTCTGCAGTGTCTCTCACGAATGACTACTGTAAAATAATGTCACCAGTAGTGAAAAACTCTCTCCACTTTTATTATGTGTTTGAGCAGTGGGCATGGGAATAAGCCAAGCAGTATTGGTTATGGCTGCTTCAAGTCATCCACCGGGATACTTGAGTCAACAGCCGATTGTGGAGTTTATACTGAAGGTCCTGGGCTGTTTGATAGAAAATGCAAAAACATGATTTCCGGTGGTGCAAAGGGTTTGAGTCCCAATAGGAACACAAAATAATGCAAATGAGATAATAATCCAGCAATGCAATGGGTCGTGTTTTGTTGCAGAGAGAGCTGTGAAATCACAACTCTTCACCAAAAGCACCCATATTCCTTTCCGGTCTGCAAAACCGAGTCCTGACAATCCAGAGTTTTTGGCACCTGAAGCACACACAATCATTCAACATGGTTACTGGGTTTAAATGAGTAAAACCTGGTAAAAATTGCTTCGCAAAAGATGATTGCTCAGACTCTATACTACTAAATGCATGAGTCAGAGGAAGAATTAAAAAAAGAATAAAAGAAAATCATGTTGTACACCGATTTGAACTCTCAAATAGTATATTAAAATCATTATTTTACACAATATGAAATAACTTGCAACAACTAACTAAAATCATTTTTAATTGTCGATGTTGAACACAGAGGCTGGACATAAATGTCTTGCATTGCTCCTGAAAGAACGGAATCCTATTTGTTAATCAAACATAATGTGACGACTACGAATGTTAAAATGGGTGAAGAGCAGCTTATAAGAATCACAGCTTCAAGAAAAAGTGATTATGGGTGCTGAAAAGACATTGGTTCGGACTGTTTCATTCTTTTCTTCAGAAACAAAGAAAATATGAATATAAGTGTGTGTGTGTGTGTGTGTGTGTGTGTGTGTGTGTGTGTGTGTGTGTGTGTGTGTGTGTGTGTGTGTGTGTGTTATGTAACCTCTCCATCCAGCTGTCTGAAATTCAGTCACAGTACAATATAAGCATTTTGCATTCGCAAAGTCTATAAAAAAAAAAGTAACCACATAATAAAAAATTATCCTTTTTATAGTTTCTTTTTTTTTTTTTGCATATGTTCGCTGTGCCATCAGTTTTGTTTGTCCTCCTGACCACTTGTAGCAGATCTGTCATCTCCAGTTGGCAGTATAGCAGACACACCTCTCCCAATATATATATGTCCCCTAAACAGAGGCACAATATTGGACTAGACCAATGTAAACCATGATACCCATCCTGGAATGACCCTTCAGACGCTAGATTTATAAGTTGTCAAGGAAAAGGTGATTTTGCATAAATGATATTGAGCCACATTTCCACCATAAATATATTTATGGAAATGTCTTTTCCTCTTATGTTGCTCTCAACAGTTTTTGCTCACAGAACGCAACATTAGTCTGTAAGGATCAGTAAATATTATCACAGCACTGAAGATCAATAACCTGTATCACTTTGTCAGAGTGATTACTAATTCTCTTAATTTGTTGTTGCTCCGCTCATTTTTATGGATTTTATTTAGGTAAAACAAATAATATGAAATGAAGTAACTGCTTATCCAATTTTAATAACAGTAAAGAGATTGCACAAGAGTCTTACAGTTGGTAATAAACGCAGCAAATTATAGAGATGCAATATATTTGTAAATAACTTCTTGCTGAGTTTGTTATCTGCAAAGAAGCTATATGAATTGCCTTGGTGCAGTCAATGTCTACTTATTCAGTGCTCCAACTTTGTTAAAATAAACACTTAAACTCTTTTGCAAACACTATTTGTTACAGAGCCGCTTACGAACTTCAGCTATGGACACAATCCATGAATATTAGCATGGGCGGTCACACAGAGACCTACAGGGAGGCTTAGACTGGTGCTAATAACGCACGCACGCACGCACGCACGCACGCACGCACGCACGCACGCACGCACGCACGCACGCACGCACGCACGCACGCACGCACGCACGCACGCACGCACGCACGCACGCACGCACGCACGCACGCACGCACGCACGCACGCACGCACGCACGCACGCACGCACGCACGCACGCACGCACACACACACACACACACACACACACACACACACACACACACACACACACACACACACACACACACACACACACACACACACACACACACACACACACACACACACACACACACACCACGAGCACAAGCACCCCAATCATTTGTATCTTGAAATATGGATCAAATAATGCCTCGTAAACACTGTAATGAGTGCTGTGATGATCAACAACTTCTCTGTCTCCCCTTCTCTGTTTTTCTCGTGGTTGAGGGCCCACACTGTTCACAAACAGCCAAACGCTAATTTGGGATAAAAAGAAAATACTGACTTGCAATATTTTGCTGGTTTACCACAGATTTCCAAGGGACCACACATACAGCGTTGAAGTACCACACACACGCTCATTTGATGAAATTAGGTTAGGAAGGAGCCTGTTCTGTGCTTTTTCGTCTTTGTGAGAGAAAAGCTCATGGTGTGGAAATTAAAAGCCTGCATGTGCTCGTGTGTGTGAGTGTGTGCATATGTGTTTTTGTGTATGTGTGTGTGTGTGTGTGTGTTTGAGAGAGGGAAAGAGAGGCTGACTAATCTCTCCACAGAGCTGAAACGAGTTAAAAACACATCAAAGGGAAGCTTAACCTCTGTGAAACCTCACCGGGTTTTCAAGAACAACAAATGATCATTCTACTCATTGTTTCCAGGGGGACTCTTTTTACCGCTGCGCCGCTGACTTTTCCCTCAGTCCTGGGAGTTTTCAAAAAGCCTGTGGTTTCATTTTTAATGACTGTGCCATTTGTGTAAGCATGCGCGTGTTGGTGAAAGGATATATGTGTGTGGATGTTTGCGTAGGTGCGCGCGCGCACACACACACACACACACACGTGTGTGTTTGCACATAAAAAAAGGGTATTTTTGAGTGTGACATGGCAAATGAGGAAAACTGAGCTAACAAGGACATGCAGCTCTGCTCGAAATCATTAAAATGTACGCCATCCTGACCGGCTATACAACAACTACGTATATACACAACCAATGAAGGATGAAAAAAGGGGGATTGGAAGACAGGTGGGGGGAGAAGCTGACAGACAATAGTGAGATGAAGAAGCCAATTGTGGTCTGAGACCTGCTTTACCAAGAATTCTCATTATCACAGTGCAATAGTGCTCCTTCTGTATGAATACAGATATTTACATGCTGTGTCTCCTTGTCTTTATTTGTGTGAATGAGCACTGCACTTGTTCAAATACTACCACCAAACAAAGAGGAATAAGTCACCTGTGGATACTGTATGTAAAAATACATAGTGCGTACCCTGTTTTTGATTGTTATTATAATGATGTTGTGTCTCGCAATGGTAGTTATTGATGGCAAATTCTTAGTCTTACTCAGCAGCCTTATGAAAATATTAAAATACCTCATTGTACAATGCTAGCTATAGATATAGTATGAGTGTCTAGCTGGTAAAACTAAATATATTTGGTATGTCGACATCTAACATTGAAAATATGGAGTAATATAGGCTTCATACAAAAGTATCTGTTTTTATTTTATGTCATCAAAACACAGGGGCTCAAGCAGAGTGAGCGAGGGAAATCAATAAATAGTTCTTAAAGTATAAAACAAAAATATAAAACAACATCTACAATATTAAACAGCTAATATACTCAATCATACAGGCACACGCCCAGCCACAGGCACTGAGAGAGACAGAAGCACGCAGACACATCATGTACTGGCACATAAAGACACGCGGCCACAGTCACCGCAGCAGACGCAGGACACATGGTGCACAGCTGCAGCACAATCAGAGGCTGTGTTGCAGCCATTTACATCAACATCTGAGCCATGTCTGTGGATACTGATGATGTGCGCTCTCTCATTCATCTCAAGCAAGTCTCATCCCCAGTGTATACTTATTTACGTCCCGTAATTTGTTTTGTTAGCTCATTTAGGCATTTCATTTTAATTGAAATGATTATAGTTCATTGGAACTGTTGAGTATTTTCAAATGAGTGCGGACAGAGGAAATATGTTGGTGCGTGGCGCTGCGAGCTACATTTTCTTAAAGCAGCATATCAAGAACAGAAATGACTGATTTTAGATTTACAAAATAATCCATAAATGCGAACAATGTCTCGGGGAAAATCTCTTCATGGCACGGTAGCTACATTAAAATAGCGAAAGGAAATTCCATCATTTGCTGGTTCTGGAGCCCCCCTCGGGCTAAAAGATCCCTGGGACTTGACTTTGACCTGGAGGACATTAACCTCATACAGCGTACGCTCCCTGGTGAGGAGCTGAAGGTCAAACAGTCATGACAGGTCAAAGTCTTCAGGGGGCCTTATTTGGCCAGATGCCTGCTTGTCCTCACAGACCAACGATCTTCCAGTGAGACGGCGCTCTCTGCAGTCGGCCTCATCCACAGCGCTTCCCCCAAAGCCCTCGACTCACCTGGGCTCTCTACCTCACCTGCACTCTGCTCCTTTGGATTTAGGATCCAATCAGTGTCCCCCACCGTCACGGGGTCCAGGCTCGGGGGGCGGCCGGATGGGAGGAAGGAGACAGAGGGAGGAGGAGGAGGGCGTGCACTAAGGGAAAGGGGGACGTGGATGGAGGAGCTCTGCTGGGCGGTGAGAGGAGGTGGGAGCAGGCGCTCCTCTTGTCTGCGCGCAGACCTCTCCTCCTCCAACTGCCTACGCAATCGCTTATTCTCCCCACTGAGAATATTTAACTGCAGAGGAAAAAATATAGAAGTTTATAGAGACATATGCACAGAAGGAGACACGTACAGAAAAGGAGAATAGCGTCTGCTCTATAAGAAAAACAGGCTGACGGTTCAGACACAATATTGGGGGAAAGTTTCATGGAACCTGACGCTTCACACATCTCTGACTAAATCAATCAACCTAGAAAAACTTAATTCAAAGTTACCAATAAATATCAACCATCAAAAGTGAACAGCAATCGTGTTCATCAAGTAGCCGACATTCCATTATGCACCTAATTCATCTTTCACACTTGCTTTCATGCCTGTTGAAACAGAAATGCAAATGGAAAATTGCAAGGGGGGTTTTCAGGAGTGTATTGTGTTCACAGTTTGAAATGGTTGCAAGTGGGAGTCATGCAACGGTGTAAATTTCTACATGAAAACAACCAATTTGAGCGATCATTAGAGGTCGATTTGACACAAAATCATCCGTGACACAAAACAAATCGCACATCGTCAGAACATGATTGGCCTCCCTGAAACACAATTACTGACTAGCTAAATTGAGGGTGTTTTATTTTTGTGACAAGGACATTTGGGTAAAGGCAGGGAGGAGTGCGAGTTAAAATGTAGCTTTAAATGCAAAAAATATACACGCATCTTTATTCGCTGTATTGCATGCTAATTATATGCAAAAAAAATGCCAAGTGTCTAAAACTTGTAATGAGGCAGATAAAAGAGAACTAAATATTTGAAATAATGTATTTTTAGCGATGAGGAAGAGTAAAACAAGAAATTAAAGGAGGCAAAGGCAAAGAGATATGACAAGTAGAGACAGTTCCAATGTCCACATCTGGGTTTTTTTTTTCTATGTGTGTGCGTGTGCGTGTGTGTGTGTGTGTGTGTGTGTGTGTGTGTGTGTGTGTGTGTGTGTGTGTGTGTGTGTGTGTGTGTGTACGCTGCAGTTAAAGAATGATGTCACACTGACATGTCTGGCCATGTGTGGGTCTCTCTGCATGCGAGTGTGTCTGAGACTGTGTGTGTGTGTGTGTGTGTGTGTGTGTGTGTGTGTGTGTGTGTGTGTGTGTGTGTGTGTGTGTGTGTGTGTGTGTGTTGAAGGGTAAAAAAACACAAACAGAGATGAGACAGACGTATTTCCGGATGGTTCCGCTACCATTACCCAGCCAGACACTATCCTCATGCACACAGACAGACACACTTAATGAATCTGAGCAAATGTATTACATCTGACGAGAAATAGTCGAGTCTAAGGCTCAATCCTCAAACAGCCAATGACATGTCCGCGTGCCAAAACTATCAGAGGCCGCTTAAAAAGTATTTACCATCTTGAGCAGGCAAACATCCTACAATGTGTTCATTTACGTGATGCCAAAAGCAATAGAATTTCCACATGAAAAACACTGAGGTTGACATTTATAATTAGCTGTATATTCAAGGGGACCCGTTTAATTTTCCTCGTCTTTGGTGGCTCTGGATGCTTTTCTAATTGCGAGAGAGAGAGGGGGGGGGGTGAAATTAAAAATCACAGCTTGTCTCCTCAACCTTCACATACTGCGGGTGAATTGGCGTGCATATGTTTGGGATGAAAAGGATGTGAGGATGTGTATAAGTGGGGGTGAAAGAAAGAGACGGGCAGAAAGACACAGAGGGGGGCGTGCTAATGCTGCCGCGCCAGTGTGTTCCCACTTTTCCATTTGCAGAATTCGGTTTCCATTCAAGTGTCTTTACACAAATTATGAAAATTACTGAACTAGAAAATTTACACAGAGACTGCAAACTTCAAATTTGAATTTGGTTGTGCTTTGGCTCATTATGATTAAGACTATTAGCGCTTTTGAAATGTGGAAATGTTGTGAAACCACCTGTCTTTGCAGTTGGCGTTGAAATGAGATGCAGCTTAAATGCACGTGCTTCTCATCAAACAAAGAATGTGGAGATTAGCTGAGGAAATATAGAATAACTATAATCAAGGGAGAGGGGGGTTTTTTTTGGATCGTCTTTGACTTCTCAAATGTTTGAATAAAATTACCGTGACAATCAAATGGAAATGATGTGTGCGTGCATTCTGTATAGGTATAATGAGCATCAGTGCAAAACAACTTTGTATGTATGAGAACATAAGACTGATGCAAAGACAAACTTCTGAATTCAATATCATTCCAATATATTTCACAGAAATAAATTGGATAATTTAGAATCCCTTTGAACTGATATCCAGATATACGTGCGCATGTGTTCGGTGGACAGTGAAGTGTTAATATCCTTTCCTCTGCTGCCGGCTTGTACGTTTGTATGTGAGTAGATTGTCCGTGTTGGATCGATGTGTGTAATGATTCACACTAGAGATTAAGAGGCGCTATTACACACCTGACCTGTAAAACAACACCTCGTTCTCTCTCCCGCCGTCTATCTCCGGTCCATCTCTCTCCCTCCATGTGCCTCTGCCTCAAACCCGCAGCTGAAGCCGCTTGGCTCCCGCTAAAACAACACTGCACCGAAACTTCAACAAGTCCCGGCTTTCGTTGTGCCCCGTCAATCAGCGGGCCACTCCACACAAACTAACAAAAGTCAGGTGAGCCGCTCCCCAGGCCCTGGAGTTTTGGAGAACTGAGGGGGCTGAGGAGTACTTTTGATTCGTCTCTCCTTTGGTGATTTGTTGACTCTTGTGAAGTTCAACACAGTAAAAAATGTCAGGTTTTCCCAAGAATATTCCTCTGTGTTTTTCCCCCCACATTGTTTTATCACAGCGGGCCATTTCCCTACGCTGTCATGGAGAGATCAGCGCGGCTGTATTGATATACATCTCTCTCTCAGTTTCATGAAAGGGAAATCATTTACCAGTGGAAAGAAACGTCACTGCTTTTTCCCGATACGATTTGCCCCCCCCCCCCCACCCCCACCTCCTTCCCCACACCACACACACACACTCCCACCCCCACCCCGCAGCCGACTTTTCACTTTTATCGTAGGAAGAGGAAATGGATGTCTGCGTGCGCCTCTGTGTAAGTGCGCGTGTGTGTTTGAAGTTGGACGCATGAAAGCTTCCTCTTCTGTGTGAGCTCAACAGCAGGTGGGCCAATGTGTGGGTGTGTATTTGTATCTGTCGGGTAAAAGGACTGTCAGGACCGGGTGTGTGTGTGTGTTTGTGTGTGTTCGTGTGTGTGCGTGCGTGCGTGTTTGAGTGTACACGTGTGCGTCTACTCTTACTTGTTGATTTAGTTTTCCAATGGCCTCCAGGTTGCTCTGGAGTCGGGTCTGCATGTCCACCATTTTGCTGAGGTTCTGAGCAACAAAATCTTTCTTTTCCAACCTGTAACGCAAAGTGTGCACACAGAGACGTAAACAAGGGCAAATTAACTCAGAAGTTGTTTTGGCGTTCATGGTTGTTCAAAAAATAATAATAAAAAAACTTTACTTTCCCGCTTAAATGTGGTTTACACTTTTCTTCGACCTATTATCGTACAATGACATGCGTTCGTCTAATAAAGCAAGTTCAAATGTTCAAGAAAATCTGGGGCATAAAGAAGTTGGCGTACATCATCTTCATTATAACCAACTTCATTGTAACTTATTACTAAACTCGATGATGAGAGAGCAAATGGGTTGCAGATATCATTAAAAAACATGGGAAAGAGCGTACGAAATAGAAAAACACAACAAAAAAAAAAACAACACAAAAACAAAACAAATGCAAGCGCAGCCAGGGAACATTAAGAGAACAAGAAGCCATTTAAGATTTTAACTGTTTATTAAAACCGTTTTGGGAAATGACAAACAAATGTGAGGGTCTCCTATCTTCAGATCCAGGCCTGACTAAGGAATGTCTATTAAATTAACGACGGTGGATAATGGTGCTCTGTACGGACTGAAGCGCTTGCTGCCCCCGCTTTACGCTCTTTCTTTCATGCCCCAGTGAACCTGTCCAGTTAGCATTCGGAAAAAACCTTCTAAATACTTTATTGAAGACTTCTTAGCCCATTAAAGTACCACTGTACCTCCCCAATGTTAATTTTCTTTTAAAAGAGCAAGCTGGGATATTCTATCAGAGCAGCGGATGGGAAGACAGTCCCGTTTTGCTTCAGTTGAGAGGATGCAAGCGCTCATAGGAGCGCTAATAAATGGCATCATTGTTCCTGCACATGTAGGTGGGGGGGCTGTCGCTGGCTCTCACACACGCACACGCACACACAAAACGAGAAGAAGAACGTGAAAGGCTTGACAGCGAGCGAGAACAGCAGAGTTAGCCGTGTCTTACAATCCGAGTGTGAAGTAGGCATAACACGTTTCGCCTGTATGGCTGCAAAACAATCGTGCAAATTCCTCAATATACACATACGGTACAAGGCTAAAGTGCTCTCACACGCACGCACACAGAGTTCTGTCTTATACGAGTTAAAATAATTCAAGTTCTGAGAAGACACTTTGGGAAGATACAGAAATGTCAGCACACATTTGGTAAGAAAAGGTTGATGAGTTTACTGGTGAAAGTATTTCTTCTCCATATGTTGGAACCATCTATGAAAAGCATCAACTAAACACACAAACAACAACAAAACAGAATTGTGCCTCTAAGACTGATGCGAGTCTTCCACTCATGTCTTATCTGATTCATTTTCTGATTCTGACATTGTTTATCAAACAGTGTGATGCTGTCTGCAGTTAAAATCATTGGTAAAACAGCCAGAAATTATACACTAAACTAAACATTTAGGAAACAAAACCATCTAATTAAGCCAGAGATGTATTCACAAACAGATGAATGTGTTAATCATAAATCGTGACAAAACTAGGAAATAAATATACATGCATGATTCTCATTAGGTTGTTGAAATGTGAAGAGCGTAAGAACAAAGAAATCTTTACATATACAGTAAGATAATCTGAACCACTGCCTATAAGCAAAAGAAGTAATTCGGTTTGGCCAAAAGAAGCTTCCTCTTTTTCCTTTTTTTTTTTTTTAAAAGAAATCTAATTTTCAGAAAATGACATTTATAAACTGAACATAATTGCAAGTGACCCTTGTAGATCTTTTAATTTCACACCATAATGATGATACAAAGAACATTAATAAGAGAAATGCCGGAATTTCCTTTGATCTTTGAAATTGTAAATGACATTTAAGAAGATGAGTTCCTTCAGTCTCCATTGCTACAGTGAAGCGAAAACAGGAGAAATAAACTTTAAACACAAGCCAACCCCATAAAAATCCAAAGTGCCACATCTACACAGATTCTTCAAATGATTTAAACTCTTTCCGGGATGGTAATGTGGTCTTCAGCAGATCATGAATCATCACTGCTGCTGAGACAACTGTGTGAGATTTATGCACTCGATGTGAGAAAGCAGCGATGCGCTGAGCGCCTGGCATGATGCCTGTGTAAACATGTGTTCCCGTGTTTACATGCAAACAGGGGTGTGTGTAATTAGCGGCCTAACCCAATCAGTGTGTGTATAATTACAGTCATTACTGTCAAAGCCAAGCGGCCATGCTCTTTAAACCAGGCAATAAACTACACGGCTCCTCTCGAGCTCCAATCTCACTCATCTTTCTTATTTACTGCGCTCATTTCGCTGTAAATTTTATGCAAGGCTCAACGCTCTCCGAACGCAGTCTCCTACTTATCGCCCCTTTCTGGATCTCTGTCACTTTAGCTCTCTGCGTTTGTACAAATCCTCTGCTGTGATCACTGGGCGCTCTTAATTGGAAGCACGTCGTTAGTGGTGCGACTGATGAAGTCTGATGCTTTATGAGCGCTTCCCCCAGATGGGCTGTGTCAGACACTCAGTGAGCCGCTGCTGCCAGAAGCAAACACCATCAATCTCTGCTTCCACGGCATCTCAATGTGTACTCGTATTTTCATATAATATTTAATATACTTGAGGTGAAATGTGGCCGTTTTAGAATTAATAATTCAATTAAATAGTCATTAAATAATTACTTTGATATATAACCTCTGTATCAAACATCAAGAGAGGAACTAAAGCAACGCCATCTCCCTGGATTGCATGTCATTTAAATTTAAGAGTAATATTTTATGAATATTTGCAGCACAAACAGGAACTGATTCTGCATTGCAGGAGATTTGGTCTTACTATACGTCTTTCTTGCTCATGTCTGGAAAGAAGAAGAGGAAATAGGGGAAAACATGTCTGATACTCTACGTAAACCCTCTTGTGAAAAGCTTAAAGATACAATGGATAACACCATAGTGATCAGCGAAGTTTTACTCGCAAATCGTACAGATGCTATTGTTCAGCTACTAAAACTAAAACATGTCGTTGCTGTTACTTTTCTTTACAACCATGCCTTTACAGAACTATTTCCATTTTTGGGCAGCACAGCAGTGTAGTGGTTAGCGCTTGCGCCTCAGAGCAAAAAGTTCTTGGTCTTCTGTCTATGAGTGTGTGGGCTTTTCTCCAGGTGCTTCAGTCCCCCCCCCCCCACATCGTCCTATTTGAAGTCTCTAAATTGCAAATGAGAATGTGAGTGTGTCTGATCATCTGTCAGTCTTGTGATGAAATGACGACCTTCCCAGAGTGCGCCCTGCTTTGACCAAAGTCAACTGGGATTGACTCTCGTGCCACACGACTCTGATTTGGATAAAGCACTACAGAAGATGAATAGACAAATTACTTTTGTCTTCTCGTTTGTTTATTAAAGAAAAAACTACAAGTGCTTTTATCAGAGGGTTAAAAAAAAAAAAAATCTGATCTTAATTACTCATTAATATACTCCCATGCAACAGTATCCGGTTTGCAGCAGAGCTTCTATGCATACCTGAAGTGATTGGAAATTAAGGCTGCAAGGACACCTGATGTATGAAAAGAAGGAGTCTTGAATTGAACAATCAACTCAAGAAAGACCAGGGACTTATAAGCATCTATAATTTGACAAAAATGGCACAACACTCATTTCTTGAAACTCCAGAAATTGGATTTACAGCTTGGTGTCAGTGTAGTTTGACACAAATTGGTGAACTACTGCTTATTATTTTACTTCTGGGAGAGTCTTCCTCTCTAAAATGCTCTTTTTAAATAAACCCACAGTTGTTGCTTTTTAAATCAATGTAACTTACTTTACTGACCAATGTTTGAATTTTATTGAGCCGTGTTGCGGGCATCACGTTCACAATAACCTCATCTCATTCAAATTTGCAATTTATACATGATTTCTATTATTTTGCTGCAATTCAGAGCACATAACAGAGAGCCTAAATACATCACAGTTACAGCCATACCCAACAATAATAGTATTGAATTTGAGTGATGTTTTTCCATGTGCTTTTTATATTATATTGTCTTATACTGAATAATAAACATTGTGGTGACCTTCTTTACCTGTTTACCTGAAGTTAGTAATGAAATGTTGATCATTTTCATTACTCTTCTTCTCACCTTTCCATGGGTTTTAGTTATACAAAATGCTATTTGCAATGTTAAGCGTTTTAAATCAAGCTGCTTGGGTACAAAAGCCCAGGTAATCATTGTAAATGTCTTTAATAAAGGCATATCTAATGACAAAACCTTCATGCTGTGTTGATCGCTGTCAGTGATAGTGGCAGCGAGAAGACACGGTTAAAATATCCCCTTTGCCACCAGTAATGAAATTTATCCACTGGATGTATATGGCTGCTATGCAAATATCATGACATATCTGTTGCCTTTTAGATGTATGATCTTCATACATTTGGCATTTTGGATAGGTGTGAGTGTATGGGGGGGGGGGGGGGGGGTATAATAATAAAATGAAATAAATTAGGAATCCTCATATTAAAGAAAATGAAGGAGGGAAGAGGACAAAAAGGGAATGGATGAGGAGACACTATGGAAGCAGCTTTCATTCGCTGTTTTTATCTTGTTTTGTGTTATTATGTTCGCTCAATCAAACCTTCCCTTTTGCATACATCTATAAGAACTGCCTCTCGCGCTCTGTCCCTCTCTTTTGCTCATTCGCAATTATGAAGGAAAGACAAAGAAAAACGATTCATCTTTCTGTCGCGGCCCCTTAATGATATCATTAAAATGACTGACAGCTTTGAATAGCATTGGAAACCTACCCCAGTCAAAACAAATTTGATCCGTTTTGGAAACAGAGTCTGGTGGTTCGTTAGGGGAGGGGGGAAACATGGGTGGGAGCACATGTTTAAAACAGGGCGAGGGTGAGAAGGGAAAGAAGGGGCGTTCGGTTGTTAATGAGCTGTACCTTGGTGGTGGTGGTGGGGGGGGGGGGGGGGGGGGGGGGGGGGGTCACACAGAAAGTAGTGCTGCAGGCAGGTGCCCCCACAAACACCCTCTCTCATACACACATGCTCTCCGTTCCCACTTCCATCCCACACCCAATCCCATCTGTGCCACATTCATTTTCATTGCCTTAATGAACATAATAAATATATCTCCTCTCTATTGATGAATGCTGTTTGACAGCCATGGGGGTGGCAAGAAGGAGAGGATGGGCACTTGATTGGAGTGTAATCATTGTTAAAGGCCCAGCATGAATTACGCATTCAGATTGAAGAAGCATAACATGCACGCACACGCACACGCGTGCGCACACACACACACACACACACACACACACACACACACACACACACACACACACACACACACACACACACACACACACACACACACACACACACACACACACACACACACACACACACACACACACACACACACACACACACACACACACACACACCAGCACGCACAGGTGGCCAAGGCCCATGGGGTGTTTCATTCACAACTTGGCCCTCCTGCTGGTGTTATCATCATCAGCTTTGTTTGGACGAGATTGTGTGTGAAAGAGCGAAACACGGTAGGCAATGCTTTTGTTGGACATGAATACTAAACTTTGATCAGCTGGTGAATGCACACAAATGTATGGGCCCAAATGTGTGGTCACATGAGCTGCAACACACACAAACAAAGGTGACTCACATTCTGTTGTCTTGCCAGATGCCCCAGTCTTGAGTGTCGGCCTGCAAACAATCATAAAAAGTTCAAAACAAATCTGGTTGTGATCCGTTCTCTTTTTTTCCCCCCTCTTCCTATTTGTAGTTCATTGCTTTCACACTCTGCACTTGTTCACCTTGAAGCGCTCCGTGTCTCTCTCCTTCACAAACACCACTTCTTTCAGTGCCTTTACCTCCATCTTCAGTGTGTCATTAGCCTCCTGAAGATGTCTGACAAAAGGAGGAGGATGCAGAGAGAGAGAGAGAGAGAGAGAGAGAGAGAGAGAGAGAGAGAGAGAGAGAGTAAAAGAGACATATACATAGAAAAGGCAGATAGAACGACAGACAGCTGCTATCATCAAGAGACTCTTGTTAACATGGCAGACAAAATATTCTGCCACAGCAATGGTGCCTGTGTTTCTGTCTTTTGAGAGCAGCCTTTAACTAACAACTCGCACATTATCTCTGGCACACACACACACACACACACACACACACACACACACACACACACACACACACACACACACACACACACACACACACACACACACACACACACACACACACACACACACACACACACACACACACACACACACACACACACACACACACACACACACAACCAGCTATTATGAAAGTCTTTTCCCACAATCATTCATCACTCACCCATGAGGCTATTAATATAAGATCTTTCTTACACAACAAATTCCGCAGAACTATTGTTAAATCTGAATTATGGAAGAGATTTGTGGAATTTTCTGGAAGCATCTGTGTGATTTCACCGAGCCAGCTTGATCCAGGTGTTTGAAGTCTGTTCCTGCTGCGTCTCGTTACCACAACAGAAAAAAAAAACCTTAAGTTCGCCAAGACAGAGGAAAGAGCAGACAAACAGACGGTTCTGCCGCTCCTGAGAGGAGAAGAGGGATGTTTGGCTCTGTAGGGGGGTGGGATAACAGACAATGGCTAGACTGCTTTGATATCCAGTAAGTGGAATATGTCACGCCCAAGCCTGCATGTGTATATGCGCGTGTGTATTAGTCATAATGATGTAGACATGCAGAAAGACTGCCAGGCGTGAGCGTGAGGACCGTCCACCTGATTCTCACACACACACACACACACACACACGTGCACAAATAGTTATTAAACCTCTTTCAATTTTTTCCTCCCGATATATAGTCATTTGTTCTGAAAAACGGTGCGCACATACAGACACTCACAGCTGAAAACAATCAAATTAACATCTAACTCCCCCAGATCGCTCACATGCACTACTCACTCTTTCTCTGCAGTGATAATGAGCAGCAGCTTGTTTTGGGCCTTCACCTGTGCAGCGAGGCTCTCACTGGAAGCCCTGAAAGAAAATGACAAATAAACTGAAATTTTTTTTGGTATAGTGTGTGAGCCACTAATGGATAATGAATCTGTTGCCATTCAAGCCATTAACAAACATGGAGTTGTTAGTAACAAGATAATACCCAATATTCTGTAAACAAACAAAACACTAACATTAGGGCCTCAACTACCTACTTTTTTAAGGAGTTTATGTGTAAATTGATGAATTTAAGCATATATCATGTTGGACGTGTGTTCATACTTTTGATCAGTGATCCAAAGGTTGACATGAGTCATGACCTGCTGGCTTTCATGGCGCAGATGTGAATTATCTGCCTGCGTCCTCTTCAGCGCCGATCGCAGTTTGCCAACCTACAAAACAGAGTCAGGTAAACAGTTGGAGAACAAGCGGCAACTCTTCAATATGTGTATTTTCAGACCTCCTCTCTGATTGTATCTTTCACTTTGAAATAATTAACACTGAGTGGACGTCTGTCCCAGGTTATTTTAGCTGGTCTTCATTGAGAATATGATGCCATCTATGACTTCCACCATCGCTAATTGAAAGCTTTTCAGTGGTCTTGTTCATTGTTATAATTCCATGCCCTATAATGTTCAACTGACATATTTGTTGGTGGGCTGTACAATTGTCCATTTGGGATAACTTTCCTGAACCCCCAGAAAAAGCAAAATTTAGTCCAATGCTAAAATATCAATTTAGTAACTGGACTGATCAACATGTCTGTTTACATGAATGTGCATGCACACACACGTGCACACACCACACAGAGTAAGGGGTGTGATTAAGAAAAGTAAAAATAAAAAGGGGGGGGGGGGGGGTAAGTGGGCTCTATTATAGGAGCAGCAAAGTAAGGTGAAAATGAATTTTAAAAGCAACATAATAGCAACACAAGAGGAGAAAAAAGGTAAATGGATAATAATGAGGGATGAAAGAGATGGCATTTGCAGACATAGGTATAAATAGCGAGGTGAGGTATTAAACAGGGAGGTGGAATGATGGAGGATGGGGGGTGGGGGGGGGGGGGGGGAGAGACTGAAGACGAGATTGGAGAAAGGACTAGATGGTTGTGGGGTGAAAACGGGCCGCGTGGCATTGGGCAAACTGCTGACTTTTTCATTCGGCTTATCAGTCAGGACCTTTCCAGGCCTAAACCCTGGGGACCCTGACATATTACCCTTATCGCCATAGAAACACCTTGATATACCATCCCATCTCCCCACAAAGACGTGGGCAAACATAGTAAAAAGTTTCCAATATGTGGGCCATGATTTAAGTATATAAAAAATGTCAAATGATTAACCTGAAATGCCAAAATATCAACAGCTGGTGTGAAATGATTTGTATGAAGTGTGGGCCCATCTGCATTCGAATATTAGGAGTATACCAAAATATTTTACTGGTGATGAAGATCGAGAAAACGCCGCAGAGTTAGTGCAACTTGAATATAATGAGACAACTGATTCCACAGATGTCGAGATAGATAACACAACTGCATGCAGTGTGAACAGTGTTTTTGTCAACGTGCACACAACATAAATGCCCAAAGTGTGAATTTTCTTAGTTATTTACAACTTTATCTGATAAATGTAAATTTATAATATATCTGCCCTGAAACACAGAAACAAAGTACAAAAGTTGACTAGTTCTAAAGCCTCTAAATGGTGCTCCTTGCACAATGATAGTGATTTCATGTGTGGGTTTTCACCCACGTCTCATGTTTATTCTGCAATGAACCCATCCAGGATGGATGCTGCCAGGGTACACCAAAAGCTAGAATCAATCCATGCCTTACCCGTTTTCTAATACGTGTTGAAAATATATAAATATATTGTTGATGGAGTTACAAGGCCACCATTTTAAATTGGAGCAAATTAAAACCAAGGGCTAAAATGTACTCATACAAAACAGTTATTGCAAAGGTATGTAAAACAAAAACGCATCGTCACATGTATGAATACCAAACAATAGCTCTTTTCCAGCAGGGAAACATCCTGTTGCCACAATCCGACCATGACAAACACAATGCCTTTACTTGGTTTAGGCCCACACTAACATTTTTCAAGCCAATAGTCCTCAAACAACAAACATAAAAGTGACATGCAAGTTGACTGTGGTGTAGTCAGGCCTTTCAATTGAGCGGGAGAAATAGATTGCAACTCTTTCGTGTTAGTTTAAGGGAGTGGTGAATGTACATACACACTATATGGGGATTTACATGGGGAATTAGTCAGAAAATGATCAAAAGTGGGATCTCGTTCAATGTTTCTAAGGTGCATGCTTACAGGTTTCAGGAGGTCAAGATTTGGTTATCACAGACAGAATGGATAACACAGTAGATAAATATTATGGACTCTTGTTCTTCCCAGACCAGAAGTGAAACAAAGAAACTTTTAGGTAAATAGTTTATCTTCAGTCCTGAGATCCAGCGGTCACTTTCACTACCTCTTGGCTGGTCCACTCTGAACCCATACAGAACAGTGTATTCACACATAAATTCTCGAAGGTAATGGCGAGATGCCAATCTGACCTACTCAACACAGTTATACATGAATGAAGAGAATAAGCACGACACAAACAGAATAGAAATAACAAAATTAGAAATAAAATTGTAACATAGAGCTGATGTTCACGTGAAATATTGTTGCAGGGATCTTCTACCATTGATGAATCGGCATTAAGGGTGAAGAGGAAGTTGTAAAGATGACAGTGGCACGAATTCAATTTTCATAACATGCTGAAGGATTGCACTTTTAATTACTCAAAATTAGGACAGGCTTGTTTTATGACAGATAAACAATCAAGAAAAGCTGTGGGAGCAATAAAATTACTTCAAGCACATCATTATATTTTGGAAAATAAACAGAGTCAGGGTATCAATTATAATTACATTTATCGGCACTGAAATGAATATTGTGATTCCCCAGTTGTTTGGGATTTTATTTCTCGTTTGCCTCACACGCGGCCACATCTTCACGCGAAAGAATTTTTGCTCATGAACTAATGAGAACCATGTATTAATGCAGGGATATTAATGATATACACAAGTATCAAATGGAACCATTCCAAAAGCCACAACAAATCTCACACACACAGAAAACACACACACCGGGCACACAAGCACTGGGAGAATCCGTGGCATGCTGTAATGACAGTAATTACCTGTGGTCTCACATTAACATCTCCCTCCTGACTGTCTGACTGGCTCGGCTGGTGGAGGGATGTAAATCGCAGCACAAGTCTGATGTTGTGATTAGGACTAAATTACACATCATCACTCTGTTTCCACCAGCGTCAAGGGAGGCTGTGAAAGGGTGTGTGAGAAAAAGGGGGAGCGCGTGCAAAAGAGAGGGGGAGTGAGAGGAGGGACAGTCGGAGAAAGAACGAAAAGGGACAAGGAGGTGCGACTGCAAGAGGGGGGAGGAGTAAAGTAGCATACCTGCTTAACATTTAGATTGGTTTTGTTGCACAAATATTTTAGGAGATGATGGGGGCTAAAAGGGGCAACAAAATGCATTTATAACCAAGTTTGGTGATGCCACTTGTCCTTTCAGGTGCAAGCGACAGAATATGAGTTGACTACTGCGGGCCTGGTGGAAGATTTGGAATCTTTACAGCTGCTGCAGTATTTTTCATTTTGATTTATTCTATCAAAATAAGGCTGAACTGTCCAGTCCACAGACCACACTCACCACTGCTAATAGATACAAGATGGACTTTCTGGACTCACACCATTTTTTTTTCTTAACTTATACATCTGAATGAACTTTTATGGAAAAACCACAAAGCGTACCTGCAGACAGAAGAAGAGAGAGAAAGAAAAAGAAAATGATTGTCGGGACTTGAGCAGTTAATGGATTTTCCATCTTTTCTATTCTCTGTGGAGCTGCGGACTGGTATCACATTGCACATTAGCCGTACAGGACAAAAGTGCATTTTCACTAAAACAGACCAAACTGTCCAAGGTCATGGGATAAACATAATTCAAAGCTGACGTTTTTCCAGGATAAAGAGAGGAACATGAAAATGAGTATGAAATCAGAAACAGATAGTCTGGTTGTTGCTTCCACCACCATCAAACCGCCAGAGTCGTATATGAGCCATTACTCTATTCCACTCAGCTCATCAGAGCACATCCTCTCATCAAATTAATGAACACATTTATTGTTAAACACGTTTTTATAAAACATTCATTCATTCTGTCTAATTAAAAGACCCAACAGGCCTGACATCACTTAAATATGCATACTTATCACTCACATGGTCTGAATTAAAGATCTACCAGCGTGTGTGTGTGCGCGCTTGTATGGTGGCAAACGAGAATGAGGCTTCCTAAGCAGGTCTTCTCACTCTATGCTTAATGGCGGTAATCATGGCGTGACCCAACATTAAGACAGTGTGTGCGTGTGTTTGTGTGTGTCCCACTCTCCCTAATGGTGACGATGATGACATGTTCCCCCATTAGACTAGTCAGTGGGCCACAGCAGATCTAGCATATTAATGATGCTGATGATGGCTTCTTTAATTACCTTCGTCTGCCGCTGCATGGCCTGACTCCTTTTCCCAATTCCTTTCATCACACACACTCTCCTACGCATGCTGCCGGGTTGTTTATCAGTCGTTGCCATTACTGAAATCCTCTATCTTGTATCCAACCTTCATGGGAGCAGCCACATTACCAGCCTTAGTCGATGTTTTCCAGCTACTTCTTAGCCAGATCAAGGTATCCTTTTAATCTATACAGTATGAAGTAACTACAAAGTCCCATCATATACAAAAATACATTTCAAAGCAAATTTGGTAGTCAGACTTATAGTGTGATATCAAACAATTTCATTGCCTTATTATCATCCTACAAAAGTTAAGGTGGGTCACTTTTCATGCACAGAGCGCAACAGGATTACTGTAGTGAGGATGCAGGCAGTGCTGTGCAGCATACAAGAGAGCACTGTTTGTTGGGACAATGGAAGACTAGGAATGTATTCCGGATTTGAGAGACTCCTGCCTGGCACACTGGGTTCTGTTCAGTCATGCAGGTGGACAGCCTGCAACAGCGTTTAACAGAAATCAGCAAGGCAAAAGTACAGTTTTAAGCTTAAATTGTTGCTCTATTGCTTGGTCATGAGCTGATGCAGCAAATGAGCAATAAAGGCTTTATTTTTGGACATCCTGATGGTGGAAAACACACAGAGGTGTACATGATATGTAGAAGTACTAGTACTGTTTTTTGTCAAACAATAATATCAATTTACTAATCTTTATCTTAGTGACTACATTTTCAGGATTTATTAAGAGAAATTTATTAAAGCAAAATGTGTAACTAAGGTGAAACTATTCATTATCAACCTTGGATGACTAGAAGGACAGCGTTCTTATCACACGCGAAAACTCATTTCAAACCTTGACCAGGATCGGTAACGAACAAAGACAAACAAAGAGTGTAAACTTTACTGATATGATTTGGTCTGATCAGAAATTTTTACTGGACAAATACAAATTCTAGTAGGGAAAAACTTTTTGCACTCGAGTAACTCATGGCTTTGTTGAGATGTTGGATGTGCTTCAGTGCACAAAAGCATAGATGCATGGCCTTCTTTGATAAAGAAATAACACTATGTAACGGCTAAGAAAGACGTTGAAATTTATAGAGACAACACGAGGGAAAACATGGTTAGTTTGTCAGCTCAACTATCCGTTCAAATGAATTACAGGACTGCAGTTTAATGAGCTGTGTGGGATCGTGATAGGACACACACACGCACACACGCACACACAAACAGAACAAATACAAAGTTCATTCCATGGTTTAACAGTCAGACAATTGGACCACTTCTCTTTATTCATCAACCAAACAAATGAGCTTCATTTGTCTGTCATTTCACCGTCATCCAACCTGCATGTGTGCGGGCGTGCGTGTAAAAATGGTGATCTAGTGCAGGTCATTCTAAGCTAATTAGACGAGGCCTGAGGGTTTCCATCAGGTATAATGGGTGGGATCAATGAGTAGTTAAGGCCATTCCAAAGACAACTCCAGTGTATCATCTCCAAAATTAAAAAATACTACAGACTAATTTTTTTGCAAACTAAACCCACAAACCAAGATTACAGGTAAAAAAACCACAGTCAAAAGAAAAGAATATATTTGAAATGTGCATAGTCGTAGATCTGAAATAGCTGTGTTAGGTATTTCTATTTGGAGCTTTGACACGGTCAGTTTGACTGTTTATGTTTAAGAATAAGTTCTCTCAGTTTGACTCAACTTGAAACGTTGCTGCTGTGAATCAAAAAAAAAAAAAATCTAAGAAAATAGATGGCGGGAGCTGATGATGTAGCTGATCTCTTTCATCTATCTACATCGTACATCAATGATTGATCACACACTAGTTATTTAGTTAATCTAAAGAATTCTGTACAGTCTAACTAAGATTGAGACCAAGATAGGACCCCACTGAGTCAAGATACAGGAACCTTGAACAGTTGTATGATGTAAATGCCACTTCCCTAGTGGAGATAGTGACTTACAGCACATCTGTGCATCTTACCAAGAACAAATCCATCCATCCATCTAATGTACTGTTTATCCCATTCAGGGTCGCGGGGCGCTGGAGCCAACCCCAGCTTACTATGGCAGGATACACTATGGATAGGTCGCCAATCCATCACAGGACCACACAAACTGACATTCACACCTCGGGGCAATTTAGAGTAACCAATTAAACTCACATACACGTTTTGGGGCGGAAACCAGAGTACCCGGAGGAACCGAGCGGGACCCACGTACACACAGGGAGAACATGCATGCTGTATTTGAACCAGCAACCTTCTTGCTGTGAGACACTCACCACCGCGCGGCAGAAGGAATACATATACGTAATAATATGCACTCTTCATGGCATGGATCAAATAACTTTGGCTTTTCCTACCTCCACATACAGCAACGTTTATGAATGAAACAGGATCTTGGGGCATTATTGTGACTCTATATCTTTCCCAAGGATAAAAACCAGACTTGTCCCTGTAATCACCAGGCACCCCACTGAGGCAGAGTGATTAGAGTTGTCTGTCTAATTGTGGTCTATAAGATGGCATCAATAGTTGTAAAGACTTTAGGTCAACTAAAAGAAGTTTATGACCATGAAAATGAGCTCATAAACTTTTCCTATCTGAAAACTTCTGTGCAAATCCTCATTAAAACTGTTAGAAATCTTTTACTCCATGTTAAAAGAAGTTGAGGTAAACACATTAATGACTGTGATTGTGAGTGCATGAGTTTGCATGAGTGTGTGTGGCAGCGTGAGACAGGAAAAAGGCGAAAAATGAGGAAGGACTGGCATGATCAGTCACAGAAAATGCCTCATGTTTACCATGACTCTTATTTGAACTGGACTCATGCAGAGGGACGCCAGTAAGGAAAGTGTGTCTGTGTGTGTGTGTGTCCATGTTTGTGTACTGTGTGGGAATACATGCAAGCACAAAATCGCAAAATCATCAGATAGCATGCAATTCCTTCGCTTCCTCGCTGGAGAGAGACACTAAACAAACCTAGAAAACACAAACATGCCTCCATGAAATACTCAGGACACACACAAACATGCGTGCACTGCACACACTGAGGATACAAAGACATACACACAGAATAGACAGAGCTATCCAAGGTTCAGCTTCTGTGCACCAAGGCAATTTGTAATATAGATTTCCTCTATAGGCCACTGTAGTGTACCATTTACCATTTCAAACCCTTTGATTTTTTTCACCGGCGGATAATTCATCTTCTGCTGGTCAATAACAGAGATTGGGACCTAATGAAGGAGTCATAGTCACAACGGCCATCACACTGGTGTTTAAACACTGTTTGCAGTCAAATTCATTGAAAAGCTCATCTGTTGTTGAAATGATGGAGGACAGCAAGAATGCAAAGGGGAAGTGCCAAGGATTGTGTGAGAGTGCAAGTTCAAGCCAGCCAGCAAATATGCAGATACGTGACATACAGATACTGGACGCACACGTCACTCTGGAAGAGTGAATCATTGGAAACAGCAAAACAATCATTTATTAAAAAAAAACAACTATATATCAATCCTGCATACTGAATCTTTACTATTTCAATTCATTTTGAATTGCAATCAGCCAAACAAGAAGCCAATTTAATCCTAATCATCAGTTCACTGTAATCCCTGAGAGGACTCTTTATTGCTCCACTGCTCGGATGCACTTGGATGTTTTTTAAAAAACACAGCGCCCCTTTGTGATTTTGCCGCCTTGAAAGCTACTTTGACGTCTTTAGGTAATGCGCTCACACACTCTTGCGCTGAATGCGAAGACGGATCTCACTTTTACATCCATCCATTAAACATAAGGCTATAGCCAGCAGCCCGTTAGCTCAGCTTAGCATAAAGTATAGAAACAGAGGAAATTGGCTTGCCTGCTTCTGTCTAAGGTAAAACAACCATTTCATTAATACAACCTCCAGGAAACCATTAGATGTCATTTTCACACTTTGCTTTTCTCCAGTGATGAACACCAGCAAGATATATTGTGTTAATTAGCGAGCTTATAGAAAGCTGGTGGGTACATTTTGTTACTTTTCTCCAGAGTGCTGATTACTGAGTTCAAGTTAAAACCAGATTTACTATATAATTCAAATGATTTCTATATGTGTCGCAAGTTTGTTAAATATATCTGTGAAAGTATGCCTCTTAATACTGTGACATCGATTTCAACCACATCAGCCATTCAAAAGAAAACTGATTCCAGTCCCTTTTGCTTTGAATAGAAAAGAAACAGACCTTTTCTTTATTCTCAATAATTTATACGCTGGCAGCCACCACCATGTCTACTTCATGTAACACTCTGACTTGACAGGCCACTGACAAACTCCGACATGTCCTGCAACATCACAGACAACTGAGAAAAGAGGTCCATTCGCACAGCAAAGACAGAGATGAAAGGATTTTCAACAGTCGTGAAATAGATGAAAAACTCTTCGTGAGCAATGGCTTGGCTACTGACTGACCAATCAACTGGCCTTAGTTGGTGTCTTACTGGCCGTGGGCAATCACAATTGTTAAACCCTGGTGCACTAAACAGGAAAAAAAAGGGGAGCTATGTGAGTATGTGGGTTGCATTATTCATGAACAGAAAGTGAGGAAAAAGTAAGAAGAAAAAAAAAAAGAAAAAGTGAAAGAAAAGGAAAAAAAAAAAAAGAGGAAGACGAGGAAACAGGTGAGAAAAAGGAGTAATTTAGGAGAGAAAAAGAAAGATTTGTTAAATCGAACTAAATGCAAAATCAAGATCTGAGAGAGAAACCACGTTTCAAGGAAGCTCACGACTGAATTCAAAGTTTGTCAAATCTAAATGAATATCACTTCCCAACACTGGCTTTACCCTTAATTATCCATTCTACCTTTGTACAGCAGCAGCTCAGCTCTGACAACCGCTCTCCCCTGAGATTCCCCCTCGCTCGCAGCCAGAACATTAGGGAATATGAGGGAATATTACACCCAGGAATTAACGCTCCAAATCACCTTCCTAGGTTTAGGTCCCGCATACACTCCTCCCTCTCTTGGACAAGATAATCCGGGCTCTACCACCGGATATATGCCACTAATCATCAAAAGGTAAAGGGAGGGGTTGCAGGGAGAGAGGGAAAGGTAAGGAAGCCTTCAGAGGGGATGGGAGGGGATGAGAGGAGAGGAGATCCTGTGCGTTCGTGTTCATGTTTATGTAAACCCGGCTCATAAGTTTGACCCAAATGGGTAGGGTCAGCGACAAAAATCAATACGCTGACTGGCAGAGGGATTAGATAATTACATTTAAATAATACAAGTGGGAAAATCAGTATGGCTTTCAGTAAGTAAAGACTGTATCTTAATGAATTATCTTCTCGCATGCTGACTGAAGCCATTTCAAACAAACACCTCAGACTATTTGCCAAGGCCATGTGTGTTTATTTACCAGCTCCTCTGCATCCTCTTTCTCCTTCTCCGCCTGAAGTTTCTGACTGACGGCTTGCTGAAGAGTGCTCCTGGATTCTGTCACCTCTTTCTCGAGCCTCGCAGCCATTGACCTGCAACACACAAGAAAACAACAAAACTTAACTCATCATCACCTAAAGCCGACCACCAAAAACAGAAATCAATGTAAATGACGCATTTCAGTTCAGTAATTTCAATGTATTTTGTGTTTACTCTTTTATTCTATTTTGAAGCAATTATTTCCAGCAGTGATCGCAAAAATAAACAGAAATACAGGTGTGTAATTATATGTGAAAATCCGGATATGTGTGAGTGCTTAATGTAGGCCCATGAAAGTGTGAGTATATGTGTGTGTGCGAGTGTGTGGCAGCCGAGCTAAGGGAATGTGAAGGGGATCAATATGAAGGGGTCTATTCCTGCCACGCAACCGTGCGTCTGTGTGTGTGCGGATCAGCTGGTGTCTGCGGGTGTGTGTGTGGGTTTGTGTGCGCCGGCTGCCCTGGCTACAGCGGAATCAATACGACAAATGATTACCATTTCCACAAACCTCCCTCCACAGCCTCGCTTCGGCCGCAGCACCCCCACCAACCACACACACACACACACACACACACACACACACACACACACACACACACACACACACACACACACACACACACACACACACACACACACACACACACACACACACACACACACACACACACACACACACACACACACACACACACACACACACACACACACACACACACAAACAAACAAAACAAACCACCCCCACTCTTGACCTGTACCTTTAAAAGCCAATATAAAAATGAGAATTTCTAAGTGTATGTATAATAAAAGCGTGTGCCTTTTACAGGCCAAAGTTTTGGGACTGTGATCTGAAGTTAGCACATTATAGATTTTACAGTTAAAGAAAGAATGACTACACAGGGAAGGACTACAAAGTCAGCATCTGTCTATTAGTTTTTATTGGCATTTGTGTTAAACCGACTCACCCTAGAATACCCCCCAAAAAATGTAATGCAGAGTCCAATATTTATGTATCTAAATTCATAACATTTGTTATAAATTAGTTTTATATGATATTCTTCAGTTAATCAATCAGTATATTAAATGTAAATAAAAGACTTGCAGCAAATTCTACAGTATTCATACCTGTAAAGTCTTGTACTTTACATTAATCAGACAATCTGTTCTTGTATAAGGATTCTAATTCCTCTGAGCAAGTAAGGAGTCTTTCTTTTTTCAGAATGGTAGTTCTGCTCTCAGGCTGCACAGTGGTGCAATAGTTAGTGCTCTTCCTTAAGAGCAATATGGTTGTGGGGTTAAATCTGGGCAAGGCCTTTCTGTGTGTGTTTGCACATTCCGCTTGCTTGTGTGGGCTTTCTCCGGGTGCCTTCTTACGACGGTCCCAAAGATATCTACGTGAGGTGAAATGTTGACCCTAAATTGCCCATAGGTGTGTGAGAGTGTGTGTGTGTTTGTCTGTGTCTACCTTCGAACATAGTAAGCTGGGACTGTCTCCAGTGCCATGTGACATTCTGCTCTCTGAACAACTACAAATCCAAATATTCAAATTTCAATCACAGAAGAACAAAATCCCTGCAATATACTTTCCTACATAAATTGATAATCAAGTTGATTATCAATTTTATTTAGTTAGAGGAAGCATGGCCAATACACTTCCAGTTCATCAAGAGTTCCAATTTTATTTTACAAATATATTAACGATAAAAAATATATATAAATATATTCCTTAACAAGCACTGTGACAAAAGAGGTTTTAATAGATATCACTCTGATATAATTTAAATTTGGAAAAGAGTGCAAGATATGCAATCCAACTGAAATATGAGGACAAACAGATTCACCCACCGCGTGTCTCAGTAGAAACTTTAAAACTGATCATAGAGTAATCGAGTAACTCAGTGGTGGTAAATGTTGAAGCAGAAGACAGAGAGAGTAAACAAAAAGGAAAGCAAACGGCTGATAGATTGGTCCATGGAGAGAACATATGATCGGATGAACAGAGCACGCAAGAGAGAGAGAGAGAGAAAGAGAGAGAGAGAGAGAAGGAGGCATCCTGTTGAGAAAGGAGGGGATTTCCCACAGCACAGATGGAAGCCATTAGTATGGTGTTGTTGCTTAAAAACCTTTCATGTCTGTGCAGTTATTAGATAATACTGGGTTAACAGTAAACAGCATGATTCTGTAAATGGATATAATATGCAGACACAGCGATTGTTTTACCATTCGGTACCTAAAATTGGTTTAAATGTAATAAAATGTAATAATTTAGAAAGTAACCTATAAAGTCTCCACACTGAGTTTTAAATTGTCGGTTGACGATGAAAATGTTCCATGGCTCAACTTAACCGAGAAACTCCCCGAGACGGAGGCTGTTGCAGTGAGGTCATGTCGAAGCCAAAGCCACAACCACAACTATGCATGCACAAACAGACACACACACACACACACACACAAACACACACTCGACAGGGCGATACATGCTTGCTGATGTCATCACCGCAGCTCTGACACACAAGGGTCAACCAGGGGTCTCACCTCTGAACTCTGAACCTCATGACCCAACATCTGCTAACTTACTGAGTCCCATCAATATATATTTCTGTCAGATTATTGTGCGAATGGAGACAAACTGAAAAAGAAATAAGCAATCTTTTTGAGTTGGCAAGTACAAAAATAATAGTATTAGTCAAATGACGGATGGGCCAAAAACTGAGGCATTTTGCTTTGCAGTCCCTCTTAAACGATGTATGCATTCGGAGCTTGGGGCTGTTCTGGTCAACACATGTTCAGTTAAAAAGCCTACTGTACGCCGCACGAAGAAAAGTCTAAATGTTTTTGATTACGGAGCTTACACTAGGGACGATGGGAAATGGGATAAGAGAGGAAGCTTCTTTCTCCCTCTCCCTCCTTACCTTATTTTCTCCTCTGCTAGCTTTCCTTCATTCAGGCACCCCTCCATCCACCTCGCCTCCTCCGCACGTGCTGCCAACTCCTCCACTGAGCAGGAGAGTGAGAGAAGAAGAAAAATATGAGGCAGAGAGCAACAGTTCACTTCCTGTCGGCCTAATTCAACTGGCCATGCAATGGAAACTGGTCATTTATTTCACATGGCAATATTAAAATTGTCTCAGATGTTGAGGTTAGGTTTATTCTAAGATTTGCTTCCCAGAAAACAAATATGCAACAGAGCAAAGAGATGCACAAGGTTTCGAATCTACCAAGAGACCAGGGTTAATTTAACTTTTTTCCTTTTTATAAAACGCATTATTGATTCTTGACAAATGCAGCATGAGTAGGAAAACATGAACTGTGAGTCACCTTTAAAGTGAAAGAATAACTCCAGAGAAGCGGCTCTGAATGCCTTACTGAGGCGGAGAAGGAAGGATTGAAACACATTGCACTGCTTCTACTTGGAAGCGGGAAGCAACCCTTTTGTTGAGAGACAAAAGAGGTGGTCCCTGATTTCGTCAATAGATGGCACTCTTTACCTTGATCAGTCCACTTGAGCTGGTAGCCCTGACTGCAACCCTTCAATCACCTTCCCTTTTTAGCGGTCTCCTCCATCTACATGCAATAAAACCCCATTGTCCTACACTTAGTAGTTTAGCACATTGAGCGGGTGCATAATAAACCACTAGTCAGATTTCCTGGTTTGCTTTGCTGGCCCTTTTTCGGCTTGAATTTAAAATTTAGGATTTGTTCCTTTCCCCCACTTTTTTTTTTTTTTTTTTTTGTTCCGTGTGCTGTTTTCTGAGTCAGTCATTTTTCACAGCTCTTAAAACCTTTTCACTAAATTCAGTATTCATTGAATATAACATAAACTGTCAGCCATCGGTAGCCAAGGCTAGTGAATATTGAGAAGGTGTGTGCTTTGAATATGGAGAGGCGTGTGTGCTCCTGGAAATGTGTGTGAGCGTGTGCGTGTGTGTTGAATATTTACAGGAAGGACCTTGACTTTGTGTGTGTGTGCATGTGTATTTGGCAGGGCGAAACAGAAATAGAAAAATGTTTTGGTGTAATTTTTTTTTTTGGGTGTGTGCGATTTTAAGGCCACATACTGCAGTGGCGGTATCAGTGGGACAGATTGAAAAGGGAGAGGCCAAAACTAACGCCACGGAGGAAACAATCCCGAAAAGAAAATCTACATTTAATAAAACTATGATTAATGTATGGTATTGTAGCATCGAAACTGTTTAAACCAAAGCCCCAGGAAAATTGAAGACGCAACAGGAATTGCTAAATATTTAACGATGCACAAACACTTTTATTCATGTGTCTATGTGCATGTATGTGCCCTACCTCGGCTATTTCACTGAACCTCAAGGTGAGAGTTTGCTGCGAATCTCAATAATCAATAAAGTAGAAATGTGAAAACTTGAGTTGGGGATGAGATTTGTATTCCGGGCGTTAGTTTTGAGGTGACCTCAGTGACACCTCCCACCAGGGGAGGCCACAGAGAGAGCAATTAGCTGCTCGGACTGACCATTTAAACAAACTCTTCCACTTGTACCTAAACACATTTAATACGTCTCTAGCTTCACACATGCACTGCGGAAATGCACACAAACACACACACACTTAAGTTAAAAACAGACAGCTTGCTTTCTTAAGTACAATTTCGAGAAATATAGAAACAGACAAACACAAGGCAAAGTTTACCACACATTCGCCAAGAGCTTACTGTGGACAAATAGTTGGTTTATTGAGCTTAGTGGAGATTGATGACCAAATACTGGCAACATTTTCCACATAAAACAAGGATCTGAAGAGGATTGTAGATTTCTTGACACCTGTTAGTATCTCAAAGAAGAACAGCAGTCCATATTCTGGGGTCTGAGGTCTTTTACAACCTGTTTTTAGTGGCTTCAAGAGTTAAGTTGTGACGGTAGTCCACAATCTAAGATCTTCAGTCCCTCACTCTCTCACTTTCTTGACCCTTTTATTCTGGCTTCACAACTTACGGTATGACATTAGTCCGTAATCTAACCCTCTCTCGATCTCTCCCTCTCAACGCCTTCGTGGGAGCTTCAAAGCCCATCATACAGCATCAACCTATAATCACAGATCTGCGGTCAGATTACCCTGCTCTCACAGCTAACCTTTAACATGAGAAGGATGAAAACCTTGCTAACCCTGAATCAGTGGTTGGGGCTAGGCTGGGCCCTGCCCGGCCCTCATAAAAGCTTCATAAGGCTTCATGGGAGCTTCCTTTGGCTTTGTTGGGGGATTCGTAGCCGGCTAAGGTGCTCCCACGAGACGTCCCAAAGCCTCCCAAGACTCTTTCTCTCTCTTTCTGAAGTTTCATGGGCTTGCAACACTGCTTTTGGGTATAAGCCAAAAGGTGCAGGCACACAGCCGCACACCGTCATGCACACAAATACACCACAAGAACAAAAAAAAACAAAACCCTCATATGCACAGAAGAGTGAACACTCACAAAGACAAAGACTAACATACACACACACACACAGACTCTAAAACTCACACACACACACACACACACACACACACACACACATACAACCCAACACACTCCCCTCTTGCTCTCTCCTCTCCGCTTTATTTACAATCCTCTGGCAGCGGTACAAGGGCCTGGGGCTATAACACACGGCACCTAATGCTCAAACTGCCAGGTAATCTCATGTCTGACATCCCCCTTTGATAGAAACTGATCAATAGACTCTTGTAAAGGAGTCATTTTCTCTGATGTTTCTACCAACCACTTCTCTCTATCTCTAACTCTCTCCCCTTTTCTTTCTCTCCCTCCCTTCTCTTTTATTAGCCATACATTTATAATTCATATTTCAGCGGGGCTGAGTTTGTGCTGAGACAAAAGGGGGATGGGGGGGGGGGGGGCAAAAGGATGGGGGCCAGCTTTTTTGTGTAATAAAGAACAATAGTGGTGAAATGATGGGGAGAAATGCCAGTGTTTGCTGCTGGTTCCGGTGAACAACAGTTTTGGGGATCGATAGAGTGTGAAATGGGATTATAGCTAGTAATAGAGGTGAATTGGAGGAGAGAGGCCTGTGCATGTGTGTGTCCAGGGATCCGGATTGGATAGCGGCGCACACACACACACACACACACACACACACACACACACACACACACACACACACACACACACACACACACACACACACACACACACACACACACACACACACACACACACACACACACACACACACACACACACACACACACACACACACACTAATGATTTTATCATCTTTAGGCAGATGCACATCAGCTGCACAGATGACGGTAATATCACATTTCTGTTTTTGTGGAAGTGTGAAAATAAGGGTACACTGTGTGTGTTTATGCTCATTTGTTGTTACACAGCGTCACATTAATTTTGCACTATAACCAACCTTAAAGTACATCTTATTTAAGATGCAGGATGACACCGTCATACATATTTAAATATCTTAAAGATCTAGCTCTGCTTGAATTTCACAAGTAGATCTAATCAAGGTAACCATTTAGATTCCAGCCTATATGTTTTTTTTCCCCCTAAATATATTATCAACAACATTTACTTATTTACACATTTATGTGTATTTTGTGAAATTACCTCTCGATGCTTACATGTGCTGCACACAATCCTGGCATACTCCAAGAGCCCTGTGTGACACAGTGACAGTGAATGTGACACACAGCCATACGCCAAATTTAGGGACTTTTTTTGATCCGTTTTAATCACTCCCGTCCTTTCAGGCTCTTCATCCTATACTGACACAGTCTGATTGAATCCAGCTGCCCTCAGACACTTCAATCTCATTCATGTGACACTTCTCCAGTTCACAAGTCATTCGTTTTCCTTGTTTCTTCCTGACTTTCTGACCACAGAGACTCTTTAATACAAGTATAATATCCATCAACTCCCAACAGCAAAGACTATGTATGTTTACAACTAGAACACAGTAGAATTCCCAGGTTAGAAAAAATATAGGCCTCATACCAGTGCCACTTTGTGTCTGTAAATGTCTGGTAAATGGACTGGTATGATTACTGCTTTTTAAAGTTAATGCATTAGTTATGTTATTTTAATTTACTACCTGTCAATGTAATAACTAACTTGAGCAAAGAAATGCAACATTCGTAACAGAATAAAAAGAGGTTAAAGTTATTACAGTAAAACAAAAACATTCTAACTTGGTGTTTATGATGAAAATCAGTTATGTTGAGAGTTTTCTTCATTATTTTACCCCTTTTTGTGTACGCTCAGACTTTCTCTATTGTGATCTGTTCACGTCCATGATCCACTTCATTTTTATACCCAATCAACAGTTATCAAACAGTAAATAGATTCATCACAACTCAATGTGAGGTTTTTAGAATGCAGAACAAAACCTTGACAAGGGCTTCATGTTAATAAAAAGGTCCTTTGTTCATGACAGTAATTTCTCAAACTGACTGCTCACCCAGTTTATTCAGACCACTGCTGTATCCAGGTAAACAATGTCCCCTTTGTTATAATAATGCATCTTTATTCTTCTTAAGTCATTACAATAGGCTCTGCATTGCTAGATTGTATTTGTTGAAGGTAAAGGCTGAATAATATGTGGTTATGTGTGGAGAGTAGAGTTGAGGGAATGCGTTTTGATCACAGACAAAGGCCAAGCTACACAGCGTTGTCCTTCTGTCTCTATCTTGTTAATGAGCAGTGTTCGCCGAGCAAGTCAGCCACTGTCTGCCACAGAGAGAGACCTCAGATTCATCTCTCTGCGGACAATAGGTGATTGTGTGTGTGAGTTTGTACCTTGGAGAGCCAGTGTGTATGTGCTAATTAAAGCAGTGGGAGTTGGGAGAAATGGCTGTGAGCATGTGTATGTGAGGTGTTTGCCTGGCGTGACCATAGATGTGTACGTTAATTCTTAATGAGACATTTCTGTGCCCAGAGAGACCCAGCCATCACCATTCCGGCACAGACACACCACTACAAAGGCCACCACTGGACACACATAGATCCACACAGGCACGCACACACACGCGCACACACACACGAGATCATTACCATACAGCTGAGGCAATGCACCATTAAATCAAACCTCTATCTGCAGTGTGTGTGTGTGTGTGTACGTGTGTGTGTGTGTTCACATTGCATGCAGACAGCCAGTGATCTGCTACATTGCTGGCTAATTTCAGCTAACTGATTGAGCTGGCAGCAGTGTGAACTGCCGCTGCTGCAGCATGTGATGCTCCCATGATGGACGATGTTGCCCTCAAGTTCAACTGCAGGCAAACGTTCAGAGAGTGCTTACAAGAAAAGTGAAACAAAGAGTGAACTGAGAGTCTTTGTTGAAATCTTCTCATGTTGAAGGATATATATTCATAAATGGAAAGCTGCAAGGACATGAAATAGAGGAAAACATATTGACCGTAAACTGCACTGGAGTGGTTAATGCCGCCATGTTTACAGCAAGAAGTTTCAAACCTGCTTTCTAGAATGTCTTTCTGTGCAGAGTTTGCATGTTCTCCCTCTGCCTGCATGGACTTTATTTGTCGAATGGGGATTCTTTGATGATTCTTAATTGACCTTGGCGTATGTGTTGTGGGTGATTGTGTCTCTTCTTGTGAGCTCTTTGATGAGCAGGTAACACACATTTAACATATGATTTGATGAATTCTCTTTGTATTTCATTTTTCCCGTATTTTTCATGTATTGTGGAACAATATTCTTAGTCATGTTTTATTCCTTTTATTCAGTTTGTTTGGATACATGTCACATTTTTTAATTCATGAATGTAAAGCACTTTGGGTAGCAAAGTTTATTTGTATGGCACATTACAATAACCCTTAGACTGATTGATTGACACACTGCCCTTCAACATGAATGTAACAGTGACTAATTCTTATTTTGAGGGATTGATACCTGTGACTTGATGCTTTCCGTGTAGATCCTCCAGCTCCTGCTTCAGCCGCCTTGTGTAAACATTCAGGCATTGGTTTTCTCTGATGGTACTCTTCATCTTCTCCTCCTCCTTCTGTATCTCCTCCTGGAGTCTCTGTACTTCTCCCCTCAGCACCTCCACCTCCCCACTCCATCTCAGGGCCTCTTTCCTGGCCTCCTTTAGGTCTTCCTCTGATTGCCTGAAGAGTGTCACCTCTACCTGCAGCATAAACAAGGGCAGTGAAGAAGAGACACGTGTGTGTGTGTTATTTTTGACCCTGGTCAGAATGAGGGTCTTGTGAGATTGTGTTCAGAATGCACTTCACACTGCATCCAGAGGTCTCTAAAAAAAAATGTCTCGACGAATGACTTATTATTTGATTTTGCCTCGCTGCTTGCATTTGCTTTTATCCATGGGAAACCTTGGGTGAAACTTTCAAATAAAAGAAATATATAAAAAAAACACATATTTGTCTTGGACTTAGAAGTAGAAAACAGAAAAGGGAGTGGGCAGTAAATTGGATATTTATTACCTACTTTCAGACGTTAAATAAAAAAAGCTGTCCGTCATCGCAAAGGTGTATCACTTATATAATATAGTCACGTGGGCATATTGCAAATTTTTTAAAAGCCCTATACAGATGTTAATTTACTTAAACACTGTTTGACATAATGAACATGAACAGTTGACCACTTACACATCTTGAGGAATCGAGCTCCTTATGAGAATTGAGTGCTGTCTCTGTGATTAGCTCAATCAAGATTTTATGCATTAATTTCATGTCAAAGTTCATCACAGATTTTAACAGCAACAAAGCAAATATAATATTAAATAAATGTTAGTATTTTTTGCAACTTCACTTTTCTTCGGAAGCCTTTCACTGTCAATATCCCTGAACTCAAGAGTATGAATGACTGAGCATTCATGTAAAGCATTAAACCGTTGTATAATTATGTGTATGTGCATAATAATAATGATTAATAATGTGTACATGCATAATGCATTTGATGAATGTAGATGTAGCCTTCAATGTGTGTGTCCCGACATGACACAGACTCATTATGCGGTATTCCACTGGGAAGATGAACGTGAAAGACGAGAGAGAATAGCAGAGTTGGCTGTGTGTACGTGTTAGAATCTTAGTGTGAAGTAGGCATACAATCTTTCACCTGTAAGGCTGCAAAAAAAACAAAATGTCAGGATTCAAGTGTTTCCTCTTCAAAATAGACAGTACAAGACTGATGTGTGCGCACGCACACACACACACACACACACACACACACACACACACACACACACACACACACACACACACACACACACACACACACACACACACACACACACACACACACACACACACACACACACACACACACACACACACACACACACACAATGTGTCCATTGCCAGCAACGCTGGCACTCTGCCAGGGTACAGTCACCACTTTGAGTAATTTGAATATTTAGTGTCCCATTGAGCTCTTAATTGGAGTCAATTTCACCAGCCTTGGCACCGTTTGGTGCTTTAATTAATGACAAGGCAATTTGTTTCTGCCAGGCAATCACAGGACAACCACAAGTGGTGGGCGCGCCGTGCCCATGGACGTTGCTAAAGTACTTCTCCTCAGGAACTTGAACTAAATCTGCATCCAAGTCCTGAGAGGACCATCAACAGCAGACGCCAACAACATTTAGTGACAATGAGGAAGGCTTCTGATCATACACAATGGGCAGATATGGCTCTCGCTAAACAATCATTACTTAAGATACCTTTTGGTTGTCCGTCAACTCGTGTTCTAAGCGTGCTACGTTCTTTTGTAAACGTGTGACTTCTTGCTCCAGCTGGCTGCGGACGTCCAGGTGCACACGGTGGGACGCGGCAAGACTTTGCTCCAAATCCTCCTTTTTCTTAGTTCTGTGTGGAGAAGAGCAGAGACTGCAAACTACTGCATGAACAATGCATTGTCTAAAAAAAAGAAAAAAGAAATACGGCATGATTTCAAATCAGATGAAATGTTCACTAAATCAAGAAGAATGCATTATCTGAATATGCTGCTTTGCATATTTATGTACTAGGTTGTGGCCTTTGGTGGGTCCATGAAAGAATAAGGGGGGGGAATGCAGATGGGAAGGGCACGAGAGAAGTGACAAGGACAGAAACCAGGATGAGTAGAAGAGAATGAGAGTTTTATAGACTCTGTTATTACTGTCTCTCCAGCTCTGACTTCATCTGAAGAATAGCCTTTTCACACTCCGCAAGGCGATCAGCCTGCTCCGTACAGCGCTGAAACACACACAAAAACTCACACTCATGTAGCTGATACACACACACACAAAATATATATAGTAAATGTTAGTGCTGAAGTGTTGCGCGGTGTCAAATTAAAGCTAACTTTAAATATGACACTACATTCACACATATCTCTTTCATTTTTGAATGGAGATAAAATGTAAAGAAAGTTCTCCGTTGTTACCACTCAATAGGGCTGTAAATGTGAGCGCTGCTGGGGAATGGAATATGTTGTGGCAATGACACGCAATCTATAATGTAAAGAAACAGAACTATCGAGGACCTCACCTTTCGTAGCTGAGGCACGAGTCTAAACAGGCCGAGATACTCTTCATCCGAATGAGAGTGTTGCTGCTGATAGAGCTGTAGATCACACTCCAACACCAGTTTCTGGGGGAGAACATTTAAAATAATGTGCAGATGTGACGGTACCCAACACATTTATACACGTCAGATCTCAGAAAAAGAAAGAAAAACGGGGAATTTTTCAACAATTCACATTTCTGTGGATAGTTTTTAGTTGAGTAATAAATGACAGTGACATTGATGTGATATTAAGAAAACACATTGTGTGTAACACTCGTTTGCGGATTGATTTTCAAAGAGACATGTGGCCTTGGGCTTCTCGTCACAGCTGACAAACCTCAAAACAACAAGCTAAACAGTAACAACTTAATCTAATTTGGGGAAACTACAATAAACACTTTCAGATAAGCATCTTGCCTTAACTCTCTTAATTACAAAGGGATATCTTCTTGGGGGAACAAAGGAAAATGTACCTCATTGTTTTCTACTGTTCAGAACATTGCCTATGCACATTGAGCAAAAACCTTGTTTAATGTATCACCACCTCCAATCTAAGCTTATTAGCTATGGCCCTTTATATAGGGAAATTACGTAACTAATTCAAAAGTAGACATCTTTGGAAAGAAAGGAAGTTTTACTTGTCTTGAACTGTTCATCTTAATGTTATAGTGAAATATTCTATAGTCGGAATACAAATGGCCTAGAATAGAGATAAAATTTAGATAACCAAACTGTGTGTAAGTTACCATTTTCTCTTTTACCCTGGGAAATGAAATGAAATTAAAAATGCACATTGGTTTTATGGTCATAATTTAAAATCTGAAAATTATTTCACTTTTTGTCTAATTTAGATTTTCTTACAAACAGGGAATGAAGCAATAGTAATTTTAGGGTTAGCTGAGCCCAGCGGTGGCATGAGGTAGCGAATTAGCAGGACGTGAAGCTCCATAAGAACTCCTAAACTCTTGATAGGCGCCTCACAATCAAAGTCATTAGCCAGTGTAATAAAGGGCCTGAGATACAGCCATTCTTCAACAGCCTAACTCTTTTATAACCAACAGATTAAAGTTGATTGGATTAAAATGACATTCTGCCCGTCTGACCTTGGCGGCTGCAGTTAAGTTCATCCAAATTAAATTTCTCCGTAATAAAGATGATTCATTTGTTGCCTGACGTAGTAAATATAAAACAGAAAGAAAAAGGAGAAAAGATTAAGTGACACACGCCAGTGCACACATGCACAAACGCACGCTTACACGCACAAATACACGTGCATACAATGACACGTGCGCACAAAGGAATATGCACGCACTCACACAGCGGCATTAAGTCCTGGCAAGCACCTGGGTGCATACATAAAAACTGTGAGACACTCATCTGAGTACAACAAGCCTGAACAGTCCTTGTTAGAGGTTTGTAGGGTATCTCATTAAAACCACATGCTTAAATACATACCATGAATGCAAAGACTCCAACATTATTAAATTATTGTAAAACGACAGCATACTAACAACTGAACGAGTTGCATCACCTCCCTTTTCAATGAGGATTTTAGCTATGCTGATCATTAGTTAAAAGCAATAGAAGAAATAGTCAATCTATTAAAAATACACAGTTATTACGGATTTTAATAGATGCTATAAATGTAAAATCCTCTGAAATCAAAGATCTTTACAAAAAAATTGTACATTGTCTATATGTTTGCTCTTTCTCATGGAAATGACACCTTGTTTGATTCCAAGCTCAGGGCCTTTCTGAGTGGAACTTGCATGTTCTCCTTGTACATGTCTGGGTTCTTTCTGGGTGATTTGGCTTCCTCACACAAGCCAAAGTTCGACAACTGATCTCTGTATTTGCTCTTTCATGTGCAGTCCAAGCCGTAAGCTGCCTTCCAGACAGAGTTGGTTGGAAACAATTACATGCAACCCTACGTTGGATAAAGCCATTGTAGAACATGTATGGATGGACGAATATTCGCCCAAACCTGTTTTTTCAGTGTGTCCATCTGCTCTTGCAGGGATCCCGTCAGGCTCTTGAAATGCTCCGCTTTTTGCTGGTTCTCCCTCAGGAGGTTCTGATTGACCTGGAGGTCATCTGTCAGCTGGTCCAGAGCTTCTTGCGAGGTCTCCCATTGGCTAACCTTTTCCTTGTACCGCCTCTCCAGATCAGTTATCTCTTCTTTCATTGAATTAGTGGCAAACTGTGACTCTTGTCGCTATGATTAAAATAACATGAAAGAAAAATAAGTAGGAACTGACAATTCAGTGTTTGATACTGCGTTCAATGAAATCAACCACGATCTACCTGTTGCTGTGAGTATCGTAGCTCCTCTTCAAGAAGGTCCACGTGACGTTGGAGCCTTTGTGCCTTTTCTACTGCTGCAGTGTACTTCTGTTTAAATATCGCTGCCGTTTCTTTCTGCTCCTGGGTTTGCATAACGGCCTCTTTGAGGTCACTGCTGGCCTGTTCCAGCCGCTGATGCAGAAGATCACTCTCACTCTCCTGCTTCCTCAGTTTCTCTTCACATGTCTTGACCTGAAAGTAAACAGTCAAAAGTGACACAGCACAGGGGAGTTTTAAATAGTCTGACAGAGTGGGCCAAACACTGTTAAATGTTAAAGGAGATGTGACATTTAGGAAATTTGAATGGCTGCCGATAGTATGAATGCAAAAAGCTGAGGATCCGTCGGAAGCTATAATGTATGCACAAATGAGGAAGAATAAACAACATTACAAGACGTAAATGCTGAATCTATTACAGCACAAAACCATCCTTATCATTACCATAATGCAAAAGAATCAGACAGTGAAATAGAACACATTACAAGGGGCTCCATGTGGGAATGTGCCTGAATACAACAAATAAAAACAGAGGTATACTAGTTTGCTTGATACAGTGTCATGTACTGCACTGCTCTCCAGTCATAATGAAAGGAGAACCAAGGAAGAGAAACCGGGCTTAATCTCGCCGTTACACTAAGAATCCAACAGCAGCTCACCTTTCAAGGGGAGAGGTTGAGAAAGTTAAACCCACTCTAACACTCAGCTCGAGTTCATCCACGTTAATCCCGCTGTAATCTGTATCAGAACATGAGGGTTTACAACTAATGACAGCCAACTAGTTAGATTTCAGCGGTTCACCACAGCTTGGTTTAACCAGGGATTAACTGGGCCCATCCAGGACTAACGCTAGACAGAAAGTATCATGACTGAGTTTTGAATTTGCTCATGCAATGGAAGAAAGGGATACAAACCAGAGGAGAGGAGTGTCGAAAACTCAGATTCAGTATTTTAAAGTAAAAAAAAAAAAAGAGAGAGAGAAGAAACTGTGGGTGTCTGACTGTATGACTGTGCGTAGAAGGGCTGTTTTAAACCATTGACTCAGCCGATGTGAACCCGAGTTTTATCTGTGCGATGGTGGTGAGTGGGGAATGTTTCAACCAAGGTTACCCAAGGTAAGACTTTTAAAGAAACACGAACCATTTAAAGTAAGGCGTCATATGCCATCTCCACCTAATACAGCTTCACATATTAGCCGTTCTATCCCTGTAACAGTATTCCTTAAGCTTTAATGAATGCAATATGCCACAGTCTAAACACACAAATGGTGGACTTCTTTCCTTTGCTCCGAGATGAAAGGCTTCATAACTAGGCTTAATAGGGACACTGCGGCTTTCTTGTGACCATAATCAGGAGCTTGTGGTTCGGTGGAAACAAACAAGCCACATTAAACACGACTGAAAATGCATTTGACCCTCATGACCCGAGGAACCTCCTTTGGCCCATTATTTGAGGATTCATTGCTGTCACATGACAACCCAAACCGACCCTCTGCTGATAATATTTTTATTTGTCCCTTGATTTTTGGCTTTCATGATTTCCACGCCTTGTCTTAAAATCTGGGGCCAATTAGATTTGAGAGGTTGACAAACAAAGGGCCTCTCATGTCATGTTTGGCAATTCAGATTATGCAGACGGGGACATATGCAAGGTGACTACAGTAACGCTTGTATGATCTAAATGGGTCAATGTGCCTTTCCTAACAAAAAAAAAAAAAAAAAGACTATGAGATTGTCTGTTGAGATTAATGTTACTTGCATTCAGATATTCATGATAGTTCTGTGTCATTGAGTGAATTAATAGAGCAGATGGTTTTGGTGTGAGAAAGGCTGGCCTGATTGACAAATGCAAAAGAAACGTAATAAAAAAATACCTGTCTTCTCTGTGGCTATGTGCTTCTGACTAAGACTGTCCTTGAACTCTGCGACCTCTGACTCTCACGCCTGCAGCCAGCTGTGTTTTTAGCTCGGCTCAGAGTCGTTCTGCTTCAGTCGGCTGTGAAGCAGGGCACCAGTCCCCCTGCAGCTCTCCACTTCAGTCTTGTGAGCCTGTTTCACAACTTCCAGGTCAGAGTTCAACTGATCCATGGATTTCACTAAAGATTTCACCGGTAGGGAAGGGAGATCAGCAGAGGTGAAGCGAAGAGGAAGAGCGCCTCATTCTCACCTGTTGCTGACAAATATGGAGCTGATTGTGTAGCTGTTGTTGTTCTTTCTCCTTCTGGTCTTGAAGGCGGTCGATATCGCTGACCTTTTCATTTAACTGACAGGCCTCTTCCTGGTGTCCTCTGACCTTGTGGTTTAAGTGTCTTACCTCTCCCTCCAGTGCTGCCACCTGAGCAAGAAGAGAGAGAGAGAAAAAAAAAAAGGGAAAACTCAAAAGGAAATGGAAAAACCAAGTTGGCATTCGATGCTATTACAGACAGACAGACAGACAGACAGTAAAGACAGTGAGGGGGTGGCAGTAGCCCAGGAGTGAGGGAGTCAAGCTTGAGTCAGAGAGCTTCCCAGTTTAGTCTCAGGACCAGCTGGGAAAACGTAGGCCCAGCACACATGAATGAGTAACGATTCCCTTTTCCTTAGCTCCAGCTCTTGAGGAGCCTTTGAGCAAGGTGCTACGCCTCCCACTGCTCTAATGGAGCTGCTCCGCAGCCAACCGTGCAAGACTGTTGCTGGTTCGGGCACTTCCCTCGAGTGGATGTGTGCACGTCTGTGGGTGTAAAGCAGGGCATTTTTGGGAAAAGACACAGGGGTGCTCAGTCAATCTAGCCGCAGCATATAAAAGGAAAACACCAAAAAAATGTGGGACAGGTTTAAAACCTTTGTAGCCCTAACTAAAACTGAATTTAAGCCCCAAGTCACATTTACAAACCAAAAAAGGAAAACCACCTCTGAAATCCAAACTATTTTTCATGGAAGCTGCTGGAAACTGTGAAACTGGCTGAGTTAAAAGAAACGGGTATGATCTTTTGTCATCTTTCCTTTTCCAGAAACAATATCTAAGAATTGCAACATTATGACCTGGAAAGTGCAAGTCAGCGTGATCAAACAAAAAAATTCTACCACACCTGTTTTTGCGCGTCTCGATGCTTTTGATCAGAAGTCTTTTTTTCATCCCTCAGCTGCAGAATTAAGTGCTCTCTGCTACGGACCTGAACCAGCAAAAAAAATTTTTTTATTTTTTTTTAAATTCCAAATAAATGAATATTTAGAGGGTTTTTTTTCCACATGATCTTATTCCAGTAAAATGTTTTTAACAGCATTGGACTGTGCTAAATTGTTCTGGACACTGCATTCTGGAAAGGGAGAGCTTGACCTCCAGGTGTGAGGTGTGAAGTTTCTCATGGCTCAGAGCCAAGTCAGCCTCCAGTCTCTCTTTGGTCTGGTTAAGGTGGACACACTCTCTGCTCCGGTTTTCCAGCTTGGCTCTCAGCTCATCCATCTCCCCGCGCAGTTTCTCCAAACCCTTCTCTGTTTGAAGCAGCTGTCAAAAATGCATTGAAATGAAGTCATTCAGTCAGCACTATGAGCTCATAGTATTTTAGCATGCACAAGACTTTTACATAATGTGAATTCTCCAAGAGTAATTTTAATAAAATTATATTAATTCCATGGTTATAAAAGCTGATTAACAATTCATAACATACAATCCATTGATAACAAACTCACTGTAATCAGTGTAACAACCAAATTAAACTATAGACGCATTAATTGTGGTTTAATATAGTTAAAAAGTAATAATGATGGCATTTAATAATCACTACTACGTAATGAAGATAGTGTTTTTACCTCTTTCTGACAAGCGGAGTGTTTTTCTTTACTCTGTGTGAGCTCATTCACCAGTGCGCGCATCTTAATCTCCCTCCTCTGAATCTGAAAGACATTTAAAGATCTTGGATGTGATTAAATTTCCCTTTAACATCATCGTGAAGGATGTCTCCTCGATGCACGTACAAACCTATACCTGTATTTTAGAAAACAAGCAAAGGTGACTCAGTGCGGTGAAAAAAAAAAAGAGGAGTTGTTTCTGCTTTTATTGAGGATACAGTGTGTCTGACAGGGGTTTTTGTTTGCATGTTTCCTCTGTGACCTCACCAAATTACCCACTTCATGGCTATGTCAAATGAGTACTTGTCCGCTTGTGTGTGCATGCCTGCACGCGCTTTTCATGAGGTATCACACCCACTTGGGCGTGATTCCTCACAAGCGTCCGAGGTGAAGCGTTTCCGAGTTTTTATCTCCTTTGTCTGTGTTGACTGAGTCTTTATCTTTTCAAGATATTTCATTGTCTAAATTCAAAATTATTCAATTGTACGGTAAATTATTTCCTTAAGTAGTTTGTTCCATTTCCGTCAATCCTACAGCAAAGAAAGACAAATTACAATATGATCAAATGTGAAAAAAAAACAAACAGTAAAATGGGGACCAAATTCAGTAGACTATTGCATTTTTTGTTGAATTTGTTACAGTTGCACATGAATTTATGAAAACAAGTTTTCACTTTAAAAATTAAAAGTCAGTGGAGTCGAATGTTGACCGTTTCATACCACCCTCCCTCCCCAGCTCATGTCCGCCCTGCATGATCCAGGGATTGTTTTGACCAGAGTTGAGGGCTCGTTTGTAACTGTCCGGGGGGATTGATGGAGTTAACTTGGCTCTTTGACCTCTCACCTCTGGCTGTCGGCAGCCAGGCTCACTAAACACACTAAAGCTGAGCTAAAGCGAGACAAGGAAAAAAAAGAAAAGAAAAAAAAAAAAAAAAAACATACACTTACAAATGACACACGAGCATTCGTGTAATCAGGTAGACCAGTAAAAAGGGGTGGCTCCCCGGACATAAGTGCAGGTTGTTTTTTTCATTTTATTGGCACCAGATAAAACACGCAAACACAGAGGGGGGGGGGGGGGGGTAAAAAAAAAAAGTGACCAAAGCTTGTATCCGTGTTGTGAATTCAAGTCATTCCACTTACCCAAAGCAAGTACAGAACTCGCTTACTTCCAATTTTCAAATCTTAGCTTGATTTATCTTTGAGCGTGTATGTGCGAGAATTCCCAATGTGAGCGTGTGATAGGCAGAATGGATGTTGATAAACACCGGAGGATGTCGTGTCAAAACAGACAACTTGTCAAAACGACACGCTAACTAGGTCAATCACAAAGTTTAAGGAGAAACTTTGGAGTGGAGCTTTGGTTTATGCATATCTCTACGTGGATGTCTATGCGTGTGTGATAAGCTCCTGAACGAATCTGCAGGAGGGGACCTCCAATATCGAAGGTATTTTTAAATCAATGAGCTCTTAAGTGTATCTCAGTCTCAATGTGTTCACACATAACGCACGCACACAACACTCAGCGCAGATAGAATCCCTACTGACAGGCAATGACAAGATAAAGAGAGGGAGAAAAAAGGGGGGAGAGGACGACAGGAGGGGGAGAAATAATATTTGAACAGTTGGGGGTGGGAGGGTGGCGATGGAGGGGGTGTTGGGGTGGGGGGGGGATGAAAGGGAGAAGTGGCAAGGCAAGAGAAGAAATGAGCAATAAGTGAGATCAAGGGAGAAAGCAGGGAGAGAGAAAAATCAGTAAGCTATTCTGTTGGTTGTAAAGCATCGGGAACAACGCTGATGTCTGTCCACGCGCCACCCGGAAGGCTTGAAAAACTTTCCTCAACGCCGCTCGCCCTCCAGTCTACCACTGTTTCTGTCTCTCCTCATTCTTGTTTGCTTTTTTTATTATTATTTTTTTTTCCCGCTCCGCTCCCAGCTGCCGAGTCCACTTCAAAAATATGCCACCTAAATGATTTTATCTCACGCACTTCATCCATCAACTATGAGCACGGACTCTTCAAACTGAAGTCGCCAGGACCGCTGGTGACTTCAGTGTGCTGAAAACTTTTTAGAAATGATTCACATTACATGTTGGACAAACAGATCTAATTTGCTTTAAACCGTCAAATGCAATTTTATGGTTTATTGTCCAAATCTTTGCTTTTGCAAACTAAATCCTCCCCAGCACATGGCTGTCCTCTGTCTCACTCCTGCCTCCCGCCTGTTCTTCTTCCTGTGTACATTTATGACTTGAACATTTAAAGAACAGCCTCCAGAGAACTGTGTGTGAGAGACTTCTGGTCCTGGGAAGATACAGTAGATCATCTCTGAGACAAAACCCCCTGTGATATTATTGAGTATTTTACAACTTTCAAGTTTTCTCAGTGGGAAGGGAGGAACATTTTAACCTCATGCTGTAATTCCAGGAACATTTGTAGTTATTTATATGTGTGCAAGTGTGGGAGACAGTGTAAAAGAAACAAAATGAGACTTTAAAAAAAATGACAAAGGAAATAAGGCCGTCAACTGTACATAGAAATATGTCATTTGACAGTGTTTGATGTCATTTACAAGTGTTATTGACAACAACTTCCAAAGGCACACTGAATCGAGACTGTAGATGACTTCAATTGAGTTTTCAAAAGGCATAGAAAAGACATAGGCACAGTGATTTAGTGACTTTCTAAAATCTGAGTCTAAACCATGTCTGCCTCCCAGTAGCTTCACTTGAGAAGATTTTATTTTTTTCTTATTAGTATTTCAAGTAAGTGGACGTCTCATTCTCCACAGATAAGGCAAACTGCTTTCCTATTCTTCTGAGCAAAGAATTGAGAGGGAGCGAGAGCACGAGAGAGAGAGCGAATCGGTCGAGTACATTTAAGATGAAGGAGAGAGTGTTGACAGTATTTGTTCAGCTGTGCTAATGTTAGGACATTTAGAGCTGTAGAGAAGAAATACTTAATACAAAGTTCTCAGTTTCATATATATTCGAGTGGGAGCAGGCACACACTCATGCTCCTTTACATACACCTACTACCACCACTGTCCATACAATGGTGAAATGAAGTGTGCATGAGTGAATGCAAAGCTGGAAGTGTGTGCGTGCGTACACACATGAGCGAGAGAGAGAGAGAGAGAGAGAGAGAGAGAGAGAGAGAGAGAGAGAGAGAGAGAGAGAGAGAGAGAGAGAGAGAGAGAGAGAGAGAGAGAGAGAGAGAGAGAGAGAGAGAGAGAGAGAGAGAGAGAGAGAGAGAGAGAGAGAGAGAGCTTGTAATAGATCAGAGAAAAAAAGAGTTTGGGAGCAGAAAGCAAGGCCAGATGTGAAGCAGAAACCAGATCCCTGGACAGAGTGTAACGGTCCATCCACTGACGCACGCACGCACGCACGCACGCACGCACGCACGCACGCACGCACGCACGCACGCACGCACGCACGCACGCACGCACGCACGCACGCACGCACGCAGAAACACAGCACAGGTAACTGCAGAACCGTGCATTTCCACACCATCTTTTAGCATAGTTTGACTTGCTATGCTTTCATCAGAACCACATGGGTAGATGTTGTAATTTAAACCTGTTGTTCTTAATAAAGTGCAGTTATTCTGACGTAGCATAAGCTATGTAGCACGCAAGTCTCTCAGAGATGCTCTGTGTGAAATGAGTGACGGCTGCAACAGCAGCCTCAGTGATAGCCAACAGAATCGTGACCTTAACCCTTAGCCCAAGAATATGCTACAAGAGTATTGTCAGTGAAGAGGTTTGCCAGTGAAAAGGGACTGAACGTCAGATGCTGTTTCCCTTTTCTTTTCTTTAAAAAAAAAAAAAAATAAATAAACTCAAGCCCTTGAAATTCGCCAATGGCTTCTGGAAAAGTATCTTCCCAACCTGTTTAATTGAAGGTTAAATACAAACCACTAAGTTCTAACATATGCGTTTGGTGTATCGCAAAAAGGCAGAGCATAAAAAAAGGGTCTCAAAGGAAATGCAGCACATGACCATGATTTTCGGGTTACACTGTAGATGCAGCCGCTGAATCCATTTTTAGCAGAATAGCGTGGATTTTTGTTGAAGTCTGTTTTCATCAAAAGTGTGTGTTTTTAATAAGGCTCTAAATATCAGAACATCCCATTACACATTATCTAAAACCTTATTATCAGCACCATTGTAGGAAAAAGACGATGCCTGTCACAGTGAATATTACATTTGAAAATTTCATATTTAAATGAATCCCTCACCTGTGAGACCCCTCTTATCAGCCCCATTGTGGGAAAAGACAATGCACTACATTAAAGTGAATATTATATTTAATCTGCAGCCGTGTAGAAATTCTGTCTTTAGTTTATATTTTTTCCAAGACAATGTTCCAGTTTCTCGTTTCTTGGCTGTGGCAACAAGCAAACTCACGTTGAATCTATCAGTGTCAACGATTCATGGTCAAAGACTGACAAGTCAAATGTGCTCGTCTCCTTCAATTATTGTGAGAGTCAGACAAGCACGGTTTTCCAAGAACACGCGGTATTTTGAATGAAGACCTTGCGGAGGAAACCACTTACCTTTTTTCCAGCAGAGCGACACACATGAGTTAGCTCCAGCTGCAGACGCGCCACCTCTTTGCCTGCACGGTGCAGCTGCTCCTGAATCTTCTCCCGCTCCTGTCTGTCAGCGTGTAGACTTTCTTCTGGTCTGATCCAGGGCCTCATTTAGGCCATTTAACGTTACCCCCCTCACTTGTTCGTAACTTAAAACAAAAGGGAGAAGAAGGAAGAGGGTCAATCAGGCCTACAACTCTGAAGAGAAGAAGCACGCAAGGACAGGAATGCGTGAGCCATTACAACACAGTAGCTGCATGAAAAGGAGGAGATACAAGTGTATTTTAGAGACATTTGTCTCTGCTTTGTCTCCATAGCAGTGAAAGGGAACATCGTAAAGTCTTTGTGCTGGGCTGAGGGACCCTACAGTCACAGCTTTGACTCGGGAACAATAAACCTGCCCGACTGCTCATCATAAAGTTGTAAGACACTAACTTTAGGAGTAGCACTTTTTAAACCTGGAGGCAGGGCTCACAGATTGGTGTGGGACCCACCTTTTTTTTTTTTTTTTAAATCTTGCTCTCTATCACAACAAATTAAAACAATTGCTTTATTAACCTTGTCCTTGGAAAGCACCTGAGGCTGCTTAGCTATCCCGTTGTAGTTTTCAAATATACAAGACCATGCAGAAAAGCTTGTGTTATACTGGAAACAGCCATACTCCCAATGACTTAAGGAAAATGTAATATAGTCCGAAAATGGTTATGGTAAGCAGCGGACGCCAGTTATGTCAAGACGGTAACAAGGAAATGTAGTCAGTCTTAGAAAAGTAAGCCCATAAAGCGTATATTTAAGAGTGAGTTGCTTTTGAGTTGAATATATTTCATTTCGTCGTCTGACAAGCACCCACACGGCTAAAACACTAGCAGCAGACAAATGACTTGGTTTGGTCAAGGACACAGTAAATAGGTTAATTTAAGCCTAAAACACATCACTGCCACGCGGCACTCTACGCCTATAGGTCAAGAGAGAGGTAAGAGAGAGGAGGAAAGAAGGAGGGGTAAAGAAATACAGAAGGCACACGACAGGCGGAGGGAGAGAATAATAAGAAAGAGAGAGAAAGGACAGTGGGAGAAACCTAAAGGCCATTCCATTCATCATGCGTACGAGTCTTTAATGTTCACATTCATTACCACCGCTTCTCAATGGGGCGAGAGCGAGGCAGGACAAGGGAGATGAGTGAGGAAGAGAGACAAGAAGGAAACCCCCAAAAAAGAAGCGTCTAAAGAAAAAAAGTAATGAATGAGAAGGGGTGGACAAAAACCAAAACATTGTTTAACCCCTCCCCAGTAGTGTTTTCTCTAATGGCCAAGTGATCTTCTTATAAACATGGTTCTTTACTGCACAATGAGCCAACCCTCTGTGGAGCTAAGATGGTGACGATGAGTTATTAAATATGGAGAGAGGGCAAGAGAGGGAGGGCAGAGGAGGAGGGGAAGAAGGACAGATGATTAACTGTGAAGGAAGTAAAAAATGAATAAAATTCCCTCGTGTACCTGACTGGATTTGATTTAGAGAACGTTGCCAAATTCTGTTCCTTATTTAAGAAGAACACCCCTCCTCTGCATGAGTGTGAGTGTGTGTGTGAGAGAGAGAGAGAGAGAGACAGAGAGAGAGAGAGAGAGAGAGAGGCTGGGAGAGTGCTACTTGCTTTGCTCTGCAGTGTGCCCAGGCTTTCTTTGAGCTCGGTGTTAGACTGGACCAGCTGTTGTGCATGTTCCTCCTTCATAGCCAGGGTTCTCTTCAGAGCCTCAGAGGCTCGCAAACCAACCACATCCTGGTCCAGGTGCCTCACATGATCCTCTTTCTCTTTTATCTAACACACACACACACGCACGCACGCACGCACGCACGCACGCACGCACGCAGGCACGCACGCACGCACACACACTTTTTTGCATTGTTTCAGGGCTGCAGAGTTGTGTAGTGGTTAGCAAACTCGCCCCACAGTGAAAAGTCAGAGTCCAGTCCGGGTTGCATTCCTGTTAAGAGTTTGCTGTTCTTTCATGTGGGTGTATGAGTTTACTCTGGGTACTAAAGTTTCCAACTGTACAAAAAACATGTATTTGGAGCATAGTAGGGACTCTAAATTGCCTGTAACTGTGTGTATGTGCCGTGTTTGGCCCAGAATCTGGGATAAGCTTTATTGCTCCTCGTCCTCTAGTTGTATAAAGTGGTATAATAGATAGATGCATCATTGTTTCATTATTCTGGACTTTTTGGGGGTATAACTTGAACAAAGGATAAATAACACACAAATGCAATGGTGTGAGTCAGAATAAAATCTGCCTGATGTTTGCGAGATAGCTGTGTCTTTTTGCAAACTGATCTACTTCAGATGCCAGGATCAGAAGAACAGCACGACTTTTAAATTTTCTAAAAATTTGTTTGAATCAATAAACTATGCTTTGCTTCTGCATTGATCACTTTACACGAATAAGCTTACGAATGTTCAACCTGAGACAACAAAATGTGATAAAGCAATTGGTCATTTAAATCTGACTGACTAATAAGATTTTATCTATGAACTCAGGATGCATGACTGTTTGATACAGACTTCAGCTTTTGTTTTTTAATATCACTACAGCTTATTGATTACAACGTCCTAGTTTCTGCACAAACACCAAATGTGCAAGTATAAGTAGCATGCTCAAAGGCAGGCATTCACCTAAATATTAATTCTCAGTCCCTGGCTGTCATAAACAGAGTTGATACCGCTACCATGTTAAGACACAGTAAAAGAAAATGGATTGCCAACATAAAAAGGAATAGATTCAGAATATATTTCTGAATCAGATTTTTTTTGTTGTGGATTGCCTTCTAAAAAGTGCCTGAAATAATATTTGTTTTTAATATTAGGTTTTGTTGTATGCATTCCAGAAACTACTGGAATATTAGCAATGCCAAATATTTTGTGATGGATTTTCCAAGTGCTTCAGATTTCAGAATTCTGGTACAATGTTGTAAAAGAGACTTGAAATGGTAAACAATAATTCTGTTCATAACTCACTTGGTCAAATCTTGATTATGTGTTTGAAGCTATAAAATATATGTACTTTAATCTCTTCACAATTGAAAATACAGGGAAACAACTGAATACACTAAAACGAAAACAAAATGGCAGTTGCTATGTGTCACTGTACATAAATAACATAATTACTGGGGGGGGGGGGGGGGGGGGAGAGAGATGGATAATTTCAAAGGGAGCACACAGTGGGTGAACTCCTCACCCCTGGCATGCACATGAACGTGTGTGGGCCTGTGGCTCTGAACCCCTCGCCAAATCAAAGCCCCTATTCATTAGCACTGTGCTAAATGAGCCCTGTGTTAGATTAGTAAGGAGACTTCACAGACGGCACACATGCAAACACATTCCCATAAACTGTACACTCCGGTCTTGCCTATTTTTACCAGAGTTAATGTGTTCTCAAATTTGTGAGATGGAAAGACTTGCATATATAACCACATAACAAAACAGACTCCATTGCAGCTTCCTCGTAGATACCTAATGTGCAGCATCCTTCTTGACTTCTGATTTCTTCACGGCTCTCTAATCATCTCCCGTTACTACCAGAGCGGGGTTCAGGACATGTGTCTTGGCCGCCACATCTTACTTCCTAAAAGAGCTCTCTAGATACACCTCTAAGTATATATATATCATCCAACGCAGTGTAACCATGAATTAAAGGTGGTCTTTTATGCTGTTAAATTATCTACAGCATTGCTAATGGATGGTAACAATTATAAGCGATGGCCCAGTCAGTACTGCATTACTGAATTAAAATTACTCTTTTATCTGGATATTCCACCAATTGTAGTATGACTACTGGGGAAATAAAATAAGTTTTACAAAGCTGAGAACTTCAGCGCTTCGGCCAACTTCAGCATATTATACACACGTGAGCTAAAGTTTAGCCTATGGTAATGTTGTGATTTAACAAAAGGGATTTCAGGCGAAAAAAAAAATTGAAATGAGGCTGTTGGGCACAGTATTTTACACATTCTGAACGTTAGTAATATCAATGTTAAACTAAATTAATGCTTGAGACCTCCGGAGATTCATTCAAATTAACTATGAATAGCATTTTTTTTAGTGTAGGTGAAAATATATTGTGTAGGGCAGTTAGCACTCGCACCGCAGAATGAGACATCGCCGGGTCAAGCGCACACTTTGGGGGGGTTTTCTTTGGAGAAATCGCCTGTTTTAACTGTGTATGTGGGAGTTCTCTCCACAGTCAAAAAAAAGTTTGAGATTGATTAGTGACTCCAAACTTTCCCTGTTGGTGTGAGAGTATGAATGTCTCCGTATTTGCCCTGTGATGAACTGGCAGCCAGTCCAGGCTGTGCAAGGCCTTCATCATAGTTTGACAGGATTGACTTCAGCTGTATAATTGACCCTAAGTTGGATAAAGCAGTACAGAAGATGGATGGACAACGTTATAGACATTACAGAAACCTCTTTATGAAATGTTATGAATTCTATTGTAACTAATTAGATGCAGAAAAAGGAATAAATATTTCAGTGGCATCTCCTTTGTGTTCTATAGCAGGTTTAGCAATCCAGTGCCGAGTGTCACTAAAGATAGATGAGGATTTAATAGCTTGTTGCATCATCAGACAGCTGCTGCACAAGCACCTTAATTTAACTCTGATAAAAGGCCCGAAGCGGCACAGAGAGGGCAAAGCAAACTGACTAAATAAAAGAGAGTTAGTAGCGTACATTATGTTGCCATTTAGAGAGTTTTTTATGGGTTTATTATCATTGCATTATTTTTAATCATGGTCACCTTATGCCACTACACATACTATTTATTGTGCACAATTTCAAACTGAAAGCAGGGAGATGATGAAATTTAACAAACTCAAACCCATCCATTGGTACTGTGGGAGAAAGAAATTGCACACACAAGGAGAACATGCAAATTCCACCCTGGAAAGGCGCAAAAAGCCCAGAATGAAACTAGATAATATCTAGAATCAAACTAGAAGTTCTTGCTGTGCAGTGATAAAGCTAACCTATACACCATTATACAGCCCTAGTGTATTTTGCAAATGTGTTCTGAATCTTTCACAAGTAATCTGAAAAATAAGTATGTTGCTATTTTTATAATCTCCACCCTGATGTGTGTCTGTCCCTCCACTAGCTCAAGGTCTACACGGCACTGACTTTCAGAACTCCATAATATTGTTACATAATTAATACATGACGGTGATTTTTCTCATCTCCAAATCTGCCACCATCAGAGATGATTAAATGTTCCCATGTGGTCTGTGTGAAGTCTTAATTCTCCAGTGGGGGAGTATAGAACCTTGGCGGGAAGTCCGGAAGAAAGAATATCAGATTTGTGATTTTATTTCAAATGAGTGCTTAAGCCTTGGACTTTCATATTAGTAGAGCTCCTATTGAGAGAGAAACCTCAATCTGATCAAGTCTCATTACTTTAGCAATCAAAGTTTCGCCCCTGGGGTCCTCCCCTCAACTCCTGCCTCCCGCCTCCTCCACATCTCTCCTTTTTCTCCCCTCCGAGCCATCATATGTTTTTGCCGCCAAGGCAGGGGAAGAGGAGAAAGGGAGAGTGGCTTTGCGCAAATCCTTGATTGGCCAAAGTCTATCCTCCATCTCGGATTACGAATAGAAATGGAACATTTGAGGACAAAGGAAGGAGGGGTGAGATGGGAAGAGACAGAGAGAGAAAAAACGTGATTGTGGGTTAGAGAGAGATGTGAGGAGTTGTAGAGTTATGGGCAGAGAGAGAGAGAGAGAGAGAGAGAGAGAGAGAGAGAGGAGAGAGAGAGAGAGAGAGAGAGAGAGAGAGAGAGAGAGAGAGAGAGAGAGAGAGAGACTAATATAATTGAATTAAAAAGATGGAGCGGGGGGCCATTTCTAAGCAGGTGGGAGTGTGGAGTGAGAAAGAGCAGGCGAGATATTAACTTCTAATAAAAGAGAGATTAGAAAGTGGCTAGGAGGACTGCTCTGTCTTTACCTGTGGGAGTGACGGCCCCCACATAACCTTTCACTGCAATATGCACAGTGATATTGGCCGCCATATTCTGAGCTCCCCACACACAGACAGGCACATACGTATACACCGCCGCTCACGCACATACCTGCGTGTTTGTGCATTTGCACCCAGAAGAACTTCATATATAATACATACATACACATATATGGAAAAATAAAGGACGTCTGAGGAGACCCGCAAGCCCACACACACACGTAGTGCATTATCAGCACTCATTCAATGATCCAACAGGCAGCAGCCATCAGATAATGAAGACACAGCGCTTTGGGAAGCTTCTGCCATACAGACAATTAATTAACTAATTTGTCTAATGAGCTTGTTAATGCCACGCTTTTTTGGCAGCCTGTGTGAATACATTAACGGGGCTAATTCAATTAAACAGGTGCACATTTCACAGCTGCCTCTCTTGAGCATGCACTATACACACACTCTCGAACACACAAACGAACACACACACACACAGATGCACCGACACACAGATCCTACAGGTGTTGTGTACATGCTTGCTCCATTTGACTCCGATGTCTTTCTCATCAGCGAAACCTTGGCATCCGATCAAAAGCATAATGATATGCAGATCAAGTGGTGTGTACTGGTGCATTTGTGTGTGTGTGTGTGTATGTCTGTCAGTGCCTGCGCCTCAATGGGCTGGTGTGCCTTTGAATCAAAAGTACAGCTCAATAAGCTCCACCAGCAATGGTAATCTGTATAATTGAAAGGGTATAAAATAAGTGGGTGGAAAACTGATTTAAGCGCTATGATAGCACACTTAAATCAGCTAACGGAATCCCAGGGGTCAACCAATAATGTTAGCCAAGACTTCACAATGCAATACGATTAATCTGCTCAAAAGCTTTGCAATATTTTGCATGCGTGTGTGTGGCTTTGGGTCTGACAAACGCGGCAATGAATTTAATGTGAAATGTTCCAAGTTCGTCTCGTCTTGATGGTATTCATCCCAAAACCACACATGCTTTCACATTATGCAAAACACACACACGCATTATTACTGGTAAGTTCCACTAAAAAGACACATTCCTTGCAGTATTAAGAAAAAATAAATAATCTGTTTCTTTTTCAAACATCTAAAACACTTTAGGCATGTGTTTTGGCAAACTTTTTTTTTTTTTTCTTACCTTTTGTCTCTCTTCCTGCAGGTCCGCAGATAGCTGGTCAATCTGTGTTTCTTTCTCTTCCATCCTTCTCTCAAATAAACCACCGAGCTCGTTCTTCAAACGCACCATTTTGGATTCAGCCTGGCAAATAAACAATTGTTCGGAGTCATTGTCCAAAAACTGACATCAATGCCGTGTCATGTCGAGCCAGTTTGAGTCATTCATTTGCGTCATCTTTCTATATACTGTGAAGTGTTATAGAATCAGTTGGGGCGGTGTACGTCAACCTCTTTCACCATGATTTCTTACTTTCATACCATGCACATACAACATACACATGTATGCCTCATCCACATAAAAAGACAAGCAGCAGAGTGGGGTTCTGATGACAAAAGGCTTGTTTTGAGGCAACTGTGCTTCCATGTATGATGTAAGGTCAACGCATGATTGTGAGTTTCTTTGTGTGGCAGACCACATGCATGGTGATTTGTTGGCTTTATTTTGTCAGGGGCTCGTTCACAGGCTGACTAAAGCGCTGAGGCTGGTGGTTAGCGTAACTCCCTTGGAGATGATACCACTGATTAATTTTCCTCTATCTCCATCTCTTCTACCCCTTCCCCCATCCATAGGTCTGGTTTTTCTCCCTTCCCCCAGCCCCTTTAGCCACAGTTGAATATTAAATCAGTCCCCTATTTTTTTAATTTCCCGATAACCACTGTTCATTTTTCTCAAAGTGTCACATAGCCGTGACATGGTGTAGCAGCCTATATATTAGGGATGTGATGTGAGTTATTGTTATTGTTATCTTTTTTCCATTTACTGGCTTGTGTGTTCGACTGCACACTATGCATGGCTAAATCATTACCTGCACATGTGGTGCAAATATTGAGTAACACCATTAATAATTTGCTGTGAAACTTCCTGTCTTGACAGTTAGACATGCTCGTGCTGCTGTGTTTGAGGTCCAAACAGGACCAGAAGTCGTCCCTTCACCATATAAATATTGCCAGTTGTGCTTTGTCTACTGTTTGTTTCCTCCTAGCCATTAATGAAGCCTTTGTTTGAAGGTATATACTGTATGTCTGTGTGTACATGTCAACACAAGGGAAAAACAGCACAGATACAGGAGTACATTTTCTAGTGATTCTGATTTGCCCTAATAAAACCCATTACTTAATAACTCATTTTAGAAAAGCCACCACCACAAAGAAGATACCCAATCAGCAGTTTGAACAATCTATATACAAGATATATGGTATAAATGTTTGTTTTTTTGTGAGTAGAATTTGTGTGAAAGTACACATTTGGTTACTATGTGTGAACACAAACGCAGACAGACACACTCTGAGTGTCATCACTCACTGTCTCGACGGAAAATGAAATCTCATTTTCCCTAACAATCTCAGTAGCCCACTTTAAAATATATCTGCCCCCCTCACCCCCCTTATCAGTCAGGGTCTTCCCTCAAATCACTCATGATTTTTTTAACTTATCTTATTTACCTATATATGTATTGATAAAAAAAAAAAACAAGAACATGCTGAGCAAATACCATCATATATGCAACCCATACGCACTCATTTGTTTTGTTTGCCATCCCATCAGCCGGCTTTGTCCCGTATTCAGATGTGCGACAACGCTAGCCGGCTCTCAGGATTTAACACTTCCTCCCATGTGTTGTTGTGCCTCCCTATCATCTTCATATTAATTCACATCACCTGCTTGCATAGCCTGGAACCTCGCCCTGGAAACTGGAGAAGTGGGAAGTGATTTGGAAAAATGAGGGCAATAAAAAAAAAAAAAAAAAAAAACCACAAGGATGAATGGAGAGATGTGATATAAGGTAATATGCTAACCCAATCAGCAGGCTGCTGTTTGCCGACAGTGTAATCAACATATCGGCCTAATGTCATTACAGCTATATGAGAAATAATACTGCGTGAAATGATATTGCGCGTGCGTGACGGCATGGTGCACACATGAACATGCTCACACGTCCGGATGTATGCATCCCCAACCACCATGCTGGTGCAGAAAGAACTGCAATGACAAAAGGATGCTAAATGCAGCACGGATCTCAATTGCCGAAATGTACACTGGGTATTCCTGTAATAGAGACTTCTGTTTACCTTTATCTATATTGAACAAAAATAGAGAAGTGGTGACTACTGGGTTTATTTGATTAATGTTTTTTAATAGTAAAATTGTTCTTGTACTTTTTCCCCAATGACGATCATTTCAATTTATTTTTCATGCTAAAGTAAAATCGGTATTCAAACGGTGGCATTTGTATATTGTGTTCACATAAACAAGCACATTTATTCACACACACACACAGACACACACTGCCCAGTGGTTGTGACACAAGAGGATATTAGTTAGTGTGTGGCTTCCATATCCTGAATGCATGAGGCCGCTGATGGCCTCTATTGATGGACACTGGCGTGAAGCCATCACTCAAGTTATGGAGCTTTAATTGGAGATAGCATAAAACGATAAACCAAGAAACATGCATGGCTGAACAGCCCAATGTAAACCATTAATCATAGCGTAGGCAAAGACAAGTGGCCGTCGCATACGCACAGCCACACAGCGATATGTCTCTGTGTATGCACACACAGCTGCAGAGGCACGCATATTACGGCTTGTGTACCACACACCTTGCATATGAGCACACACAAGCACACGCACGCACCCTGAGCATGGCAGAGACAAGTGTCCCAGTCACATATTCTCATGATAGATGACCCATTTAACTTTGATTTCTGAGAGAAATGAGCTTGCCAGCAACACAGTGTTACAGCAAGAGAGCATGCACACACCCATACTTACTCACCCATTCATAGAGAGATACTACACATGGGATACATGTATAGTCTGCATTTAGTCTATATGTACAGTTTGTTTCATTTTGCATGCATCTAGAATACTTCCTCGCACGTGCACACACACACACACGCACAGACGTCCTATTTGCATGAGGGGGCTTATAATCTGAGGATGATTTGTGATGTAAGCAATCACAAGTGAAGTTATTCATCAGCAGCTCTATATAACATGTAACACACATCTATTTTGGTTATAAATATGACTACACACACACACAATCCTACAGAGAACAATATAAATCAGTAGCACAAAAAGTTGGCATGAAGGGAAAACCGTTAATAACACAAACGCACATAAATGTGCTCTCATGTGCATCACTGCGACAATAAATACCTAAAAAATATCAAATCCCTGACAGACATATTAGACTCTATGTAGCCCTCTTCACCGTTGTAAACCTTGAGAAGTTACCTGAGTAGTCAACATAAATCTCTCTTTATAATTTTGTTGTGTATACGGTCAGAAATAATTAATAACTCATTAAGTATTTATAAGTCTCTGATCTGTTTATGCAACACACTCTGTCTTGATGTGACTTTGCTTTATTACTTGTCTCCTGTAGCTACGGAAGAGTCATTTTGAAAAATAATGAATTCAGCTTTACCATCTTACCAGCACTGAAGTAGAATTTGATAACAAAAATGTAATATGTCGTGTCCCATATGGTCAAGAACAGTTTAAAAGACAAGAATAAATGAGCTGGATATTATGCCTGTGATGACATGTAAGTGTAAGCCATTGGATTATCAAACAGAAGCAGGGGAATCCTCGAAAAGTGCCAGAACTAAGAGAGGACAGACACTTCATCAGATAGCAATCGGAGTAGATAAAGATATGATTAATTTGGGAACGGAATGCTGCTTTGAGATTATTTTTTCAAAATGTGATATCTTGCAATGAAAGCAGAGCTGCGGAATGACTGCTGTGAGAAGGATATTTTCCAATGGAAAGAGAACAGAAGAACTATGAAAGCTCAAGGTCTGCGTGTCAGAAGGCTGATCAGCCTAGCAGATGGATATGAGACAAAAGTAAGACAGAGATTATGGGTGGTTCTGTTTCTTGCGCATAGAGGGGGGGGGGGGGGGGGGGGGATTGTGAACCTCTCTTCCAAGGGATTAATGTTTGGGTAGTTATGATGCTGTCATCTAGACCTTTCCTTTGTTGTCCTTGATTGCGAATGTTGACGTCCCATAGCAAGCTGAACCTCACCACAGCCATTGTCCAGTGACATATGGGAGTGTGTTGATATTTAGAGGGATGGATGGTCCATTAGAAGGATAAAAACCTTCCGAATGCACACAAACACATACAACACCCCAGCACACACGTTCCATCCAGCGGCTGCAGCCCCTCAGCGCTCCTCTGTCCTCACATGCTTGGTTTCCCCATCTAATTGCTGCCATTCGTCAGTGTGTGTGTGTGTGTGTGTGTGTGTGTGTGTGTGTGTGTGTGTGTGTGTGTGTGTGTGTGTGTGTGTGTGTGTGTGTGTGCCCCACGTACTCCTTTATTTTGAGTTTTTGTTTTCTTCTTCCGTGATTCTGTCACTGCGCATTTACACCCAACTGTGGTGAAAAGCGAGAAAGTAACACATAATCAGACAGACAGGTAAGAAGGGACGAGGAGACAGAAAGACAGACAGAGGCAGCGACAGACACGCACCACCACACGCACACAGCTGTCACGGCACCATAGGGCATACAAAACCTGTCAGCATTCAAACCTGCTGGCTTGTTCTCTGGCATGCCAAGTGGAATTAGCCTCACATATTAGAACACAGTTTTTATCAAAAACAACACGTTTCACTCACACTATAGGAACATAATATTTACAACACAATCAGAGTGACTTCACCCGGTATAATGAAAATCTGCATATTTGTTGTTTAGATGCTTTTAACTCAATCATCGCACAATGCAGACATTAGGAGAGTGATTATGCATGTGGAAATGCAGATTCATGAGATGAGCAGCTATAACAAAGGCAAGCGTATCCAAAAGCTTAAAAAGTACCAAAACAACTGGAAAAAAAAAAATGAAAAAAAAAATCTTCTTGATCGTTGTCTGAGAGAAGATTTGAAATAATTCTCCAGAGTGGGGCAAATCAAAAATCTAACTGCATAAAATAAGTTAATTGCAACTTAACTTGGCTTATATGTCTTATTGACATTCAGACACACAAACAAATGAAAGTGATTGCACTGCTTTGAGCAATCAGGGAAATATGAATGTGCTGATGAGTAAAGCTGTGCTGTATGGCCACTGTGCACTTGTCAAACTGTAAGACAGTGTTCCTGTATATTTAATAAGAGGGTCCAAATTATCAAGTTATTTTTTTGCATCCGCGTGTGTGTGTGTGTGTGTGTGTGTGTGTGTGTGTGTGTGTGTGTGTGTGTGTGTGTGTGTGTTCAACATGATAATTTGTCAGTTTATGTTGTGAGGGGGGTAAACAGATAAGCAATCCACAGCACAATCCCTCATCCTGCTCTGATTATAAATCAGCTGGAGCTCTCAGAAGCAATCAGCAAGAGCAATCTGCAGCCGGCACAGACACCTTATCAATCAGAGGGGACCATCACACTGTCAGACACGCGCACGCACATAAACGAAAGAAATACACACTCACATATTTGTACGACGGAAGACACAGCAGAGGCAGGTATGCTGCAATTGTAATTCTACATCCCCACCCTGCGGTCTCGTTTCTCCTTTTAAAACTTTCTCCTGTTTTCTCTTTTTGTTTTGTTGCTCTTTTTTTTTTTTTTTTTCCCAGTCTTGTGAAACAGGATCACAACAAGTGAGTTGCAACAAGAGTTTCATCCAGCTCGCTGCCTGGCGGCCAAGGAACAGTGCAGAGCGAGACACATCACTCCTAATTACAGTCTGATATTAATAACAGAGAAAAATATTAATCTTGGAGGTAAACACTAAGCCGCTTAAAGGAAAATTGCAAATAAATCAGATTATCTTATAGGAATATCCTCCAAATAGGCCAGGGGGGTAATGAGAAACCTGGGCCCAACTGCTCTCCCTCTTTTATCTCTCTCTCTCTCTCTCTCTCTCTCTCTCTCTCTGTCATTTCCCACTCCCCATTTTCCTGCAGGATTGAAAAAGGTGTGACTGTGTATACGTGTCTCGGTGTGTGTTTGTGACTACATCTGTGTATTTATAAAACTGCGGTCGGACCCCCCCCCGCCCTTTCAGCACCACCTGACTCCACCACCACAGGCGTCACCTCCCTCCCTTTTCTCTCCCTTCTGCTGTATTCATTTTTCACCTCCAATTTTATTTTTTCATCAGTTGGGGGGGGGGGGGGGGGGGGCGCCGCCAAGCAGATTCAATTAGGTTCTGTGATTGGGCCGCTGGCATTCAGCGGGGTCATGAAAAGGTTAAAGAATTCAGTGGCACAAACATGATTATGGCTCTGTAGCATTTGATCAGAAGTAAGGTTTGTCACGGCAAAGTGGAGCTCTGTTTTTTTGTAGCAGGACCACCAGTTTGGCCCGAGTGTAATGAGAGAGCTGCTCCAAGTGTGGGTTTAGTTGATTCTTCCACTGAATAATAATTACACGCTGAAGAGGCTGAATATGCAGGAGGCTTAAAGTGATGTACTGAGATAAACAGTGGCTAAAAGAAGTAAATGAAGCTTCCATGTGAATAATGTGTCTTTGAGTCAGACTTCACACAAGTCGGGGATGTCAAACATGCGGTCCGTAGGCCTGAAAGGATGACCTTTAAAAATGTAAATATAAAGACTACTTTTAAAAAAGTAACTGCTGTTCTTTATTTGTCTACTGGGGGCGTTGCACTATTTATAAAGGAGCCATAACACAGCAGTGAAACCAGTAAGATCTCATCTGAAGATAGAAGTAAGATCTCATTGCAAGGGAATTAGCATGACAAAGCTACACTGTGAGCACCAGTTTATGAAAACGTACACGTCGAAGGCCTAACAGATCCCGTGTTTTGAAAAGCGACACACTTTTTAGTCTGAAGAGAAACACAGTGCCAGATTGGACTCCAAATCCAATGCTGTTAAGAATGTATTAACACTTTTTTCCCCCCTGTTTTTGTAATCATATCAAGGAGGCATTTCAGAGTTGACATTATCTAATTCTCTGTCCCATTTGATTCCAAAAGGACGCCTGAGATGACTCACAATACAAATTTGCAAAATGTTGGAAAAGGTTTACAAAGCAACTTCAAATTGAAAGTTACACAATAGAATATAGTCGTCACGCCCTGGAGAGGGACCTCCCACCCTCTTTTTGTCATTTCTGCAATCTAAAAATCTGGCTTTCGCGGTCAATCATCTCAAGTTACACATCAGGTTTTGTTGTCCATTGGAATTTTGTCATGTATTTTTTGTAATAACCTTACAGCACATCAACAAAGTAGTCGAAAATGTTACAGCGCATCATCATGACAGCTGGCCGCGTTAATGTACAACATGTGCACAAGAAGGTATCACAGCATTGCAAAATGCTCTGATCTGAAAAGACAAATGACCACAAAAGGCTATGCACAACACTTCCCTGGTGTTCCGGCACAGCTTCCTTCAGAAGCACCACAAACTGTCAGCTTGGGCAGCAGCAAATGAGCATCACCAAAGCTTTGGGTATATTTATAGAAGATGTAGGGTTACATGATCTTTTGTGGTCACATTGGCTGGTTTAAGAGGAATAATACTTCAAACATAAAACAAACAAACATTGAAACCCTTGTTCTGATGGAAATAAAATAAAAACTGAAGAAAATAAGTGAATGATGTGGTTCGCTTATGCCAAGGATCATGAGGAGGTGGAAGGAAAGAAAATAGAAAGAAAAGTAAAAGTAAAGTAAAGAAAAGAAAAGAAAAGAGAAGAGAGCAGGAAGCAGTATTTGTTACATTAAAACATTAAAAGCTAAAAGGAGGAAGGACCAGTGATTGGGACTTTTAGGCTGCCTCTTGGTCTGGTCTGCTTGTCACCATTCAGGGGGAAAAAAATCAATGCCTTCCTAAATTTATCAACATTTGGTAGGATAATGTCAGATTGGCCGTCTACCAAATGCAGTTGAGTACAGTGCAAGACCAGTGATGCAGAAGGACAATGACATGAATACAATGAAGGACATCTACTGCAGACAGACTTAAAACAAAGAAAGTCAATATTTCGGAGTGGTTCAGTCGGAGCCAAGACCAGGTTGCACAAGCAAACCAAAGGGGAAAAAAACCTAATTCACACTCAACAATAGCCGAGGATGTACAGATCATAATTCCTTCTTAATATCGGGCAGGAACAAAAATCATTGGGAGTGAGTTATTACATTCTAGGATAGCATTGAGAATATTTAACGTCTGATAAAGATTGCAAAGATTAGATTGTTTGAGTGCTAATACCTGAGGTACACTGTATTTGTGACCTTGTGGCTATATCAAGTCATATTTTGTGATTGATGATTTAAGAAAGTTAAGTAATTCCAAAAGCTTTGTATATGTTATTTGTTGATGTTATTTGTTGCCACTGTACATAGATGTGCATATGTGGACAGGTCTGGCATGCTGCGACAACAATGGGAATCTGACACACACACACACACACATATATATATATATATATATATATATATTCACAGACACATTCATTCTCTCTGTGTCTTTGTTTCTTTTTCACGCTCCCTCATTCTCTCTCACACACGCCACAACACACCACACCACACACACACACACACAGAGTAATAAAGCCCACCCTTGCGGTGAAATTAAAGCTAGTCAATGACACTGCGTGCTGAGTACACACTAAATCATTTTTATACCCAGATGAAACAGCCAACATAATACCAGCTCGGTACATGTATCCAATATCACCTGGAGACTATGAAAACGAACAAACAAACAGAAAAAAAACCCCCCAACTAATCAAATATCATATTGGATGTGTCAGATTCATGTCACTACAAGAGATTAATACTAAATATAGGAAATATGGTACAATAAGAGTATGAGATCTTTTTATATTCAAAATGACCAGGCTGAGAGCACATTATGAGATATTGGATTGATAAACAGGCTATGATGCTGTTGTTCAGTGAGTATAATAGAACAATGACGCTGCTCCTGGGTAGGCAAAGACTGCAATATGATTTTAATGTGTTTTATAGACATAAGCCCTTCACTGAGAGGAAATTATGTCAATAAATAAGGAGCTTCACATTCTAAAACAAAAGGGATTCAAAGTAAATGAAAAAAGAAAAACATATGCACATATATAATCATGCTTAGTTAAGATGTAGTCAGGCATACGCAACACACATATACACTGGACATTGCACAGAACTAATTTATAAAGAATGTTTAACTGCTATAAGTATCCTCATTTGAATTTGCTTGTTATTTACTGTCCACTCTTCGCTTTTATCATAAGATCAATTTCAAGTTTAACATGAAAATGTCATAAAGCAAAAATAAATAAAAACGTTAAAGTACATGGGACATCAGGCAGCTGAGATGTAATGTTTTTGACGGTTAATATCCTACAGCTCCCCGACACTGAAGCTACATTGTGTGCTCACATCATTATATGTTTGTGTGTACACATTTTTTTCCCACTCGCACCTGAATGTGCCCAGGCGGTAGATTCATTTCGACTTCATGTGAATCATCTGATTTTAGGAGAACCTGTCAATCATGTATTCTTTCCCCCTGAAATCACTAGAAGCCACATCAGGGAGCTTTTCCATCTGCTAATATCTGCCACTTCAAGTGCGAAACACCAGCCAGACGTAACCAGTCAATAGAGCTGTTTGGTACACCGGTCCCTTGCTACGGCCTAATTACCAGCGCAACCCTCAAATATGTCTTACAATTCTCCATTCTCATCCCCGCCCCACTTCCTCCCGCCACTAAGCAATCCCCATTCCATACTCAAGATGGGTATTTACATGCCCCACACCGTGGAGAGCAAACAAGCTCATTTAAAAGTTCACATGCTAATGTGTGACATTTAATCCAAACTTTACACGGGGAAAAGGACACGCGACAATAGATTTTGATTCCTTTCTTGTCCGTGAATCTCATCATCTTTTTGCCTTCCATATTTATGAGTTGAAAAAACGGGACACCTTAGAGGAGAGTGGGACGGAGAGTTTACTGTTTGGAAATTGAGCTGGCAAGTAATGCGCACCCCCAGAGTCTCATTCTTTGTTGATATTGTTGATTTGCACAATTTATTGATTGCTCTCCCAACTTGAAGTTATGGTGCAGAAATCCACTAAATAGCCCCTAAGTAGCCCGCCTACTGCGTATGTGGTGTTTAATAACTGCAATATCATTAATTTATTATCTTCAAGTAACTGCAGGCTTCTAATTTTTAGCTGGCAAAGTCTGGGTTTTACTTGCTGACATGACGAATGTCTGCAATAACTGTGTTAGCTAATTAATGTGGTTAATTCCGTGAATTGGCTGAACCACAAAGTGGAACTCTTAGCAGTTGGCTGGTAATTGGACTTTCAGTGTCCGTGTCAACACACTTTCCATAAGAGAGTTTTGTCCAGATACACTACATAGGTTTTACGTGTAAACTCGATCTATTTAAATTGTGAATCATGGCGCCGTGTGTGTGTGTGTGTGTGTGTGTGTGTGTGTGTGTGTGTGTGTGTGTGTGTGTGTGTGTGTGTGTGTGTGTGTGTGTGTGTGTGTGTGTGTGTGTGTGTGTGTGTGTGTGTGTGTGTGTGTGTGTGTGTGTGTGTGTGGTGTAGTGGGCTGAATGATAAAGTACAAATAGACAACTTTTTCAGTTTTGTACCTCACAGAGAAGTGTCTCCTCTTTCAGGTGAGACTCTGACAACTGCTTGCTTTGTCGTTCCACTTGCTTCCTGCTCGCCTCCAACTACAAAGAGAGAACATGTGTGAAGGAAGTTATTTCAAATGATGATACTGAATGAATGTTAACTGCTTACATTTTGAAACTGAACCCTTTTTTTTACCAAACATCGTTCGTGCATTTTCGGCATTTCTGAGTCTGACAGAGGATTATATAGAAAGCAATCATTCAGGGAACATACAAAAGTGGAGAAAGTGACAAACGGAAAGACATATAGACACCTACAGACCTAAGAGGAGAATATTTGCGAGTGCCAAAGAAACAGGTTGGCAAGGCACAAGGCTCTTTCTGTCTTTTTCCGACCCTATTTCACACACGCGCACACGCACACACTCAGATCGACCAGGACAGGCCAGGGATGAGCACACCCCATCTGATCTGTGGCCCGTTCATTCATTAGACCCATGCTCTCCCCTATTGATTTCAGCTTAAGTAATGAGAAAGCTTATCCAAAAATCTTTAGCATTTGGGCTCCAACTTAAGGGAATCGATGGGGCCATTTCCCATTTTGAACAGCACATACGCAGGGGTTTTATGTATGGTGAACGGGACAAATCCCGATGCTGATAAATCAATAGGCTTTTTTGTCGATGGACAGGCATGCTTGCACACACACATACATGCATACATGGACACACTTGGCTGATAAATGGTATTTTTGAGGCAATTAAAGTGAGCTGTAAACATATGAAGGCCAATCAATTGGTCAGTGAGGTCTATTATCAGGGCTTTAACACTGATTTAGAAGGAGCTTTAAGTGTGGCACAGTCACTTATGCAGATCAGCAGCTGCTCGAGACTTGCAGAGATCAGTGCTGCATTGTGCTAAGCCACTCACATGACAAGCAGGTATACATTTCCTCACTAAAGCCTCAACTACTGGAGTACAGAGGAAGAGGCGGGACCTTTGTCATTTCGCAGTGTTTAGAGGCCAGCAAAACATCCTCTAAGTGAGCAGAGAGGCTTGTTTTTGCTGTTTAATAAGCTCCAACACTCCAAAACATAGCACGAACATTACCTGCCTGCTTAGCCACAGGCATGGGTGAAGATTTCACTCTTTAAAAATTGCAGTTTGCATCTCGGTGAAATGTGATGTGGAGGGGGGGGCTGTGAACTGGACAAGTCTATTTCGGGGGGATGGAGTACCTTGTTAAGTGGGAAACGAATACATCAGTGCTGTCCACCTTCACTGTACCACCTCCACCCCGCCCCCCCGCCTCCACTTTGCTAAAGGTGAGACACACGCGTGAGCAAAGCTAACCTACAGACAGCATTTCCCTGAGGTAATTGGTTCTGCATTAATATTCATTTGATTCTGCATTCGATGGTTAGAACTATCCTGTCTGCTTTGATGCAATGTGCCCAAGTCCCCCATCAACCACAAAGTTAACCCTGTCAATGTAAATGCATGCAGACATACAGGTGATAAAACTCATTCCGAAACATACAAGTGACTTAAAAATCAAGCTAAAACTGTAATCATATCCCAGGGTCTTACTTTACTCTCTAGATTCTTCTATTTCCATGTGTGAAACATGTCCTGCGCCTTCATCCCTCCTCATGTCTGGTTGATCAGGTGCATGTGTATGTGTTTTGCTGAGGCATGACAATTCAATTGTGCATCCAATCAAATGGGCAGAGAGGCGGTAAGGAAGGTTGGGGAGCGGTGAGGGGTGCGGGGGTGTACTAAGGGTTGCAGACCAACCGTTACCATGGTGAATCATTTCTGTCAAAACCACCAAGGTCATAACCGCTGACCTGCAGCATTATGGGACTTCTGAATAGCATACTGTATAGGAACATGAGAATATCTGTTTTGTGAATGTTTGTTATTTTTCTTTGTTTTATCTCTTTCCTATTTTTTTCTTTTCTTCTTTACATCTCAAATTCACTTTTCTTATTTTTTTCCTTTATTTCCCCTCATCTCCACCCGTGTGTTTTTGTTTCTCTAACTCTCTTTGTACGACAACATGTCCCTCATTTAGCCTTTCTTTCTTCCTTTCATATTTAAGATTGACTAATTGTACCATTATGAGACCTCTGGTGTTCCTGAATCCATTATGTATGGCCTGCGCTGGCAGTGAGTCTGAACACAGCGTGTTTTTCAGTCATTATAATTCAGTTTGCTAACACACAGCCATTGTGCTAGTGTGGGGTTAGGGGAGATGGTATGATAAAATATTGAGGGCGAGCAAGGCAGCGGCAGATGCTAGCTGTCATGTGTGAGCGAATGAATGTTATGACAAGCATGTTTAAACATTCATGTGGGGAGGATAGTTTAGGAGGGCTTTTCATTAACACCAATATGTCTTCGTCTCCCCGGTGCAGACACTGCTGGTGGAGGCATGACAACAACAGGGAGGAGAGGAATTAACATCTCGAGATGAAACTGTCACAGACACACACGCGAAGTGAGGTTGAAACATTTGGTCCAGTACAAGGGGCACACACATGCGTATATGTTAGGCACTGGCAGACTAACGGCAACTGAAACCAAAACAACCTATTTCTCAGAAAGCTTGTTTGGACCTGTAACATCCTGCCCTGTGCTCATCACACTGCTCACAGCAAAGGTGAGCCACAAATTCCGATGAGAACAAACAAAAGGGCAACGTGTCCTCAAATCAACCAATTCAATTCTATAACGGAGAGAATTTCTCAAATAGTGAATACGTAAGTGGATGATTTCCACGCCGAATGCATAGCACTTGTCAGGATTTTTGATTGTTGTAGGACCTTGTGGCACAGGTGCAATTCTTGACATCTTCTCTGGACCATAATGACAGAGAGCCATTTGTGACATTTCTTGGGAAATGAGAAATGTCTGATTTGTTTACATAACCTTGACAGCACTAGAAGAATGAATAGTTATAGTTAGTGAGAAAGGATCGGAAATAATGACACTGGGGTGAATGGGTCAAATTAAAGTCAATGCAAATATAGACATTTTTGTTTGATCCCTTCCTCTCAAATAACTTAAATGTCTTTCTACATATGATCATGGTATGGAAATGACACTGGTGTGGATAAAAGGGTCCAACATAATTATTTCATTACTGTGACGTGGCATAATGAAAGTGGTACACACATTGTAGCTCACTTAAACTCCATCTAATGGAGTACAAAATCAATACCTATGCTGATGATCTCATGAAGTCAAATCAAGGCGAAGGAAGGAAAAAAAAAAAAAGGAGCCTTGTGTATTCTCAACATAAGTGGCTTTGACTTTACACAACGTGTTTGCATAACATGAGCTTTAGTTAATGTCATAAATGGCTTTAAATGCTGCAAGGTGCATTAAAAATATGCAGAGTCATCCGTTTTACCTACACCTTGATGCAAACAGTTTGAATTAATTTAGTTTTCACTGGTCAAGCAATTCCATTTTGATATTCAAATTGTGCGTGTGCGAGCGTGTGTGTAAGACTGATCTAATCAGTCTTAAATCAGTTAATAAGCCAAGGACACAAAGGAGATGACTCAGCTGATGTGAGCATGAGCTAATATTAGCATCTCACCCTCATTCGAGACCCGCTACAAAAAAAAAAACATCTCGTGTTTGGTCGTCCCATTACAAAAGTGCAGGCTTTGGACATTAAGCCTCGCAGTTAAGCACACCACAGTGAATTCCATTAGCACATTAGCAAAGGTGCCACGACCTAACGCTAAGGCTTAGCGCAGCATTTAATACCTTATTGGTTTTTTTAAGAAACACCTTGAGTCACTTTTGAGTGAAGCTCTGAAACTATTCTAATGAAACCAGACTAAACTAAGTCAATGAACAATAGAAAGACAGACAGAAGAACAAAAAGGTGGCGAACAAGTGGTTGCGTGAGAAACACTAAACAGACAATGTAACTCAGATCCTCCTGCAAAATGATTCTGAAGCTGTTTTTTTAATCAAAGGTCTCCAAAACTGTCAGAGATACAGACCGCAGCAGAAAACAAAGTACACAATACTCTTTAGACAAAACTAATTCTCATCGAGAAACCACATGATTGGCTGCGTGCCTGAACGTTGAAAACACAGGCCCCCTGTCGCAGGGGAAACAGATACACATACAGATAATCAATGCAAACAAACATACACGCGCAGAAACTTAAACTGTCTATTAATTAGAAGCTGGAGCACGGGGTTGACTTGGGGTAGGCGGTTTGTGACACCACAAATCTGGGAGACTTCCTGTAAGACATAAATCTCTCTCTCTGTCTCTCTCTCTCTCTCTCTCTCTCTCTCATAGGCACAACAAAGAACGTCTTGTCTGGATGCCTCCCTCCTTTCTGTCTCCTCACCATTCATTAGAAGCAAAAGCAGCTGTGGTCAGGTTCAAAGACGATCTACATTCTCTCTCTTTCAGTCACTCATTAATTCCTTCTGTCTTTCTCTTCCTGGTTGGCACTCATTTTAAGTCATTTTCTCCCGTTCCCTCTTCCTCATTCTCACTCCCTGTCCCTCTCCAAGTTCCTCTCTCTCTCTCTCTCTCCTCTCTCTAAACATTGTCTCTTGCACATGGCCCGGATAATGAGTGGTGGAGCTAAACGAGAGGAAACACGGCTCACTATTAGGAGGGGAACGCTGACTGAAGGTTTTAAATAAACGCAGAGAACTTGAGGCCAAATTGTGTTTCCAACGACATAAACTAATGGAACAGGCAGACATTCGCTGAACAAATACACACTCCGTTTAAACTACCATAATAGTTGTAAAAATATACATGTCCATGTGGATCTGACTGAGACACAGACGAGCAGGAGGCATACAGAAACGTGAGCAAATACAGTTTTCCTGACATACACAGCAACACAAAACGCTGAAGACATGAATTTAGCAGCTCCTTTGGTATGGAAAGCCTATTATCTCGCATTGAAGAGAAGAACAATGAGGACATGAAAAAAACATAAATGCTTGTCTATGTCAATGAAAACTAATTAGGAAAATGTGTTTTCTTAAGTGTCTCTGATATGCTCTCAGGCATAGAAATCTACACCCACATATAAACACACAGAGGAGACCTCCCCGCCTCACTCTATGGGGTTAATTGGGTTATCTAGGCTGATTAGCATAACTAATTAGGATCCTTGTTAACAGATAAGCATTATTTATTCAATTAGCGCTTTGTGTCTTCGTACGAGGCTGCGCATGTGTATAGATCATCTTCATCATTGGCATAAGTTCAAATGAAAATGAAGCAAAGCTAAGTAGGCATGAAGTGAGACCTGTGGGTGTCTGCGTGTGTGTGCGTGTGTGTGTGTTCTTCATCATTTATCTACTCTACACAGACAGATGCTCACCATCAGGTGCCACCATCCCCCAACACACACACACACACACACAACACACACATGCCAAGCTTGCTCTGCTTCAACACTTAAACCTCTCATCATCATCATTAGGCTTCTGATTAGCATAATTAGCACTGTTAACCAGATGAGCAGAGTGGAGCCAGGCTGTGCCAGTCAGCGCGGCTGACAAATGTCAAGCTTCCAGCACCTTTCCAGGCTGTACAGGAGGCTCCTCGTTCCCATCAGGTGGGTTTATGGCACATTTGCATGTTCTTGCTGATTGCTGACTGATAGCACAGCAGCTGCTGTTTGCTGTGCATAATGATGCAATATGTGGAGAAAACGTCCAAAGGGATGATTTCTTTTGTGAAGGCAAACAGCTTGCAAAGTGACACAGCACTTGAAGTTATATCAGTTAATAGAACAATGCCGAGCCCATTCCACCAATTTATTCATTCATGTTTGCAAATGCAGATGCTGCCTTTTGTTTGTGATGCTTAACATGCTCTTAAAGCCGACAGTAAACACGAAAAAGCAAATCAACAACACTCCTCTCGTCTTCAGCTCACAAGTGAAAACTCACAAACACACTCCAACACTCACAAATAACCAGAGAGGGAAAATGAAAGAGAGAGAAAGAGAAGGAGTGCTACATTTACTGAAATTAAACATTTTCTCATCAGCCTGAGGGTGCAGCAGGCCCACTAATGTATTATTCATCCCCACTTCACAAAGGAACATTAATCAATTATGAAGATATGAGGATCTTAAAGTATAGAGGAGAGACGAAGAGCGGCTCGTTCGTATTAATATGCGGCCGCAATCGTGAGCCCCCTCCCCCCTACCCCCTTGGTCCTCAAATCAATATTTTGCAGATTAATTTGGAACGGTTGTGGCGAGATGGCAGGATGGAAGGAAGGGGGGGGGGGGGGGGGGTGGTGTGGGGGTAGCAGAGAGGAGAGTGTCTGAGGTCTGAATTAAGGTAAAGTGTTTTGTTGTTGTTGTTTTTTTTCTTTCTTTTTTTAGAACCGTATAAGCATGTTTGCGCGCATGCCTTTAAAATATGTTGTCTTCCGCACAACGGTATGCAGATATGACAAGCTGTCTTACTAACTGGCCTGGGTATGAAAGAATAATATCAACATTAACTGACACATTAGTTATTCTCTTCATATAATGTAAATATTAAAAGTTCAAAACACAATTCCAGTTCTAAAGTAAGAATCCTATTTATACTTGAATTACTCAAATTTTCTTTTAATTGTTGAAGACGGCATTTTGTGAAGTTTGCTCAATTTGATTTAATTCGTCGTGACCATATTCCCAAAAATAAGGCAATATGTGAGGCCCAGTTTACACAGCTTTAGCCACTAAAGAGTAGTTTGAATGCAATAGCGCTTATTACAATGTCTTACTCACCTCAGAATTCAACAAAGCTACTTTCTCAGCCCACTTTTTAATAGCTTCAGTGTAGGCCTTCCTATCCTGCTCAGTCTTCCACTCTTCCTCCCTCCTCATCTCCTCTCCCAGCCTCTTCATCCACTCCTCTCTCTTCTCCTGCTCCTGCCTTCTCCTCTCCTCAGCTTCTTTATGCTCTTTTTCATCTTTCATTTTCTGTTCCACCTCGATTTGCCTCCATTTCTCTTCATTTTTCTTCAACTCCTCCTGCAGCTCCTTTGTTCTCACATTCAGTTCGGAGAGCTAAAGTCAGACAGGAAAAAAAAAAAGACAACATGTGCAGGAGGTCACATCCTTGCAATCTGTGGAACAAATGTTATGTAATCTTTAAAAAAATAATAATAATTTGAAACATCAAGAGGCCCTTAGCGTGACAACATCCTTGCAAGATGAAAGGTTACTAGTAAGGTGGATGAAGTGATTGATAGAAAATAAGTGAATACATGCTCGGCATTAGGAGCTATTTTGCAGATACAATATCTACAGCGCATCTGGAAGTGAGCAAATTCATACAGATGTAAATCTCTGCACACCTGAACGTGTGTGTCAATTCCTTCTTGCTGCAGTAGCCGAACGGTAGCTTGCAATTTGGTGATGCAGACGTCTTTCCCAGCGATCTCCTTCATGCTGTCTTTATGGATCCTTTGCAGACAAGACAGCTCACTCTGCAGTTTTGTCAGCTTCTCAGTACTATTCAACACCTGCGTTGTAGCCTTAGACAAAGAGAAATTAAAATGAGAAACAATGTTTGACAGGGAGAAAAGAACAAAAAACTTTTTTATTGACAACTAATCGCCGACAGATTGGCAAGTGACCATATCTGATGACTCCTACATTCCTTCCTGTTTCGTATAAACTTACACTGGTGAGTAAATGTGACAGTCACAGACCACAAGAGGAAAACATGTGGAACAAACACTAACAAGTGCTTCTGGGATTCTCAGATTTGTGGTACTCGTGAGTGAAAATCTTAAACAACAACCCCAGAATGGAAATGCTAAATTTCCGTCATGTATGTATTCTATATGAGTGCAATAGAAAGGGATCAATGCTGTATTTACTATGATTACTTTCTCAAAAATAACTTGTAAAGGTGTAATTCATATCGAACGTCCCATCATATGTTACTGAAAGAAAGATCCACACAGACAGAAAGTGTGACAAAAAGTGTCGACAGATCAACAGTGGGAAGTTTGCAGTTACAATTAGAGCCTTCTCCACAAAGAAAATCCATTGGTTATAATATATACGCGTCGTATGGATACTGTACAGTACTGCTTTGCTCTCATATATGTCAAAAATCCACTTTGACGCTCACAAACCAAATATTTTAGAGATTAAATCCTGTAGCAATCACCTGTGAAAAGGCTCTGTGTGTATTGTGAGACTATGTCAGCCGACCTCTTTGTGCATCTGCATCGCAGACGCAGCAGCTAAACTGAAACATAAGCGGAATGTTGATATGGATATCAACGATTGTTGAAAATGTGATTAACAGAACAGGCTCCAGTTACTCCTCTTGTTTCTCTTGGGCTCTGCAATCACACAAACCACTAATTAGCGGCGGTGCAAATGAGTCAACTCGGAAACAGCGTAAACAAATAGTAACCAGCCAACACACACATAAACAAGCAACAAGCCTGGGTTTACCGCAAACACAAATGTATGTGTGTATTTCTGAGAGCCTGTGTGTGTTTACGTGTGTCTTAACCATAAGCCACAGAAGACAGTAAAACAGCAGTGGGTATAATTTAGTGACACCCTGTAAGGAGGTGTGGGAAGGCCGTAAAAATCTCTCCCTTTTAATCCCAGCCGGCGATGCCATGTTTGTTACCCAGGGCTCTCAGATATGCTGGTAATTCATCACACACGCCATGGCTTCCTGTTAAACCTGGCTACACATGGAGCGCTCGAAGCGCAGCTGCCAAACCAATATCGTAAAAAAAAGGGGGGAAAAAAAGGACTTCTGCACCTCTCAAACAGGCTTCTAAACAATAACAAGTATGGTACGAAAATCTTCTTAACAAGTGGTTTAATCATGCGGATAAATTCACAAAAAAAAGGTGATAATTCTCAATTGTTTTGGCTAAAATTAAAGGATTCCATTTTTTGCTTGCCTTGCACTTACTTTACATTGAGACCTTTGATTACACTTTTAAAAAAAGGAAACCCAGAGCAAATGTACATGTATATTTATGTATTCAGTACACTAATAATACATTTTAGCCAATAAGCAGATGTGTTAACAGGTCATTTTAAGGATGAACAGAACATCTAGTTTACGTGTTTGTGCTTTAGTTTGGACAGTTAATTCTTTAAAATATGCTGAAACAAAGACGAGCTAAACCATCTACCTTTTGCTTTTCCTGTATAGACTGTCCAAGCTCCCGCTCCAGATTCGAGATGACCATGTCTTGAGTTTGTAACTGGATCTTCAGGTCTTCTGGAGCAATCTGGAGCAAAGACCCAGTACTGTAGTGGAAAGTCATAGAGAAGAGCATGGAGAGGGAAATAAATGGCTCAAAAATGTATAGGAAAACTAAAATTATAGACGCGAGTACTGTTCAATTATGTTCCATTGTATATGCATATTGTTAGAAAAGCTGGCTGATATGTTCACAATTTCCAATCTACATATTCCATGCTGAAAGAACCTAATTCATTGCTTGATTTAATTAACATAAATGCTGTTAAACAAATCTAAACTCTATATGGTGGGGCATGTCATATATGTCATGGTCACTCTTTATTAATAATGAGAAAATAGTGTGAAAATTGCAAATGACTCCTAATTGTTAATTAAAATGAGTAATTAGATAACACTTTCAGACAAAAGGAGAAGGCACAATTGGCAGCATGTGAACATTACGCAGTGGGGTGAAAATGTGATTTAAAAAAATAATAATAATAATAATTCAAAAGCAGCAAAGAGATGCTGAGCCTGGTGAAATTTGTGCAAGGTGACAGCAAGTGGAGCTGATATGTGTCTGTCTGTGAGCATGTGAGCGAGTCTGTGTGTTTCCCAGCGGTGAAAATACGTTAACTCTGCCCAGACACCTCTCTGAGTCACCAGTGACAGCTGTCACACACCCAAGATGGAAAGAGGGGGAAAAAAAAAACAGATCATACAGCAGTGTGCAGTACTGTTCACACACACTCACAAGCGCGCGCGCGCACACACACACACACACAAGCTCATATTTACCAGCCTCGTGAGATGAGCTATTCTGATGAAACTTTGCGCAGATTAAAAATGTTAAACTCACATTTGATCAAGCGTGTCTACACTTTCGCACCAAGCAGAGAAGGAAAGGCAAGATTTGACAAAAGTGACATGTGAGTGGATAGAGAGAGCTGAGAGTTAAATCTTTCATTTCGGAAAGAAAAAAAAACAACTTCTCAGTCGAATGTAGTGAAAGCCACAGAGGAGAGTGTGAAAAACTGACTTTAGATTATAGTCTGCTTCTGTCTCTGTAAGAGAATAGGAAAATGTGTGTACTACTGTTCTATCGTTTCACTTAATGTTTTCTTATCCCCCCTCTAACTGCAGCGTTGCTGTTTTATGACTTATCAATGCTGAGTACAAATCTACAAAAACTGTGTGCACACCTTATGATGCACAGACGCCTGTGTATATAACTGTGGAAACAAAGTAATTTTTTCCACCCAAAATAGCACAGAATATATTAAAATGTTGTTGTTTTTTTACTGTATATTCAAGCTTTACAAAGAACTACATCCGTAGTGGCTGCATCATAACATCATTTTGTCATTATTTCAGGAATGACAGAGGGCGAACGTTTGGTCTAAACATTACTAACTTATTTGGATTTCAGTTTGTTTTTGTTTTGTATTTTTTTTTAAAAGAACCTTTAACACTAAATTTGGGAGGAATGCGTTGGAGACGAATGGTCTGAAACGGTAACAAGTTGAAAATCGTAATAGGGTTTTGAATGAAAAGTAACTGCAGCCAATTTCATCCCTATTTTTCACCTGCACAGTGGGGCAGTGGGCTTTGAGCGCCGTGTTTGTGTACATGATTGTGAACACGCTCGCTCACTGGCTGAGATTAAAAACAAAACATTGTTTTGCCTTGTTTCAAAAAGGAAACAACAAATATGGAGTCAACAAGGATTAAAAATAAATAAATAAATAAAGTAGGCATAATTTGTATTATTTAATGGTACATAAGCTTCTATTTTATGCACCATTAATGGATGAAACCGAATGAATTAACTGGAAGAGGATGCTGTATTTCAAACATTTCTGCGACTTTTGGGAGAATAAATATGAAACATGCAGCAAATTCTGATCTGCAACAAGTCAAAATGCAAATTTATTCATGCCATTCATGGAGGGTCATGATTATGCATGTGACAAACGAGGCTGTGTAGCTTATTATATTGTTATATACAATAAGCAGTTGTGCTAAACAAATGACACAATGTCAAACCTGCAGATGAACATGGGAATTCCTATTTAGAGCCATAAGTGTTGTTGTGATTACTGTATGGACAGAGAGAGCAGGGTGAGTGAATGTGACTGAAGAGTGTGTACGTGTGTATCACGGTGTGAGTGTGTGTGATATTAAAGCACCCTCTCGATTTCTCAAGCTGTCACTCAGGCCTATTAAGCAAGGCTAACAAAATTAGTCATGAATATGCAGTAATAACATGCAAATTGCCACCACTTCCCCCCCACCCCGTGTGCAAGTGGGTGTGTGCGAGCTTGCATATGTGTTTGCCCCGAGGGCTATAGACATTGGCTCTGTAAACCCAATTCTTTCTACATCATTACAGCAACAAGGCATAATTCATAAGACTAATATAAACATGCATGTGGGCTGGCATGCATGCACTAGCGCACACACACGTGGATGCACACACGTACAGCACGCAGGTGTCTTGTCCTCTCCCCTTCATATGCCAGGGGTCATGTGCAGTAGGCTTCTGATAACTTTTTGTATTGGCGGGTCGGTTTTGTGGGTTCCAGTGCCACGATCTCCGCTTAAACAGACAAACACACACACACACACACGTTAGTGCATGCACAAACATGTGGATAGTCTGTTGCCTCCATGTCCCCAGGGTGATGTTTGACACAGCCTGGGTGCTGCCACGGCAATTAACCTCCCTGTTAATGAGAGGAGCCCTGTCAGGCAGCCAGATGGCACCGCCTGGCACGGTGCCATACATAGACATATGCGCATATGCCAACACCAGTGCGCTCGCAGACGCACGATCTCACAGACAGACACGCACACGTACGCGTTTATGGACAGGCACACACACACACACATGCAGTCATGTGTCCCCCTGCTGTATGTCTCACTGTCGCTAGTTGTCAGTGTCTTTCACCCGTTCCTAAGTCCCCCTCCCGTCACTCTCATCCTGCATTATCTTCTCTCCATCGTGCCCCTCTTCCCTCCCTTGCTCCATCTCTGGCAGCTGCTTATCCATGTTGCAGCACTGCAGATGTCACAACTCACCAGCTGGGCGAACAGCAGGGGAGGAGAAGAGAGGAGAAGATCTGAGAGGAGAAGAGGAGTTTCGTTCCTTTCCATATTTGACAGAGAAGTAACCAACTGGATAAAGTTTTGTAGATACATCCATGACTGCTGCCTAATGGATTCGGTCATTAGATTAGTTTTGTCAAGATATGCAACTTTGGATGGACAATTTGGACAAGTTGTTTTTTAACAACATACGTATTTTTACTATACAGGCTCTGTTGTGCGTGCGGGCGTGCGTGCGTGTTAATGAGTGTGACACTTGGCCGGGGCACAACCCAGTGTGGGCCTGTCTGCATGTCCATACAGCGGCCCACCAGCTCCGCGTATTGATCAGTTAGCTTGGCCTTAATAGGAGAAGAGGAGCCTGACCTGGGAAAGTCAATACGGAGAAAAAGAGATATATCCTCAACCCTCCCCGAGAGGAAAGTGAGAGCGAAAGAGAGGCACAGAGATAAAGAGACAGAGGGGAAAGAGGGGTAAAAAGCAGTGTTTATCTTGAACACTGGCGTCAGTGTAAATAAGGAAAATGCAAAGGGAGAAGTTGGAAGAATATCCAAAAACCAGCAGGACAATGAAAAATCAAGCACGGCCACAGGAAAAATATCAGCGTAACGGTGATGAGCCTCCCGTCTCTTAAAGCCTAAATATCTTTTTGCTTCTGTTGAGAGAGAAAAGTTTGGGTTTTGAATTAGAACAGTTACACTGAGGGGATACTGTCTGTGTGTGAGATAAGTTAAGTTTTTTTCCTCTCCCAAATGACAATCGGGATCTTCTGTCAAGGCATTTTTTTTTTTTTTTTTTTACCTAACTAACTTTCAGCATTTGACTGCTTTTGGCAAAGAAAAACAGTGTTCACGTTAACTCAAGAGTAAAAAAAAAAAAAAAAAAGACTCTGCTGGAGATTATACTAAGGGAAATAATTAAAAAAAAAATTGGGGGAGATGGGAAATAAAAAACTGACACCCACTCACACATCAATACATCGATAGATCAATGTGTGTGCTACTCTAAGTGTGTTCTGAGCACTATTTCAGCAGAAATATATAAATAAATTTGTAGATAAACAAAAAAAAAAAAAACAGGCAACGGAAAAGTAGATAAAAGACTCAGGTTTCACCACGTACATGCACACACGCACACACACACACTCACACACACACACACACACACCTGGCTGAGTGATGCTACCCTGGAGGGTGGCTTCAATCTGATGTGTTTAATGTTGACGCTGGTGGCAAGAAACACACACACTCACCCGCTGTTTCAACCTGCCTGTCATTTCATTTCATGAGACCTGATTTACTCATTTCATTTATTTCATTTTTTTTATTATTATATGTGCAGCCATTTAAAACGCTCAAGGTGTGATGCAAATCCCCACATCCCTGACAGCAAGTAGGCTGACTGAGGATCCATCACGCCCTTCAGTGCCTCAACAGCAAAAACAAGGAAGAAAAAAAAACCCTGTACAGCCACAATCTCAACTGTGCCACACTGTGCCAGACCACTGATTCCTGCTTGGCTGGGTGCTTTAATTGGCTGCACTGCATGCTGTCAAACTACTGACTGTTACTTTTGACCATATTTGGATGTGTTTTTAGTTTTTAGATGACAGCTTCTAAAAACAAACTTGAGTACAATAATATCACTATGTGGGGAAATTATTTCATGTCCTAACAGTAAATATTACAATGTCGACTTCTAGAAGGAAGCATTCGTCAGAAATCTATAAGATGCCAGTGCAAACATCAATGGCGCGTTGACGGGAAAATAAAATAGTAATGAAGTGCTTTGTATCGGCTCACAGTGTCACAGAGTCAGTTTCAGATTGAAGGCAGTGTTCACTATCCTCAAATCGTTCTCATATCAAACCTCTACCTGGTCCGGTGAGCCCAGGTGTCTAGAAAGCAATGGAAAACCTGGAATGGGTACATATGTATGAAAATGCCACTTTCATTAGTTTTGCCCAAATGGGTGAAACTTAAAATAAAAACCACTGTTTCCAGAGAGGCCTAATGCAGAAACAGAACATGTCTTTAGGGGCATTGGAGCACTGCATAGTGAGAAATATCATATGGGGATTTGCATATTGCCATGGGGACAGTGGTGTTGCAGAGATTCCCGGAGGAGCTCGACTCCCTGAGGACAGACAGTGTCCCCGAGGCCAACTCTGTTACACTTCTCTCCAGTAGGGTGTGTGCACGGGCGGCCGGGCGGTTGATTCATGAAGTTATTAGCTATTTAAGGTAACAATAAACTTTACAGGTTGAAATAAATAGGCCAATTGGTTATACTAGGAAGGTGAGTAACGAATAAACACTAACAATTAGATGTGTGCACGTCGCAGAGCCACACACACACACACACACACACACACACACACACACACACACACACACACACACACACACACACACACACACACACACACACACACACACACACACACACACACACACACACACACACACACACACACACACACACACACACACACACACACACACACACACACACACACACACACACACACACACACACACACACACCTGTGTGGGATGTGAAGCACGGGTCCAGTCAGATCATCGAGCTGTAAAGTCCTCAGGTCAACGTGGGACACCTTGCAGAGAAGGAAAACATAATCCACAATATTCAGCCTCTAAAACTTCACATGGGCATTTGCAACAATTGTTATTTTGTCCTAAGCTTGTGTAACTGTGCACCACCTCACACTAACAAGTGTCACAGAGTTCAGTATTCACCTGATTACAAATTGCATGTTACTGTATTAATTACAAATATTCAATCAAAGAAGATGGTTTCAGATAAATTGATTTTCTCAGGTGCTGTAAATGGTGATAATGGTGCTAATATGTGATAGTACCCAAGAGTAAAAGGTGTGACTAATTGGTAATTGGCAAAAAAAAATTTGCATGTTGTTGACCAGCACAACGTGATGATATTATCTCGGGAAGCGATTTGAAGATATTAATATCCAAAGTGCAACCGCATAAATTAACTATTAGAGGGGGAAATAATCACTTTCTTTGGTTTTAAAACAGGGTAAACTGCATACTAAACATGGACGGTCATTCAAAATATGACAAATGCAGAAATTAAATAATTGAATTTGAAATTAGCAGTACAATTACTCTGATAACCTAAAAGCTTTTTCTTCTTTGGGGATTTAAAAATGAATATATTTGATGTAGTAGCAGTCACTCACTCTCAAAGGAGGACACAGAAACATAAAACATGTACAGATAAAAGCATACACAAATACACAGACTTTTTTTTTTTTTTTTTTTTCAAATTCCGCTCTATTATTGGTCTATGTCACAGAATTAAAATCATGTTGGCAATACCCCATCTGCCAGTTATCCAACATGCCTCTTCTTCTTCAGACTCAGACAGACTCAAAATGACAACATGAGAAAAATGTATATGAACTGTACTCATCTGAGGAGTTAAAGTTGAATGAGAAAAGAGAGTGAGAGTGAGAGTGAGTGAGCGAGTGAGAGAGAGAGGCCGGGTTGACTGAAAGAGAGAGAGACCCGGCAGTACTGGTGAAATATCGGCCACTCTATCGCCGTGGTGACAGGGGTCACTCTGGGAAAAGGAAATCAATGGTGACAGCAATGACTCACAGGTCAACACATAGCCCTGTGTGTGAGTATATGCAAGTCTGCTCGCGTGTGTGCTTTCAGTTTGTGTGTGTGTGTGTGTGTGTGCGTGTGTGTGTGTGTGTGTGTGTGAGTGCTTCAATTATTCATATGTTGAATAGAACCAACTGTGTGTTTGTTTGTAGGCAGAACATAGGTTAGTGAAATAGTAATGGCGAATAGAAAAGCACGAACAGAAAATGCCCAAAAGAAGAAAGAAATGTCATGCATGAAAAAAGGAGAACCACTCCATTAAATATCATGTCGTATTTGACGCTTAATGCCAGACAATTGTCTACAAAGTAAACTGGTTGCATAGAACATGAGATATCAATCACTCACTTTCAGTCTTGACTGGACTGCTCATTTGGTTAAAACTATTTAAAATTGTTTCAGGTATATTAAAGTGTGGAATAATGATGTCATTAAAGGTATTTAATGGTCTGCTAAATCAGTGATTTAGACGTTTACAGTGAATTACTAGTTTTACTAGGGAGATACAGATGGGATACTTTGTATGTTAGTATTGTGTACACTGGCTTATATTTGCCAATCAGAAAATGAGCTCTGAGTCTTGTCATGAAATTACTCCCATAAAGTCACAGTCACACATACAAGCAAAAGACACCCAGGATTTCCCCCGCCTATCATAAAACATTCATTTTCCAATGCAGCTGCAATGTGACAATGAGTGAACCAGGCCAAGACAGAGGTCAGTGTCTAATATTGGTAGACTGTGTGTATTCGGCTATGTGTGTGTGTGTGTGTGTGTGTGTGTGTGTGTGTGTGTGTGTGTGTGTGTGTGTGTGTGTGTGTGTGTGTGTGTGTGTGTGTGTGTGTGTGTGTGTGTGTGTGTGTGTGTGTGTGTGTGTGTGTGTGTGTGCCTTATATACCCTTGGGTTAGCAGGAGTTACGACCTGCTTACATTATTAAGGTGAGTAGTAGGCTGTGTTATGTATGCCTAAACAGCCAGTCAATTCATTACAGATGCAATCCCCTAAGTACATGAATAAGCGCAGGGCTTTCTCTCTTTCTCTGACTCTCTGAACTGTAAAGGAGACAAAATATTGGTGTGATGCAGGAGGCTTCAGATAAATCAGAAACAGGACCAAATTAATAATAAGGAATAAAACAACATTAGCTGATTAAGTATGTATGGTGGAGTGGCGGCTGTAATTTACAGGCAGCCTGGGTTGGGTGTCCGGAATAAGGTCTCATTACAGATCATACCCTGTGTGTGTGCATGTGCATATGTGTGTGTGTGTGTGTGTGTGTGTGTGTGTGTCCATCCCGTTAGTAATCCGTCACCAGCAGTCCCAGCTTTATGAAAAGGCCTGCAATCTATGATAATGAGCCCTGTGAAGGTTATGACCACGGTAAACTCATTTGTTAGAGGGAGAGCTGGCATGTGTGTGTGTGTCTGTCTCAGTGAATTTTATGCGTAACACAACTATGTCATTAAAAGGTGGTGAGGAAATACTGTATACTATTAAAGTAATGGTCAAAATCAGCCGAGCACATGAGGCAGAAGCGGGGGGGGGGGGGGGGGGGGGGGGGGGGGGGGTAACAGCAGCGAGAGCGGGAGAGTTACACGGATGTTGCATCACGTCAGTTAGTTTTCTCATTCAGTTTTACAACAAACACAACAGGCATGTGCAATGCATTCTCAGAGAAGGTGCTGCCGTCTATGACAAGCAATGCTGATACTTCTAAAGTGGCATGACAATCTGCGGTAGAGAAGACAAAGAGGTGGTAAAGAAGTTAAGTAAATCCTGTCACTCCGTGTCTGTTCACTGGAGAAAAGCACTGCAGAAATAGTGGTTACTTGTAGTCACAGTGGGACTGGTGGCATTGAGACAAGAAGTAGTAACATAACTCCCGCTGTAGGGAAATAAAGAAAACACTCACAGTTAAACAAAGAATTAGTTCCCTTTTTGACTCCTAGTTCCTTTGTCACTTTCCTCCTCTCCTCTCCTCTCCCCTCATTTCTTTTTCTTTGTTCCCATCATAAAACCTTGTCACATTCTCTTGTCTTCTCTTGTCTCAATCATCTGCCTCTCACCCAAGCCTCCTCTTCCTTAACACTCCCTGCTCCTCCTGCTCCTCCTACTCCTCCCCCACCTTCTCCTCCACCCCCCCCCCACTCACTTTCCCTTTTCTTGTTGCTTTTCTATCTGAAAATAGTCATCCATTTATGCAATCATTCCACTTTCCCACTCCCCTCCAATCCCTTTTCTCTGGAGCTAGGTCAACTGAAAGCAACAGAGGAGGAAAAACAAAAGCAGGAGCGTGTGTGTGAGTGAGTCACCAGATCACAACAGCGAGCGAAGGATGCTGGAATAAAAAAAAAAAAAGGGGGGGGTATAATACAACTCATGGTGATGGTGACTACAAGGAACACACCGCCGTCCTCTTTCACTATGTCAAGATCTGCATGTTTAGAGTGAGCGCGTAATAAAAACGTGGACTTTAATTTTGTCCAGTGCGAGTCTGATTCAAGTGTAAAGTGATGCAACTATGACGATAGCCTGCAGGGGGGAAAAAAAAACACCACACACATCTGCTGCCTTATTGCTGCCATCTTCTAGTGAAAACCTATAGCAAGGCATCAACCGCACTCAGTGACCCTTCATGTAAATACACATTTTATAGCTCCTGTTTATGACGGACTGAGCTCCTTTTGTGTGGCTGCTGAAAGCCTCGAAATGTAAAAATTCACTGATGTATTGTATCGGGGTTGTCTTCACCTTGGGTGTTCAGATCACACTTTTTGAAAGGAGGGCATCTGATGTGAGTCCACCATGGAAATTCAATGACTTGCTGTGGTGACCATTGTGTAAAAAAAAAAAAAATAGAGCACGGAATAAATACTTCCACTGTGGCAACTGCTAAGAAGCAGCTAGAATCTCCATGAGGGCAGTGTATTTGATCATAACAAATGAAATCAAACCACATATGCCAAATCTAAACATTGAAATAATCTGAAACCCATTTAAAAGAACCATTTTTACCCTCGGTAATTTAGCAACAAATTGTTAAAATACAGGTTATTTCAGGGAGGCAAATAACATTAGCCACATTATTTTTTCATTATTCATAATCCAATCCTAATTTTGTTTGTTTCAAAAACGTCAGGAAAATCCAAAATATCCACCAAAGTTCCACGGTGCCCAAGGTCACACCTTCAAATTGTTTTAGCAGACCAATCATCCTTATCCAATGTTCATTTTCTGATGATATAAAACAGAGAAGCGGCAAATGATCACATAAAAAAACTGAAATCAGCAGTCTTCTTGAAAAAAAAAAAAAAAACGAGACTTAAATAATGAATTGGTTAATAAATTAGCTAATTAATTTTTTTCCAGCTGACTAATCACTTTACCAAAAGACTGTTTCAACACTTCACTCTGGCAAACCTCAAAGTGGTGCCTGCTTTTTATTTGCCCAGCTACTAAGTTCAAAACTTCGGAGTTGTCCGTCGAATAAAACTGCAATAGAATGATTACTGTACAGATTAGGGAGGCGCAGTCATCCCGGTGAATCAGACGGTCTTGTTACAGTCCCATCTTGTGGTTGATATATTAACAAAGGTTTACAAGGGCAGAGCACTACATATGTAAGTTTGGCCTTATGGCTGACCTTACAATGCACTTAGTATCCTGTACAGGGAGTAATGCTGCAGCCACTCCTACAAGCCATTTATTCCAGCTAACGACCGTCAAGCACTCATAAATCAGCATTAGGAACCTCTTTTGCCCTCTGTCTTTCTCTCTCTCTCTCGTTTAGTCCCCCTTCTCTTTGGCTCCATCCACTCCTCTGATACTTTCTTTCTTTCACGCTTTCTTGTCTTCACCCTTGTCTTCGAATTTCTCCATCTCACATGTTGCCATTTCAAAATATGCAAACACTCGTATTTAATTCTCCATCTCCTCTTCTTTGTCCCTTCTTCATCTTGGTGTTTGTCTAATAAATCCCTGTTTTCTCTCATCCTGCCTCTCACTTCTTACCTGTCTGTGTGTTGTTTATATATGATCTAACCCTCTGCTATTCATTCTGTTTCACCCCCTCTCTCTGAATATTCCCCTTCCTGCAGATAGAGACGGTGTCCCTGAAATGTCTAACCTGGTATTGGCACCTCTATTGATTTTAATTAAGCTAATTAGTTCATTATTCCAAGGATCAAACAGGGGCATCCATTACTGCAAAGCAAGGGAGAGAGAGAGACTTGCTGCTTTGGGGGTAGGGGGGGTGGGGGGTCTGTGGAGTTAATATGGTAATGAAGACGATCAATTATCACTCACAGCAAAGTCATTAACAACAGCATTAGCATAGTCAACCATCGCAACCTCTTGACCTCCACTGCTCTGTCTTTCTCACTCTCACTCCCTCTCCACCACTTCCTAACAGCTGCTTCACAAGCAAATTCTCAAGTGAGAGAGAGAGAGAGAGAGAGAGAGAGGGCGAGAGAGAGAGAGAGAGAGATAAAGGTCACACAGTTCAAAGACTGTTTTTAATGCAGACCTGATCGGAGTTTTCCCCATTTTCTCACTCACTTTAGCAAAGCGGCCGTTACTACACAGCCAGCCAGGTTTGAAGCAAACGCTTTCAGGGCATTGGGTCTACACAAGTTGTCAGAGCTAATTTGGGTCCCAAAAAGTTTGAACAAATAAATCGTATGAGTAATACCATTAGTATTAATATCGTTGAAGCTGTCAGGGACTGGGGTTACATATATCGGTATCACTGATGCCACATGGAAACAGATTAAAGCTGGCCTTAATACATTAGTATGTGAGCTTGTAAAACTAACCAGCTGTGTGAATTCAAAAAGTTGTGGTTATTGTGAAAGTGGGGCTGTTTTATTAATTCCAGAAAAAAAACTTCTTCTTTCGGGGATCAAGAGGTTTTCAAACCAACAGCTTCAGCATGACTTACAGACTGCTTCATTAATGTACTGTTTTCTTGAACTCCAGCCTGGGAAAGAGAAATGGGTCTTAAGAGTACTACAATGAAGAGCGCTCCACATGACAGGAAAAATTATACTCTCATTAACGTGGATTAAATCATGAGACCAATTTTCTCATTTAGTTCCTGTGCCTTAAGATTTTAATAGCTCCTGCTCCGTAGTTTATGGGAATGTCATAAGTACTCACTTTAATAATTAAAAAAGGAGACTCTCATCACAGCTGGAAAAGTTCCTAGTCAAGATTTGTTGCAACATATTTGCTCTTTTCTCAGACAAAAAGTCACTTTGCAAATCCCAACTTTTAGAAAGAATGTACTTTTTGGTTTCTTTTAATCCACAACAGTTACACGTGACTGTGTGCAGCTGTGAAAGTACTATTTAAAGAGTACACCTGGTGAAGTGACAGGGTGAGTGGATCAAACAGAGCCAGTGATTCTAATTCATCCTTATTGATCTGTTCTGATCTCTTCCAATCTGACCCCAGCAGCACAGTCATCCATCCTGACGTCCATGCAGACCAAGAGCTCTTGGAATTAAATTATATCCAACTGACTGACAAAGGAACGAGCATAAATTTAAAACATATCAAGGAGTGGAACTATCTGACAAACTATCGGACTTAATTCTAGAGGTCATCATGTTTCATATTTTATTATGATCAGGATCTGGAATCCATGTCTCAAATCAAATGCAGATGCTTTGTCCATTCCCTAATTGTCCAGAAAAACCAAATCCAGCTAGCAACCAGGAAACTGAATCATTGCCACCTTATTGGCTGCCATCAAATGATTCATATTTCTATAATTGTCCAAATGATTGCTCAATCAAAAACAGACAAAACAACTGTCGTGAACAAGAGTGACAAAAAGTCATAATCAGTCTATATCAGGGGTGTCTGATCCTGTTCTAGGTGCACCCCCTGGCCCCGAATGTTGTAGGACTTTGCCCGCTGCGACACACTTTAGGTATGTTGACCTACACACACATTAACTTTTTGAGACAAGACTGACTCGAAGTCTAATGGAAGGGCCGGCAGACTGCACGTCTACATGCTACAAAATCCATGATAACTTGAGTCAGGTAATTAGTCGAGAGGTGTGTTGTTACAGCCTAACGGAAGCTCAATAAATACAGTTTTCTTGTTATTGTTCAACAAAAAAATTGAGATTTTACCTGCATCAGAGGTTTTCATTTTGGGGCTTAAAAAATCAAGACAAATGTGGTGTATGGATTGTCAATATTGCAATGGGGGGAGAAAGTTTTCATTTATTTGCTGCCACAAACCAGACTTGATATTCTACAGACTGGACAGTGAGAGCGATTTCTTAAAGGTGAACCATTTTCTCCGGAGTGTTACCCTTGAACTCTCGATGCTCCTGGATCTTTTGTTGCATGAATTCGCACAGTCAATTTCCTATATGAAGCCTTTTATGTTGCTTGCGTGTATGCTTTTATAAAACTGTGCTGAATGGAACCGAATGCATGAAGGTTTAACAAAGTCTGGATGATGTCATTGGTCTTTTGAGTATACATTGGCTAATGCTGCATTCATGTTTCCAGATGGTTCATTCACCAACTTTGGTGTATTGAGGTACTTTTATGTGGGATTGTGGAAACACACAACAAAAAGTTGCCTTTTATTTGTGTTTTCAGACCATATAAGCTACATGCTGAGGTGAAGTGTTCATGTGAAGTTTCGGTTGGGTGATCATATTTGTCTGGTTTTTATGGACTTAGTACTAATATTACAGTGGTGCATTGAGCAGAAAACATGGCGGCGCTACCTCAGTCTGCCTGTGGATGACAAATAGACCACAGACTAATTGCAGCAGTCTCAAACAGAGAATACAAGCCTTGAATTTCAAGATATTATGACCACAGAACAAACTCTGTTTAGTGTCCATTACAGTTCAGCCCTATTGTGCGTCAACAAGGCCATACACTACGATTCAATCAGACGTTAGCCAAGCTCCTATTACAGAGCTCATTGCATCGTTTACATGGTGGAACGGTCCATAAGTAGCTCTAAATGCTCTTCATTTGATTGGATTTCACATTATGGACATCAGAGCAGAAGCACAGTTGTCCCCCGACTGTCCTAATAGACTGTTGAGTGAGGCAGTCCATTTGTTTGTATTTGTTTACCAATTCCAACCCTGAAACCATGAGAAAAGTAACTAAAACAGGCAGGGAGGGGTATCACTTGAAATGGGTGAAAATGAAGATTCAAAACCTCATAAGATGGGTCATTTGCCGTGACAAACTGTCATTTTCTTACGTTGCCTCACTTTGGCTGCAAAACGAAGCTCCTGTCAACAAAAAAGATATCGACCGGAAAATGTACAAGAGAAATAAGAGATTTAAAGATTATTTTATTCACCTTTTCTGTATATGTCACACTAAGCAACCTCTTTGTTTGAAATACATGTTGGAACATGTGAAATGTCTTGGCTGATATTCCATAAGCATGCATTGTAATAAAATCTACAGGACTCAAATCTATCCTTATTAAAAGGTATCAGAGAATATTCTATAGAAAAAAAACCAAACTGTTTTTTTTTTTCTTCTTCGCCATAGCCAATTCAGAGGAAAACATTAAGTTTCAAATGGATAAAAACTTTAAATGGGACTGCTTTGAATGCTGAGAAATGCAGTGCACTGTATTACAGTGACCTTTGTAGTAGCAGTGGAGAATGCACACAAAGCTAGCCTTCTGACCTTCTCCATTATAGCAGGTAAGTACTTTGATGTATAATAAGCCATAATTACTTTTCTATGTGCAAAATCCACTCAGAAGAGCGAATATTGATAGAAGCCTGGCCCTAGCTGAAATGGAACAATAACTTAAGGTCACAACATCAAGAGGTGGTACTGTCTTTAGTCCTGCCTTGCGTTGATGCAATCTTGAAAAGAAAAAAAAAAAAAAAAGGGTTGCATTATTCCTTATGAAACGTTTTTCTTTTCTTTTTTCTCCATGCAGCTTTCCACCTCCAGTCCACTAAGAATTAATGGTTAATTTGTCGTTTTCTCCTGAAAACTCTTGAGGCCACAACCTTTAAAAGTATGGAAGACAATTTCTACTTGACTCTTTCTACCACTTGATATTCCCGAGTTCACTGTAGGTTTCACAGAGGAAGTTGCCTCGGTCTTTGCTCTCACTGATTTCTTTCATAGATTGTCGCTATTCTGCACAGTGATACTATTCTGTCTAAACAATGGATATTCACAGACTTCACTGTTAACTACATTCAAAATGAACTCCACTGATTGGATTCTATAAAGTAGAAGAGGATTTTTGCCTTCAAGCTCACACAAAGAAAACATTCATTCACTTTGTCACACTTTCAATCAGTGTTATATGTCTTACATGCTGTATTTCATCCACCAGCAGACTAACTTCATTGACATTACTACGCTTACAGCAGCCAGCTAAATGAATGTATTTGGTTAAACAGCAATGTATGAAAATAAGTTATTTCATTTAGATAGATGCCGGCTTTGGACCAAAGAATCCTGACAGAAAATATCGGCAGGATTTCATCTCACAATGAGTTGTTTTCTGATTTTGTTTGTTTTCCTTTTTTGAAGTTATGTTTTATCTGTGTGTGGGCACACACATCATAAATCCAAGGTATCTTTAGTATCTTCAGGTTATCGAGCTCCAAAATAAACTTTACATGTTACAAAATAAATTTCCAGACTCGTGTTTCGACAGAGCCTGAAAATGGTTTTTAAGTTGAGATCTGTATGAAGCATCAAGGTTTTTAGTACTGTGGGTGTAGTGTGAAGTATACAAGGATAATGTTTTGTAATAGACATTGCATTTCTACAGATAAGTGTTTGAGAACCCACATTTATCATTAAAATAATTGCCTAGGGATCAATGTAAATATGTTTAAAATGCAAAGATAAAAAAAAACAAAGATACATCCAGTTAGAATGTCAGAAAACCTTACGTCAGATGTGAAGGGTTTTATTCCCAAACTGGAAACTTTGTGAGCGGAATCTTGTTGCAAATCCTCAATAGTCTGAACCAGCACCTGGTTCTGGTCTGTCAGATCGTCCACATAAGACTGCAGAAAATCCATTTTCTTCTGCAAAAATGAGAACACACAGCAATCTGTTATTTAATTGTTGTTGTTTGATAAGCAGGTAACACATTCTCTTTTATAATGTGAATACATTTAATTCTACAGGGTTACCCACATCACCCTGACGCTGCAATCACTAGGCCAGTGTGCACATACTGTAATTGGAATATCACAAACTACATACAGAGGAGGTTTGAGTAAAACATAATGACAGTTTCATACATATATATATAGAGATAGATAGATAGATAGATAGATAGATAGATAGATAGATAGATAGATAGATAGATAGATAGATAGATAGATAGATAGATAGATAGATAGATAGATAGATAGATAGATAGATAGATAGATAGATAGATAGATAGATAGATAGATAGATAGATAGATAGATAGCAAATATCAACAGGAAGCTTTTCTGTAATAAATAAATAAATAAATAAAATACTTCCTGAATTCATTTCTACTTGGTTTCCTTCACAAGGCACCAATGACAACCAAATCACACTAAATTACACGACAACCAAATAGACTACACTATAAAGTCAAGCGACATAAGTATACTCCTTTTTCGACCCCAATTTCCTTCTTACACTTTTCACCACAACACGGTGCTTTGGCTGCAATATGCATGTAGTGCACAAGAGACAGAGTTGCAGACACGAAGCCATCTTCCCTGACCTATAAACACAGTACTCTACATTTACACTGGCAAATTAGTGTTTGCCAAATGTCAGGTTGACAAGCGACCGGATGCACAGTGAAACAAGGAATGTATCTCCCAAAAGGAAGCTTCACAGGGGAAACATAAAACCAGACAAACACGATAACAAGAATGTGAAAATGTATGTTTTATTTTGTTGAATATTTCCTTCATGTCTTTAGGGTAGCTCCATTAGGGTGAGGAATCTGATTTAACGCTGAAAAGAAAAATTGACCAGTGAGCCAACAGCCTTGCGGGGCAGGTTGTAAGCCTTGTATTATGTCCCCAACTAAAAGACAAACATAAGACAACAATCACAAAAACTGTGGGTGGTGAATTACTACTGATGGCCGTGGGCACTCATCCATGGTCTCAAAAGTAATCACGCATTTTTAATACTTTGAACGGCTCCCACAAAACAAGAAAGTATACGAGAGGCAGAGAAGTGTGTTAAGATAACATCACCACAAGCCGACAATGTCTGCTGTTAATTGCATAAATATCTCTGATTTATAGCTTAAACCTAAATATTACACCAGGTACAACCACAAACTGATCTGACACTATGGAGGATCACAGTGCAGACATTTTCCTCTTTGCATCACCACCATACAAAAGGCACCACCTTCTTTAAAGTATTGGATTAGTTCTGACATTTAAAACACTGTTTTGTTCCTAAAAGCTCCCTTCAAAAATCAAACTGGCAACTGAAAGGTCAGGAACTGTTGGCTTTCTAAAAGAAGCCCACCTTGGACTCGCAATGGCAGATCTCTGCACTGCGTTACTAGAAAAAATACTTCATGAGTAGGGAGATGTGGTTGTTGGTCAGGGGTTACGGCACACCCGGAGAAATCGTATTACCTGTTGCTACTTTGAGTCAGGAAGAATGCTCTTCCAGGTTTAACTTTTACGATTTATGAAAGAAATGGGTCACCCGAACACACTCCTCAGTCGACTCAGTAAATTCTGATGGTACCCCAGTACAGTCTTTAGGGTCATTTTTAAGCCCGGATAGTAAGACTGTATCACGCAGTGTATGTGGACTCCTTTTAAGGAATTATACAATTAAACAGATCCCCTGCACATGCGAGGATAGCAGCCATGATAACGGTAGAGCAATAATATTTTTGAAATTAAATTGCCTTAGAGGAGCAGCTCAACATCTGTGTGCATGAATGTCTGTCCCCTACAGCCAAAAAGTCAATAAGCAGTTGATACTGTCCCCTGATGCATAACATAACACTGATATATAGCTGCAGGGAAAGTAACTTTACAAAGATGGCAAATGTGACAGTATCTAAGCGACAATCTAGGGTTGACATTGTACTTTTTTGGTTTGTTTGCTATTTTTTGACTTTGGAACTGCTATTTGTAAGAACTGCCCTTGAGCATGATTGTTTTTGTTTGGGTTTTTTTTTCTTTTTTTAAATATTCTCTATAATGTGCAGGTAGCTCAAGTGTTTTAACATTTTAGGAAACATTATAAACCTGCAATGGATTCAAGGAAGAATGGGCGTTGTAGTCTCGACGGACAAGCTTTATGATTAACTGTGCACATCAACCTTTAAGACTTGGAAGCTCCTGGTTTCTAAACACATAACCTTGTTAAGTGGGCCCTCGACTGGGGCCGGCTGACCGAAACCCATCTCTGAAACCTTGTTACTCCTGCTTTGATGCACAGTGCAGCTCGCACAGGCTACATTCTGCCGCTAAATGATGTCACATGACAATCCTGATGATTAGAAACCTCTCTTTTTTAAATATGAGTGTGGATCTGTGTTCCTGATCTGTGCCGCTCAGATGGAAACGTAATGCAATTTGCCACCTGTTACAAGTGCTGCGGCTTTATGAAAGCACCGCTGCGCTTCCTCCTGTCATTTGTCTGACAGGACAGAGGTCATCTTCTGATGCTCCAGTCAAGGTGGACAGGATGCTCCTTGATTTGTAGTGGATGGATGATAACCTAATGACAATAGATGTTGGACAAAAACTACACATCCCCGAAAAGACTTTTGTGGTATGAATGGAATCATGTTTTTCCTTTATAAAATATTTCATGCTGTTGACTGAACCCATGAATATATTCCAGGGTCAAAAATGCTGAAGTTATACGAAATAGGAAAGATTCATTCAATAAGAAACATTTTTATTTCAGTATTGAGTCAAAACCTTCCTGTTCGTAGTCACAGTGAGACTCTAGACTCACTCCAATGTGTCAAGAGTGCTCTGATGTGGATGGCATACATATAAAATGATATCATCACACAGTGGTGTAGTGGTGAGCACTCCTGCCTCGACGCAAGAATGTCCCAGGTCTGGGATGCACTTGGCCTTCTTACATTGAGTTTGCACCTTCTCCCTATGCATGCATGCACCTACTCCTGTTTCTTCCCATAGTCCAAGAAAAAAACACAAATATGGAGCGATTTGGTTGAATAGTCACCCTTAAAATTTCCAATAAACACTTTCAAGCCAGCAGGGATATGCTCCATTGCTTCAAGGTAAAGAAGCTGGACTGACGAATGGTTTACAAAGTCAATATCATGAGGTCCTGAATCTTTTAGGAGGAAGAGGTGAGATATCTTAAAACAGGGGTGTCAAACACGTTGTCGTTCAGGGGCGACATTTCATCTTCTCTGAGCCAGACCGGTAAAATAGTGCCATAATAATCTTTACATTCAAATTTTAAAGTTGCTATTTACTGTGGCACTGAGTATACGTTAGAAAAATCTCTATAAGTTTGCAAAACCAAACAATTAGTACAGAAAAGTGCTATGATCTCAACATATAGCCAATGTTAATTAATGATACCTTGCATAATACAGTGAAATATTTTTTTAAAAATAAATCTCCTTTAGCTGTTGCATTTTGCAGCCTTTTACATACATGTCTTGTACAAACTTAACCCAATATCACTGTTTTGAGGGAAATGGTAGTTTTATAGCAGTTTTATGGCAGCATCACCAATATCTTAACTCATGTCTCAGTGTTGTGATATTTGTTAATAAAAAAAATCAAGGTTTCTTTGAATGCCATGGACCGGTTTTGGTCCACGGGCCTTCTGTTTGACACACCTGTCTTAAACTATGTAAACCAAGCACAGCTGCCTTCATGACGTAATGGGAAATTGCAGAACCAACATCTCTGGGTGTTGGGGATTGAACCCACACCTTAGAAGAGAGTTTAACTTACTTTGAGCATCCTCCGCCACGCCACCTGTAAAAAATACCATGAAACCCCCAGATGCAGAGCTGCAGTTACTCACCTGTGACAGTTCCTCCTTTGCCGAGTCTGTGTCCGTCTCCAAGCATTTCAACCTCTGCTCGTGGAGTTCTTTGAACTCGCTCAGAAGCTGTTTAATATTATTTTCCCGGATAGAAACGTTCACCTCTGTTTGTCTTGAGGATGGGTTTAACTGTTCACCTCCCTGTGTCCAAACCCTCGACTTTTCTTCCTCTGGTTGTGGCTTGCAAGTTGGCAGCATTTCTGCTGGAAAAAAGATTTTTAAAAAAGCGCTCTTTACTCTTCAAACTGTTAATTAGTCAACTGATGATCACGTGCTGTCACTTTAGTTCAACTTTATAGTTCACAGTAGTAGTGGACACGGAAGCAAGGAGTAGTGAATCGCCTGGCATTTAGAATGCATGTACAGTGTGTGGGTTGTTTTTACATTAATTGTCGTTGCTTCACCAACAGATTGGTCGCTATGTGCTGTTACTACAACATAAGCATGAATTCTTTCCAAACAGGAGCGACGCCATGGACTCTCCGCCGTGGATCTGCTCTGGGAGGTCGGCGCTGCGCGATCTGATTGGCTGTAGGCTTTTTGCTCGTGACGTTGTTGCACACCATTGGTGGATACTCCTCGAGAGGCGGGACAATAGTGTAACCAGGAAGCTGGACCTCTTGTTTTGTCAAGCTGGATTAACATTTATTTCTCCTTCCGTCTTAAAAAAAAATGGGTAAATATGCATTCAGCTTGTTTAGTAGGGAACACAGTTCTATTAGATTGTCTAGTACTTGCACAGGTTTCTTAAAACAGCGCGATGGTTTCGTTTAGACTCGCGGTGTAATGTCCTCATCGGTGTTCTGTCTGTTTATCAGCTTGGTTGTTTTTACAATCAAATCGCCTCTTCACGTCTTTAGATGTGCATTCTGCATGCTATACGTGTTTCAAACGGCCAGTCATTGGTATTCATAAGAGGTGCTGTCCAGGTATACAGTATATACCAGCTGAAACTTGGGATGGTAACCTTGTGACTATGTGCTACTTCAAGAAGCTCCGCACATGATTCCATTATTCCTTTAAGTAATCAGTGCGCGAGATCAAAACCTTCCACATTGAGATTCAAGGCAAAGTTGATCTTATTGATTTTCAGGAGACGACTCACTTCAATTCTCTCATCCCAATCATCACTGCTCGACTCTTATCTGTCTCTTGGTTATATCTCTCTTTTCCAGTGGCTTTTAACTCTCACACACACTCTGCCAAAACCTAATCCCCGCAGTGATTATCATATAATACTCGTGCCTTATTATCAAAATGGATCAGATTTAGGTTTTGTTGTTGTTGAAGACTAATGGGCGGCTAAAATATATATATATATATATATATATAGGTTGACCATGCCGTTATGAGGAGGATGCGTACAACAGTTGATTGAGTTTTTAAGAACTTAACTTTCCTTGGAATGTATATAGATTCTTTATATACAATGTTTTAGTTTTATAGAAGAGTCCAGAAAGTATTACTTTCATAAATTGATCAGCTGTGGCAGACCTGTTGGATTGGATCACATTTGGAGTGTTATCCAGGAGATGTTAACAAAGATGTTCGTCCATCCGTCAATCTTCTATACTGCTCAATCCTGTGCAGGGGCGCTGGAGCCAATCCCGGCTGTATGGACGAGGGCTGACTACACCTGGACATGTCGCCAGTCCATCACAGGACAAACACAGAGACAGACAACCACACACGCTCACATTTGCACCTCGGGGCAATTTAGGGTCACCATTTAACCTAACATGAATATTTCTTTGACAGTAGGAGGAAATCGGAGTGCCCAGAGGAAAAATATGCACACACATGGGGGGGGGGGGGGGGGGGGGTATGCTTACCACTGCTCCACTGTGTGACCCCAAAGGTGTTCAACTTAAAATAATAACAAACTAAGGGCATATATAAAACAATTCCTTTTGAAATTTGTAATCTGCAAGTCCAAACTTTCTTTTGTAGATGATCATGAACTCGTATTTTTTTAATGCATACATCTCAACTTCCCTGCAATATTTATTAGAGATTAAGAGAACTTGGTTGACAAAATGAAATGAAACCAAAATGTATTTTACTTTAGTCAATGTAGGGTTTTTTTTTCCCAAAAATCCAGTCTGCCAAACTAATTGTGATAAAGTCTACAGGTCCTATTGAGTTGTTACTCAATGTGTTCTTTATTTTTTCCATATTTAAAGTGCACTTGCTGTAATTTGCCAGAAGGCACATTTTTCTTATTTTATTATTTTATTGAAGGCAGTCAAGGCATCAAACCTTCAATTCCAGATGAATGAGGGACTCTTAAAAATAGCCTCTCTACTACGAAATTGAATGTCAAACTCCTTGATGTCTCATCCTGCATTAGCCTTCGCATTTTTTTATGGATTTTAGAGGAGACAAAAACAACTTTCTCTTACAGTTTAGAAAGGAAAAAAATAAAGAATTACTCCTGCACATGTTTTAATTGTTGCTGCATTTTAAATAAATGACACAAAATGTTTTTATTCCCTTATGGTTCTCCACGCATAAAGGAAAAGTGCTGATCAAATATTCTTCCGGATATTATGTTTTATTCGCATGAGCTGTTCCCTCATTGAGTCCTAAGAAAGACACAACTCCGGTTCTCTCATTTATTAGCCGTTCTGCGTTTTCCACCACATTCATTGTGCCTCTCTGCCCTCTAAATGTTTCATGACTTTTTAAGTTGTTTTCTGCAAACCCTTGTACTTATTACTCATACAGCCTTAGCATACTCAACCTTCATACTCATAAAATCAATTAATTCTTTTAAATAATTCACCTTCTGAGCAAACCAGATTAAGCAGAGCACATTCTTGTGTGTCAGATGCGGTGCTCTGAACTGATGTGTATTTTTTTTTTTTTTTTTTTTTTTTTTGTGTTCAGGCATTAACTTGGCTCTCACCCCATGGCTCGAAGCGGTCTTGGGTGATTAGAGAAAGAGGAAAGCCTTGATAAAGCATTAGCGTGTGATGCACATGCACACGCCGCCCAAAGACCCCTCTGTGCATCTGCGCACATTCATTTTTCATGAAACGGACTCATAACAATTAGTCTGGTTACCGCCTGGGTAATCTTAGTGTCCCCGTAATGCCCGTGGTCTGCCGTATGACATCACTCTCTTAAAAGTTCTAAATCTGACATTCTCATCCGTTTTCATAGTGAGGACATTAGCGGGCTTTGGCTAATAGGTTCGCGCTCGCTGGCGAAAGAAGGGCAATAAAGTGAGGGAGCGGGACAGAAAAAAAAAAAAAAAAAAAAAAAACAAGACCGGAGTGCTCAGAGAAATAGGTTTTATCCACCAGAGCTTTTACACAAATTAATTTACATGAGTGAGAGAAGAAAATGTAAAGTTGTAATCCGGCATGCTTTGCCAATGCCTAGCCTATTTCTCGCTACAAGCATCATAGAAAGCCAAGTGAACATTTATGCATTATTTCAGCAAATACATTATGCTAACCACCATGGCTAAGTGCTTAGGAATTTGAGCGCCACAATACACGAGGAGCTAAAGCGAGACTTTTGGCCAGACGGTTTCCAACTGGCATGGACTGATCGCCTTGCGAGCAGCTTTATTGCACAGAAAAAGCAGAATGCAATTTCCCCCTAGAGACAGGCATCCCAGCACCCCCACGGTCTTTAGTCCCCTGCCTTCATCACCATCACCCTAACCCGAGACGCCAAAGCCAAGGTCAAGAAGAAAGCGCAGCCTTCCTCTGTTGAGAGGCTATTCCCTGGATGCCCACACCTTGGGAAGGCTCAGCAGCCTGTGCTTCGGGAATGTCCTCTCCCTTCGTTATTGTGGACGTTAGTCTCAAGGTCAAATCTGAGGGAGAGGTTTGAGCTTATCTGCCCCCCCCCCTCCATCATTTTTCTCCTTAGCTCTCATTCTCCCCATTATTTTTCCTTCACTGTCAGTCGACGGTGGCTCAGAGCCCCCAGCTGACGGTTTCATAACGCGCCGTTGTAAAGCGTCTGACTTCTTTGTCTGCCTGTCCTTCTGTTGGGCCGCCGTCAGTTTAGCCTGTTGTCTAATTTTCATAGTTCAGACTGACGCACTGTTTGCTTTTTTTTGCATCGTCCGTCCTTCCTCACTCTGGTCGCGGCCCCTTTTACCTTGAAGCAGTGTTGTACTGTGTTCCCTGTTAGATTCGATATTGTTGTTGTTGATGTTGTTGTTGTTTTTGTCTGTAAGCCATGGCAGTCAGCCTTGAGTCAGTGTGCTATCTTTGTCTGAACAAGATGCAGAGGCAGCGGGAACAATGCACTGGGAAAAAAATGTAATCTGACCCGTATCAAAATACTCTTTGACATTCCCAGCAATGTGTTTTTTTTTGTTTATTTTATACATCGCTGACAGAACAGCGAGACCTCAGAATTTCCTGTGATTTTCTGTTGATTTCTCAGTGAACCCTACGAACCTTCCTCCCAACTCTGCCGGGTTGCCAGTCACAAACTCTCCAAAAGAGGGCATTTTGTCTTCAACTCGGCTGGTTTGGCTGACCCACGAGAGAATTATCAAGTCAATATATCACATCAGCTGAGTGCATGTGTGTGAATACATCAGAGAAGGAGTCTCTCTCTCTCTCTGCTTGTATGTCAGTATACTTTTTTGTGTGCGAATGCTGAGCAGTTTGTCCTCCAGCGCACACCGTGTCATTACTCTGTAAACACTGGCATTGACTGTGACTTTTGACTATTACATAAGGAACATGGATTTCCAGCTGTCCACGGTAAAAGCCCTGTAAATTCAAATGCTTAATTTTTATAGGCAGGCGGGCATTGACTGAAGTGTCTGCTTGTTATATATTTGGCAAGTGCTGCAAGTCTGAAGGGAAGCTGTCAATAGCAATCCCAGCTATTGATATGGCAGTGGGCAGGAGATGTTACTTGGCCCCCGACTCCACCATCCCTCTGATCCCTCTACATCATAATTACATTAATATTGACAGACCCTTGACAATAGTCACATTACTATTGATAGGTGGTTGTCAATACCGTGTTTCCCCAAATAAAACATATTCATTCATAACTTGTAAACTGCTCGATAAAAGGCTTTGAAAAGACTATTGGACCCGGCCCGGGTTTACTCTCCCGAGAGGGCTGCTGCTGTGACGGGGATTTCCACCACCTGTGTGTGTGTGTGTGTGTGTGTGTGTGTGAGAGTGTGTGTGTGTGTGTGTGTGTGTGTGTGTGTGTGTGTGTGTGTGTGTGTGTGGGTGTGTGTGTGTGTGTGTGTGTGTGTGTGTGTGTGTGTGTGTGTGTGTGTGTGTGTGTGTGTGTGTGTGACTATAGACTGATAGATTAGGTTAGCGCTGCATTAGCGCTCTGCATAGATCAAGGCTATCCTTGACATACATACATAGTCACACACACCCATACAGAAACACATAATCCCTGTATTTTCTCCCATCAAGGAAAAAAAATCTTTCAGATGAAGCTAAACAAATAGAGCCTGTTTATTGGTTAGCATACACATTCAGTACCTCTCTCCTTTTTTTTTTTTTTTTAATCCAAACTCTTCCTCCGTCACAGGCGAGGTTCTCGTCACTAAACATGGCAGCCTTTCAAATACAGCTCAATGAATTTGTCATACCTGCTTACTTTAATGTGAATTCACACTTTTTTTTTTTTTTTTTCTTCATTCATTTGCTAATTCTAACTTATTTGGACGATGTATCCCGGCTCTATTGAAACACCATGAATACGCAGATGGTCCTGAGCACCATAATAAACCCAAGCATTGCCACCACATGTTAGTGGGTTTTTTTTTTTTTTTTTTTTCCTTACTTCCTCAAGAAATGTCTAAAGTGACCATCATCTCTCTCTCTTTCTGTCAAAACTGCCATATTTACCCGGCTGAAATCTCTTTTAAAGCCTCGTGACAAATCCTGTTCAGCAAGACACAAAAGCCACTGTCAAAAGAAGGCCCCTCTCTCTCTCTCTCTCTCTCTCTCGCTCTCTCTTGCTCGCTCTCTCTTTCTCTCTCTACCTACGGCCTTCTTTCTCTGTCTCTCCCTGCGTTAGTTAGTCTTAAGCATAAGCATTTTATTTGAGGAAAGGGCAGATAAAACTGGGGAACTGTGAGGAGTTTGAAAACGTATGTGGCACAAAATAGCCCGGACGTCACAAGGGTGAGATCCCATATAGAGTCGAATCTACGGGGAGGAAAATTGTTCCACATTTGGCAGATGTTTACGGTGTACCAGAGACTGTGCCGTTAGCCTAATCCCTGGTGATGTGATTTGTACACACACCCCTATCTCCAGAGGGAGCAGGCACCAAGAGCCCCTGGGCTTTACCGTGTGTGTGTGTGTGTGTGTGTGTGTGTGTGTGTGTGTGTGTGTGTGTGTGTGTGTGTGTGTGTGTGTGTGTGTGTGTGTGTGTGTGTGTGTGTGTGTGTGTGTGTGTGTGTGTGTGTGTGTGTGTGTGTGTGTGTGTGTGTGTGTGTGTGTGTGTGTGTGTGTGTGTGTGTGTGTGTGTGTGTAGTCTAGCAGTCTAAGACCCCCTACTCTTCTGCATGGCAGAGCTCAAAGGTTGCATTAAGGACGGGTTTTACATGTGAAAAGTGATTTCCGTTGCTATGTATAAAGAAAGAAATAACCTTCCTAACAGGATGGGCTTCACCTTCAGGGCCTCATTCCTACCAACGACAGAGTTGTCCTTTTAATAGTGGTTCCTCAGACATGGTGCTCTTTTATTAGTGTTAAAACATATTCATTCATGTAAAGTTATGTGACAGTCCTGTGGTTAATAATCAGCTATCGGTTGTTTCTTCTTGATGTTCAGTTTTAGCCCTCAATGGAAGCTTCTCTTCACTCCTCTAATCCAGCTACCTGCAACTTGTGTTATTGTTCGTGTGGCTGTCCTTTTACATTTACGCAGGGTCGTTTTTCACAAGGTTTGCTATGTCAACAAAACATTTGGCGCTCCGCAGCGTCATTAAATCTCGGCGTTGTTGCCCAGACTAAACACGAGGAGGACTCTGTGTGGAAAAAGAGCACAGTTGTTTGAGTGCATAAAGTATGAACTGCTGAACTCTCCACTGATTCAAATCCTCAAAAATATGGAAGTCATTTGTACCTTTCCTTGTCTCCGTTGTCATCAGGCTCAGGGGGTGATAACGACCAGGAAAGGACAGCTGGAAGTCCTGGCCCAGCGTCTGACGTTGACCCACACATCCCAGTACTCCGCATCAACCAGCTGGATGCCCTGGAGCTCGACACTTCCCTGGAGCAGCTATTATGGACGCAGTTCTCCATGTGTTTTCAGAACTGCCGCCCAGGCGTTCTCACCCCTCTGGAGCCCGAACTGAGGGCCCTTCTTCATCTGCTTCTCTGGAGGTTCACATTGTACTCTAACAGCGCCACTGCGGGCCAAACCCTACTGAGCCTGCGCTACCACAGCTCTCGAGGCCTGTCTCCCGGCTATAAGCCTCTCTCTTCCGGGCAGAAGTTGAGTCTGGCCGTGCTCAGTGCAGGCCCTCGCTGGCTCCAAGAGCGTTCCCACAGCCTGTTGGCTTCACTGGGTTTTCCACAAGGACTGTTTTCTGGAGGAGATGGTAGTTTGCTGCAAAAGGGACTCCGCAATGCCCTCACTCTTGTGTCTGGTATCACTAAGCTTGCATGTCTCATCAACTTCCTTGTCTTCTTAAAGAAGGGCCGTCATCCTCTCCTTGTCGAAAGGATCGCAGGCGCTCAGGCAGTTTTCAGTAAGCCCAATGTGGTCAGGGATGTAACCTACCAGTACATGAACAGAGAACTGCTGTGGCATGGCTTCGCCGAGTTCCTCATTTTCCTGTTGCCACTGATCAATACGAGGAAACTGAAGGCAACCGTGTCCTCGGTTCTGTTTGGTGGCGAAAGCGCTGACGGGGACAAAGCCAAAGGAGGGTCCGACGTGTGGAAAGAGTGCGGGCTGTGTGGAGAGTGGCCAACCATGCCTCACACGGTGGGCTGCCGGCATGTCTTCTGCTACTACTGCATCAAAAGCCACACCATCGCCGATCCGAAGCTCACCTGCCCCAAGTGTGGTGCAGAAGCAGGACCGCTTGAACCCGTCATGGTGGCGGTGGGGAAAAGTGGCCCGTGATCACGTCCTGTTGTGTAGCAATTGTATTTATTTAATTTTTTTAATTGCAGAGATTTAATCAACAATAAAGAGACATGGCCAAGACTGAGAATCCAGCACTTCAGCAAAGATCATTACAAAGCAAAGTTATTCTAGTGACGAGATGAATCAAACAAAAAAAGGACTTTGATCAGGTCTTTTGTTTTGACAGTTGTGAGTTTATGACTGGGCATATCTTTATCATCTCTCTGCCTGTGAACACACATGAACCTGCTATGTTTAATATATGTGTGTATATATTGACAGTTGTCTGCCCCCTATGTTTTTCCTGCTGGACTTTGGACAGAACTATTTGTCTTTGGTGCACTGGACAGACTACAGAGAACCACACAGAGCATATATTTGATGAGTGAACGTGTTGATTTATGCTTCAAATTGGCTGTGTGTGTGTGTGTGTGTGTGTGTGTGTGTGTGTGTGTGTGTGTGTGTGTGTGTGTGTGTGTGTGTGTGTGTGTGTGTGTGTGTGTGTGTGTGTGTGTGTGTGTGTGTGTGTGTGTGTGTGTGTGTGTGTGTGTGTGTTGAAATGGGAATATTTGTTCTGATGAAAAATGCAGAAAGTCAGCTGAATAAATAATGGGAGGAATTTCTGATGCCTCTCATCATGGCCAAATTAGCATTTGTTGTGTATTTTGTGCCTAAATTGTATTTCAACATCATTAAAATTGATAAAGTGCTACCTCTTGGGTGTTTATTTAGTTAAGTGGAGGAGAGAGAGAGAGATGAGGGAAAGTTATAACAATCAGCACACTTCTCTCTAGACAGGCCCGGTCGTTCTAACTCCCATTATCCGTTTTCACAGCACCCCAACATGCTCAAGATCAAGGGGGCAGCCGGGGGCTTGGATTGACTCGCGCACGCACGCACACACACACAGACACACACACACACACACTTGACAGCCAGCCTCTCTTTTCCCTTGGCCTTTCTCTCTTTTGCTGCCTTTCCATCTCTCTCCCTCTGTAATCTCCAGGGCCCTCGCCCCTATAAGACTGTAGTAAACTGTACCAAAACCCTGGCAGTCGTCTCCTTCCTCGCAGGCGAATTACTCTCTAATCCCTGTAATGAGTCCAAAGATGCTTATTTATGCTGGAGTTAACCTCCACCAGTGAGCCCAGCCCCAGGCCAAACTCACCCCAGCTGAGTGAAGCCTTTCCTGGGCTGACAAGGGAGGAGTGGGATCCGGGGGCCGCCTGTCTTTCCTTCCTGCCCCCCCTCCCTCCGTTCTCCCGCGCTGATCACTAGTACTTAATTGCTGATTGCCAGGACGATCGATCAGAACTGCAGGCGTGATAGAAAGCCTATTCTGGTGGAGCCCGTCTCAGATCTCCTGTTTCAGAGAGACACACTGTTGCACTCAGATGAGGTTAATGTTTCTGTAGGGAGAGCCGATAAAGCATAAAATATTTGTCCTCATGAGGTACAAGAACGCCCTGAAGAATACTGGGTGAAAGCAGTGGCAGAGCTGATCCTAAATTATTTATGTTACTGACCGGTGTGATCTGTATTTCCCCGAGAACCTCTGCAGGTAAAGCAAATGTCCTTGGCGCTAATGCAAGGCCAAAATTAATGAATTGTATGCTTTCAGCGCCTATAGAAGTATTGAAGTAGCCCCTCTCTGGATTAGAGAAAAATGCACACCTTAGGGTGGAGGGGAGACAATCCTAAATGATGATTGGTTGACATTATGGAAAACAAATATCGGGCTCATCACATGGCTACTTTGGAGGTCCTTTTTCACATCAAGGACGTTTTGACTAATGAATCCTGCTGTAATGCATATAAAGCCAGACATGGGAAAGACTGGTTGTCAATATTTTATGCGCTACATTACATTAATGTGCAGCAAGTCCCACAAAGTGGGATTAAGGTGATGTTTGAGATTAAGGATGCATATATGATCAGCCTTAATGCTACTGGGACATGTCATTGTCTTAACATTCAGACCGACTTACAATAAAAACCTTTTTTGCGGATATTACTGCGCAACTCTAATTGAAGTCCCCAATCCCCAGGAAAAGGGGGAAAAGATAAAGAAGAAACATTGCATTAAAGTCTATTAATTGAGTGAGGCCATGGATTGAATTAGCTGGAAGTTGGAACAGGGCTCTGGACTTAAGGAAGGTAGCTGGGGCTCAGCTAAGCCTATCTGTCTTTGGATCTTTTCTAATTCACAGGCTCCGTGTGGAGAAGAAAAAGTGGAAGAAGCCCAGATTCCCAGCGGCTATGCAAAGCAATCTGCACATTCACACGCAGCCATTTAGGGAGCAAATTGGCCCTGTGCCCCCTCTGACGATGGTTTTAAGAGAAAGGGAATTAGGGCGTTGAATCCCTAACTAGAGCTCCTTCTTTGATGAGCCTCTTTATCCGCCTGTCCCTCATCTCCATTTCTTTGATGTGAGGCGTTGATTTTCCTGATTAAATAGTTTTTAAAGTAAAAAGCTCTTCTCTGGGCTCTGTAATACCGGGTACTTTGCTGTACCTATTGCAGGTTCGTTTGTGTGCATGCTTGTTGAATGGTCCATCTGTGGTATTCTCTAATTGGAACAGAGCCCTCGGCTCGCAGATAATAATAAGGATAGAACATGCATATTTTTTCTCCAAGAAAGAATGTTATCATTTAAGCTTATGTCTGGCTTTTACCTCTTCATTTGAAATGGCTAGAAGGACTCCGAGAGCCCTATGAATCACTAATGAAATTAAGGAGTGAAAACACCTGCGCTTTTTCACTTCAACAAAATTCCATCTCTGATCCAGCTCCTGATGGTGGAAGCTTTTACCTACTTTTCAACAGGTAAGGGAAATACATCCCTCTTGTGTCGGGGAGATATTTCCAACAACTGACATTACTTTCAAAGAGTGAATGACATTATTTTCATGCCAAGAAAAGATGAAACAAACAATGCACCATTTATTTGTTGACACCTCAGAGGATTTTTGACACCTGTATATGTTGTTGTTTTTTTTGTTTTTTTTTCTCTTTCTCGTGGCATGTCCAATACGTCAATGGGAGTTACAAGCATCTCATACTTCATCTATTCAATAAAAGACATGCCAAACATAAAACACCAAAATTCCTCCAAGGTAGAGAAATCCTAGGTGTGCTGAAGTTCAGGGCTGCAGCTGCTGCAGGTACCTGTATTATGAGAGTTCTTTCAACACCTGCCGGGCTTTGGATACCACCGGGCCCAATTATCTTAGCCTGCCTCTTCTTCTTAACCACCTCTTCAGTCTAACAGGTCAGGGGGACAATCAATCAAACCTAAAATAAGGAAGTAATTTCCTGAGCTTTTATCATGGCGTTGAGGTTTTGTCTGGTTGCATTTCACACCTAGAGAAAGATGGAGCGGCGGTAACTTGGGAATATATAGAATTTGGCCTTTTCCTTTTTGTTCTCAAGACCCAGGATAATTTGGGATTTATATATGATCTATACGTTCACCCCGAAGTGTGGAGCCTGCGAGAGCAAACACAAAGTTCAAGAGAAAACACGTAAGAGTGTTGTATCTTATGATATATGTCGATAAAGGTTATGTTATCCTATAACTTTAAAAAGCTGCATCCTCCTCCATAATATTGGAAACAAACACTGTGTGCATGCATAGTCAGAGATATAGTGGGAGGATTCCTATAAACTCAATATTGTATGTTTTCATAACTGCATTTAAACTTATTTGCTATTTACCAAGTTTCTCTTGGGTTGTTTTTTTCCTTCATCTACTTATTGATCGTGCGATTAGTTCCTTTGTTTTACTTGATATAAAACTGTCGGATCTCAACATTGCTGCAATTTCTTGGATCTGAAGAACAATAAAACTGCATGTCATGACTGCAATGAGTAGCTGTTTGGAATCAAACAAAGCCCCGAGCAGGGAGATTTTTTTAGACATATTTCACATCCCCTCAGTGTAACGCAGGACAAAAGGATAGAAGCTAACTCAACCTGACCTGTCCTCTGATTGGATGAGCCATCGCAGGAGTGGTACGGGGGATAGGACAAACGACCAGAGGGCACGGCGGGGGATTATACTCAGGTGTGTTGTGTGCGCCTGCGGTAACATCTGCCAAAGCCAGACGCGTGTATGTGTGTGTGTGCACGCACGTGCGTGTGCTTAGCCCTCTCAGTCCTCTTCCTACTGATGTCTCGAACAGACTAAATGAGCAATAATCTGCACACATCCCTCCAGATGTCCCAGTGAATTTCCTGTGGCTTAAGGCGCCAGCTGAGCTCTTTGAAAGTTTTGATAACTTCTGCAAATGTGATTGAACCTCTGCTTGTTCAGGAATGTGGTGCAGGACACAATGTGCTTATTCCCATTTCCACTAAAAGAGAAACGCTCAGCTCCAGTAGACCTGTTGGACAAATGTACTCATATGAATCTCTTTTTCTTTTTTTCATTTTTTTTTTTTCATAAGGAACATTTTCCAAAATTGAATGTGGAGTGTGTGTTTTTTTTTTTTTAGAGTTACAGTAGCAGCATGTCATATGATTCAGATTTGGCTTGACTTGTATAATATAAATAATCACCTTTTAACATGCTGTTCCAACCTCTTGACAGGGTGCATTTCTTTTCAAAACATTTTAAAATGTCTTTAAAGGCTCTGGTTCAAAGTACCTAAAGAAACCGTGTTACTCAGATGATCTCTGTCGAGTTCCGACAGTCTGAATCGAGTGTGAAGAATTCAAGTCTTACGTTTGTTTTTTTTCTTAACGATTAAAGAGGTTAGGTCTTTAAAAAAAAAAAAAAAAAAAAACTGCAGTTTGATGAACCCAGGTGTTTCAAACTATCAAAACACATCTAGGTTTAAGAGTCAGGGTCTTATTTAAATAAATCTGTCCAGTTCCATCTTCAAACATAAGGTCTGACCAGGTTGTGGTGTGAAAGGTCCAGGTCAAGCTTTAAGAGTCGGTGTTTACTTTGAAGAGGCTGAGTTCAGTTAAGAGTAGCCTTTCACAGGGTGGTCATAAAAAAATAAATAAAAATAAATAAAACAAAACCTAAAAATGTTAGCCGCAGAGAGTAATTTGAAGTATAAAAACTCCCAAGTATGACATGTATTTAAGAAAAATTTTGTTGAAAACCTTAAAGGGAATAAAATTTCCCATATTTCATCATTTCTACATGCTAAATTCTCTAAATCCGACAAATCCTTTGCAACATTTCTGTGAGAAAACTTCTGATACACTATTGAGTTCCACTGTACCACCACAACGTGTGTGATTTGCTCTCGATATGACTTATTAGCAGCAAGAAGTGTATGTTGAATAAACTTTACAATCATCGGTTCAAAGACAAAAAATGCCGAAGTTAAAAAAACATTTTTGACATTTTGCTTGAAAGGGATCTTAAAAGATTAGATGGCCTCTGCAAAATCAGTAGGATCTTTGTTTTTCTGTTCTAATAACAAATCACATAGATATTCTGTTTAATACTGTTGGAGCTCAGACTACAGCCTAATTTCCATGAATGCATATTGTCATTGAGTATACAAAAGCCACCAATCACTGTGCAATCAACCATAAGTTGTCAGCAACAACAGAGTTAAATAGAGGAAAAGATCCGCGCTTCGCTCCCCGTCATCTGTCAATCAAGGCAGCTACAAGGCCTCAATACACACAAGCAACCAAACACAAGGAGGGACACGTATAAAGTGCTATGAATATTTGATAATGTCCTGCCAATCTGACTTGTATTACAGCAATTCATTGACCACCGCCAATCTTTCACATCTCGCAGACAAAGTGAGAGAGAGAATATGTAGAAACATAATAATGAGCCGGAATGGAAGGAATCTGAGGAAGAGGAGCCTTGCACGGACAAACAGAGATAGCATGTAAAGATAGTATGGAGTTTCTGTCTGGGAGAGGTAACAAGAGGAATTTCTAAATTACATGTGTAGGCAACACTGAACAATGAGAACAGCGGGCAGAAAAAGCCTAACCCTGTTAAGTATGCGGCAGCCAGGTAATGACAATGTATTTGTGCATTTCAGCATCTTGGAATCTCCGGCTCGTCGTGGAAGGAAGAAATATAATTTTTGTGGTTGCCATGGATACCTGTGTGTGAAGGTTTTGCTGCGAGTCTCGACTCCTCCAGGAGATCAGTGAACCGCATGTGTCAACCAGCATTAACCTGCTCGGTCCAACAGACGTGCAGAGACACACACACACACACATGCACGAGAAGGAATAATAATAAACACACACACACACCAACATGCACATTACCTTTCTCATCTCGGCACAAAGTACAATTCAAACTGAACTGCACCTTCTAAACACACAAACACACAGTTGTGAGCAGAGCCGCGCGTTGTCGGAGCTGATCGACTCCCGAGTGAACACGGAGCAGTAACCCGGAGAAAGAAAAAAAAAAAAAAACCAACTATAATGTTGTTCTGCTGCGCTACATGAGGTGTAAACCTCCAGTGTGGAGTTAGTGCTTGTGTGGCTCTGGTGTTCTGTAGTTTGTTTGCTTTCCACTGCTGTATTATTGTGCAGTGAAAAAAAATAAAAAAAATAAAATATCATCTGTCATATCTTAATATGATGTAATTTCCTAATTTTCCGTTGAGGTTTGGTAATGATTTCTAACTCACTCTCTGGCAGTTTGCACAGGATGCTGTCGCCTGATATGTCAAGCAATAAGCCCAGGCAAGTGGATTGCTCCAGCAGGGACCATGTCAACTAAATTATGCATTTATATTCTTGTAGCACCCGCCAAATTAATACATATGCATACTATAACTGACCCTGTTAGAGCGGGGTCAAGTATAGCGTGGTATAATACACAAAATGCAGCCGAAGACTTCTGGTATGTGGATCCTGTTGTTATAAGCTGTTTACTCTTTAACAAAAAAACAAATTATTTTAGGATAGAGTTTGACTATAGTGCCTTGGCTTCTGTTAATGCTGCATTTTTTTTTTTCTTTCTTGATAACAAGACTGTGGAAAAAGAGGCATAAATAGGGAACTCAGATTTTGTGAAATTCCAACTAAGCATCAGCCATCTGACATTTCCATACTCACTTTTTATTCTCTTCACAAACACACCAGACTTTTCTCTGTAGGGGCCCTAACTGACACTCTGGGCTCGTTGTCAAGTATTATGTTCTCAAGTGTTTGTGCTTGTCTTCTGCGCCAAGCTGCTGGAGTCCTCTTTGCCCCATCCACAAAGGCCTACACAACATTCAGCAGTCATATCTCTCCTTGTCTATCGAGGAGCCCAGCGTGTTTTCCCTCAAAGTCAAATTAAAAAGGTATGCCAGAAAAGGGAGCGTATCTGCAATTCAGAACACATTTTTCTATCAGACAGGAGATATATTGCCGACTAAGTATTGTCAGATGTTGGCAAATTCCACATATTTTTCATATCCGGCCCCCTGAAACTTGGGGCCTCTTCAAGACTCGAGGCACATCATTGACAAAGACTCTGTTTGACCTTAGGAGGCAGAAATGGACCAAATATTCATTCTGTTTTCTACAAAAATATTTTCTCTGATCTAAATGCAATATCACCGGCCATAAATCATTTAGGAATTCATTAGGAAATCATTTGAAAAACACTTCTTTTTGGGAGGGGCGCGTTCATCAATAAAAGTGGAAAGTTTGATTTATATATTCATGCATTCAGTAGATTCAGTTATTCATGTATTCACTCATTCACAAGGCCCAGTCAGTCTGGCCGCGCGTGTGTGTGTGTGTGTGTGTGTGTGTGTGTGTGCGCGCGCGTGTGCGTGTGTGTGTGTGTGACCTGCGGCGTAGCCCTGCTATGCTGCGGGCTAGTGCTGTTCCCCAGGGGGCTCTCATCTTTTACTGAGCCCTGACAGAAGATGGAGGCTGGGAGAGGGGTCCGCTGCATTAAAAAGCCTTTACCTAGCTCTGATTTATCACCTCTGCCTCACACACACACACACACACACACACACACACACACACACACACACACACACACACACACACACACACACACACACACACACACACACACACACACACGCGAACCCGCTTGCCAACCCCACGCCATCTCGCCATTCCTCGCCGCAGCTCAACTCCACACTCTATCAAACACGCAGACATCTAGAGGCGTGCACGCGCAATCACATGTGCGGAGTCAAACTGACACACATTCATACACCATCAAGCCCATACTCATTCCATCATAAGATGGCTGCCTTGGAGAAAAAGTGAGGGTGCAAGGCGCCGCGCTGCACCGCAGTGGTGATTTTGCATTTTAATGGTACCCCCCCCCCCCCCCCCCCCCCTCCGCTCCCCCCCGACCCCCTCTTCTCCGCCCTTACTTGGTAATTCTGGTGAGTCGCAGGATGGAAGGCGGCGAGCCACCAGCTACCTCACCACAGGAAGACAGAGTGACACAATTACAGGACAGCGTATCCCGGGTACGTCACCTGCAAACGCCCGCATTTGAATGTGACTGCCACTGAGGAGGCAAGGGAGGGGAGCAGGGAATGATGGGTATTTGTTTGTGTGTGCACTGTGGGAGGAAGTAGATTGCCATTATATCACAAAAAGCAACACAGGGCCACAGAGTACAACTACCCACATGTGCACATGTAAACCTTTGATTGTGCATGAGGACACCCACACAAGTATAACAAATCTTTAAAGTTATATTCAATAATCATACACCCTAAAAATGTGACATGGACAAAGATGAAGGCTGACTTTTAATGTATTACTGTAAATAGAAAAGGTCTTCAAACACACACACACGCGCACGCACACACACACACACAGGCACGGCAGTTAACGCACGCAGAAAGAACACAACACTTTGTCCTTGAGAGGGTCCAAGACTTGGTAATCATATTCATTCATTCATTCATACATATGGGTGGAATACATTTGCTCCATCTCTCCGCTCGAGTTATTGCATGAGTGCTGATAACCCCCCCCCCCCCCCCCCCAAAAAAAAGGCATGGCATGAATTTAATCTCGGAACAAAAACCATTTCTTCCTCAACGCACATTAATATGAGTAGACTGCACAAGAAGTTGCATGTTTAGCATTACTAATTCTTTGGGTGGATTTTATTCAACCTTTGTTTAGTCATGATGCGCCAAATGAAATCAAGAATCTTCCTCATGATTCCTGCACAGGACGCTGGCTTGGTTATAAACAGTAGCTCACTGGTTGTTGTTTTTTTTTTTAAGTCTGCTCTGTTTCCCTCAAAAATACATTTCATACGAAACGGCCGCAATCAAAGTGCCCGACTCTTTTCTCATATTTATTAAGTTTTGTAATGCATTTGCTTGTGCGCTTTCTTATTGCCTTTATGTATTGTTATTCTATTTATGCCACATATTGCAGTCAATTAATTGGCACTTTTGAAGTGTGTATCAGTGCCGGAGGAGGACATCAATGCAAAGGAAAGAATATGAGGAGTGCATTTAATATTTCAGAAACAACAGATCCATGATGAGACAAGAGCTGGAACATATTAATGTGAGTGAAGTTCAGAACCCAGAAGCTCACAAGTCAATTTGAAGAAGCTCTCATGGCGTTTGTGCATGCATTCCGACTACGCTTTTGTTGCACAAATTGTAGCTTTTTGTGCCTGTGCTACTAAACGCCGCATCAGATTCTGGAGTAACAATGTGCGCAAGCGTCTCCTCCATCATTCACATTGTGTCTGTCTACCGCCACATGCATGTGTTGGTGGAAGAAGAGGAGGAGCGGGAGGAGGAGGAGGAGAGGAAGAGGCAGCTTGTAATGGAATAATTTCTCATTCCATGTGATAGAGGTTGGCGGTATTAAAGAAATGGCGGTAATAGCACTGTTCGGGGTGGAAAATGGAATAAATCTTTTGTTTAACTTCCAGTTCTATGAATGTTTTGAAACAAGGCAATTTCAACCACGCAGCCACAGAGCACTGAGCAACTCCGAGCTTGACTTTTTACGATTTTTTTTATTAATTTTTTTGTTTATTATCAATTTTTTGCGGTTGTGCTTTGTATGCACGCGTCATACATTTTGCTGCGCTTTTCAAATTTACACCTACATGTGCACGATCTGCACGTCTGTGCGCGGAGGAGCCTGATTTACAGGGCGTGTGAAGCCATTTGTTTTTTAAAAGCAGTGACATTTTGCTACTAATCGGCTCGTTTGTGTGTGCGCGCGCTGAGGAAATGCAGGGCGAGAGTACGGCTGCTGCAGCTGTTGCCTCCAAAACCATAATTCATTGTTGGTCATGCTACAATCTAGATTACATCTCTTGCAGCTTAAAAGTGTATTTACCCATAAACAGCAATCTACAGCTCATAAAAATTCATTCTGCTTCAGCATAAACAATCCCCTTGTCCTCTCACCCCTTGCATATGTGTGTGTGTGTGTGTGTGTGCGCGTGTGTGTGTTTGTGCGTGTGTGTGCGTATATATGTATTTGTCCATATGGTATAAACAATCCCCTATACTCCCGTCAGGAACACAGAGTGATCCATCAGTTTCTCCACAGAAAACCAATTTCACTGGAGATGTTCAGTTTTTTTTTCTCAGACACACACCGCCTATCGTTGCCGAGAGAGAAAAAGGGAAAAGAACGAAGGACACACACATGCACAGAGTGGGGGGAGATAAAGAAAGAGGAATAAGAATGGCAAGGAAATGGAACAGAAGGAGACATGAAGGAAAATTGAAAGGAAGGGATGGGGGGGGAATGAGACAAAATAAGAGAGACTCGTCTAGCTGTGCTTAATAGGACACGCTGTTATTTGCCGTCTCATCAGTTCAATATAGTACATAAAAATTGTTCATCTGTTGCCTTACACTCATATGCACCGCGAGTTGACACATAGTGCCTGTCAAATACGCTTTATGACTGCTCCAAAAAAAGGCAGTTTCAGTCTCTAAACAGTGGTGTTATAACAATAAAAAACGGAATAAAGAAAAGAAAGACTGTAGAAAAAAAAAACATCTCGCTTTTGACCATTAAAGCTTGAAGTGTGGAATTATGAGCGAGAAGCAAGGCATGCCGTGGCAGCCCAGTCTTTCCGTGTTGAAGCGGGCAAATGACAACATAATTACAGAGAGTCATCTCATAACACGTGATTAAACAAACAATGCATGTCGTCTCCTCCTAGGGTCCCCAATTGTAAGGCTCCTTTGTTTTCATGCACGCGTTTGGTGAATAGCCGCGTTGCATGTGTTTGTGCTCGCAGGAAGGGAGCGGAGGTGAATCTGTGTGCACATGTGAACACGTTTGGGCACTAACAGGCACGATCAGACCGCAAGTATCGCATGCAGGCAAACAAGAAATGGACAACAGGCTAATGCATCTTTGTAGTAATGTGCCTAAGTTAAAACAAGATGAGAAAGGCCTTCATTTTAGAGGAGCTGCATTGCTACTAATGACTAGAGGGCCTCCAACTGCCATCTCAGCCTATTATAACTTGAGATGGCTCTTCTGTTTTTTTTTTTTTAAAGATGAATGCAAATTAAAAAGCATTAGGCTACATTCATTTGCGGTCTTTGGCATATAGGGCACTTTTGGTCCAAGGGCCACTTAAGGCTGCCTTATTTCTTCAAATGACCTTGAAATCAAAGAAAGAGCAAGTTTTAATGATTTAGAGGGCTCTTAAAGACACGAAAGGAAAGGCAACACAGAGTCTCATTAAAATTTTCATTTAAACATTAAAAAAGCTTTTTGTTACAAATATCCCTGCCAGGATGCTGAGTTGATACACAAAGAGGGCCTTAATAACGGCAAGCATCCCAGCCAATTCGATGTCAACTCATCTCCTCATACGTTCATTGGTGATTCAATAAATAGCAAGGTATTGCTTATTTGGCTGCTTTATAATTTTCTTTGTGAGACGTGGACCTGTGTGCGTGTGTGTGTGCGTGTGTGCGTGTGTGCGTGTGTGTGTGTGCGTGTGTGTGTGTGATGAACAACGAGCTGTGGAGCACTGTGATTTGGAGCTGGGCCTGTGAATGACCTGGGGAATGCAAAGTGTCACTTTATATTTAGCTTCTATTTCCTCACCGCTTGCTCTTCCACTGCACATGGTATGATTTCAGCTTGTGAGCGCATATACGTGTGTGTGTATGTGTGGGTGTGTGTGTGTGTGTGTGTGTAAGCCAACAAAAAGTGAGACATATCCCATCACCCCTTAAAATTTCTTCATTCCCTCCTCCATTGCTCCCTTATTTCCCCAACGACTCGCCGTGCCTTGTAAAAACCTTAGCCTGGCAGCTCCGCGCCCTTTAAAATGTAAAGTAATATTACGAAGCCTGACATGATGATCTCTGTTACAGTGGAATTGTTTCACGGGTCCAGTGGATGTAAAGAAAGCTGTTGGGGTCTGGAGTTAAGTGAATGTGTGCCAAAATGTTGAGACGAGCTGATAAGGGGACTGCGGTAATACGTGTCTGTTACAGGTGTTAAATCATTATAATGCCTAAAAAAGGAAAATGTGTCACGCATTTTTCAGCTTTGGCATCTGGATCCAGCCCCTCCATAACTTCTCCTCTCATGTGTTTAGTTATTTACAGCCCTCACAACAAAAAGCCTTGAACTGTTCTGCAAACTACACAGCACCCTTTGTGTCACAGGCAAAACAGGAAATCAGGCTTTTGTCCGCCCGAGATGGCATCAAAAAACACCTTGTTTCATCTGTCTTAAGCAATCCCATCTTGACGCCTTCACACGTCCCCATGTGGGGCTGTGCCGCTCCTCAGAACAGATTGGGAAACAGCACGATCTGCCGGGGAAGTCCCAGCGGGCTGCCATAACATGCTCGTTTGCCGACGTTCCTCAGTTGCACTGAGCCCATGTTTGATTTCTCTCAGGTCGCCCCTCCCTCTCTTTCTCTCCTGCTCTCACTCTCACTTTACTTCTATCACTTGCTCATTTTGCTGTCTATATCAGCTACGTTCTTCCTCTCTCTTTCTCTCTTCCCGTCTGTCCCTGACACTCAGTCTTTGTCAACCTGTTGGCCTGTCTGTCTGCGTCTCTTTTTCCTCCCTCTCCTGGGTCTCCCTTCCCCTTTTTCCTCTCACACCTCCCCCTCCATCTCTTTCACTTTAAAATACGTGTTAGTTGGCTGCGTGTCTTGTAGAAATGCCAGCAGTGATTGTATCCTTCATCCACAATGCAATAATAAGGCGGGTGTACTTTTGCCCCCTCCATTTTCTTCACCTTGTTTCTTTCCTTTTTCTAACTCAGAAATGAGGTACTGCGGCGGTAAACACTAAATGCCGGAAGTTCCCGAAGGGAAATGTAGAGAGAAATAATTAGATGGTCATTTTCAAGTTTGTCTTTGTGCGGCTTTTGTTTGCACAGGGCTAAATCCATAGAAAATGCACTTAATGTTCATTTCTCATCACTTGCGCCTTTTGTTGCCACAGATGCAGCACTTCAGACTGTACACATGTTATTTATGTCCTCGTTTATTAAAAAAAGAAAAACTAAAAAAAAAAATCATACTGAATTCCCTCCTGCGGGTGAAACATGGCAAAGTTTTTGCAGAATCAGTAGTTGGGTGAGTTGAAAATTTGCATTACACCTGTTGGCAGAAAAACAACAGGTCTGTTTTTGGGGCCCACTGAAACTACAGTGAGCAATAAATAATACGATTTCATGTCGGGTATTTGTGCACGGGGGACGACGGCCTCCTGATTTCTCAGGTGTAACGCATTGGTGGATGAATCACAGGTGGAGGGGAGAAATTGTGTGGTGGATGGAGCCCAGGTGCCGGAGTTATTTCTGGTCCCCGCCGTTAATCACCAACATGACGCTGAAATATGGCTCGTATTTTAGTGGTTTCAAAATAGAGTTCACTTCACTACATATAATTAGGGAGGGAAATAATAATAATAATAATAATAATAATAATAATAATAAGGGCAAGATAAAGTAAAGAAACTAATACTCATACAAACATGTTTTGCAAAAATATGCTGTTTTATCAGCAAATCTGAGCTAAAAGTCGGCGGCAAATCGTCGCTAACAAGGACCCGATGCCGTCTGCCTGATAATAATTTGACAGTTTAAACTCCCACGTAGCAATCAAGGCTTGATGTAAGGAGCTGATTAATAACCAACTTCACCAGTTCCTCGTAAAAAAGTGAAGAAAAAAAAAAGATCAAGGACAAGGAGTCCCTCGTTGTTCACAAAAGCTGTAGAACTTGTTCTCGCGTTTGCACGCACCCTCTGCTCATCAAACAATAAACAAACGGAGACACGAGTTTGTGGATGACTCGACACCCTGCGCCTCCTCCCGTCACTCGCTTCCATTTCCTTCTGTTCTGATCCCGTAAAAAGTCAGAATGTCACACAGGTTTACATCAGAAACAGACTGTCTAAATATCTGATTATAAGCTGTTTATCCTCGTTAAATGATGACAACATAGCAACGCCAATACGCAAGTGGCCTCAGATGTGATGTTGGTCAATATCTATTGACAGACAAATCATTGTTGTTGTTCTTTCGTTTCGTCATTGTCCAGGCCCAATGCATGAGGGGCTAAACTGGGAGTGAATGTGATTGGATTTTCAGTCTCCATCATTAAATTCCCATGCGGGGAATACTAATTCCAGTATTTAGTGCGGTGATGCTAGGGCTTGCTTTCATCTTAAACTGATTCCAGTCTAATTAGATTGGGCATGTGGGGGGTGGTGGATGTATCCGTCTGGACTAATCCCTGCCTCTCTGTCCCAAACATTGTATTATCCAGAGAAAATCCATTGGCTGCAGGCTATTCAAAGCCAGATCTGCCTCCACTGCAGCCTCTGTACTGTATCATCTGGAAAGCTGTGGCTAGAAGGGTGCACTGTGCAGTGAGGGTGGAACCTAATGGTCATGAGTGATGTATGGGTTGCAGAAAACGCCATTTAGAATTTACAGTAAACCTTTTATCGTGTATTCAGGGCAAGACCGCTTACTGCTGTGGCCTCTTTAGCAAAGCTGAGTCTAAAATACCATGAACCACTCTTCTATTCAGTGCTCCTTTTCATTCTAGGACAGTGCAGTTAGGTAGTCAGATTGGGTGGCCTCCCAGAATAGGCAGGTCAAAATTCAGTTTTAAGGTCTTGTATATTGCTTGGCCTGAAAAGAGTAAACAATAATACACTTGTGTATACTCCCAGTAGTGCAAACACACACACGCACACACTAAACAGTGCACAGATCCCCTTGTCATCCTGCTTGTGAATTACCGACAGACCACTGAGAAAACACAGTGTAAAGAAGGTCCTTCTTCTGGGGACCTGAGAAGGCCAGAAAAATGAAAGGCCTTCAGCCATTGTTCTCCACAAAGGTCAAACGCAATTCAATCCCATAATATGGAAAGGGGGTGGGCTAACTCGGCAACCGCCTGTGCTTTAAGGGCGAGCAACAGGAAAGGGCCATTCAGCAGAACAGTTGCACCCTGTGAGCCGAGCACATTCGTCAAGGGCAAGGGGTAAATTCAGAAGGGGGGGTGGGAAGAGAGAGAGAGAGAGAGAGAAAAACAAAACAAAACACTGTTTTTGTGGCTTTTACATGTCGCGGCTGTTTCACTGCGCGCTGAATTGTGTGCGCCGAAACAATAAAGGCCACAACAGATTCCGAGTGAAAAGAGCCGCATCTTCCCCTTCATTTTTTTTTAAATTTTTTTTTTTTGCTGCCCTTGTGAAATTTCATTATGTGGATTTAACAACTTGTGAATGTCGGCTTTCTCTGTGACCCTGACACTGGTGGTGGACATGTCTCACTGGCAGGGTGTGATATATTGTGTTGAGGTGCTCCTGAGGTGCAATTTTTAATGTGACAGCTTCTGTTGACCTCAGATCTAAAAAGTCACCCTCTTGTCTGACATTGTCATCCATTTTGCTTCTAAATAGAATTTTAAAAGTAGCATATAGGCGGAGACACAATTTTTTATCAATCTATCTACAGTGGCTTGCAGAAGTATTCATACCCCTTGAACTTTTCCACATTTTGTCACATTACACGCCACAAACATAAATAGATTTTATTGGAATTTTATGTGAAAGACCAACACAATTGTGGCGTACAAAGAAAATTATACATGACTTAAAAATTTTTTAAGTCTGAGATTTTTGCCCATTCTTCTTTGCAAAACAGCTCAAGCTCAGTCACATTAGATGGAGAGCGCTTGTGAACGGCGTTTTTCAGATCTTGCCACAGATTCTCGATGGGATTTAGGTCTGGACTTTGACTGGGCCATTCGAACACATGAATACGTTTTGTTTTAAGCCATTCCATTGTAGCGCTGGCTTTATGTTTAGGATGGTTGTCCTGCTGGACGGTGAACCTCCGCCCCAGTCTCAAGTCTTTTGCAGACTCCAACAGGTTGTCTTCCAAGATTGCCCTGTATTTGGCTCCGTCCACCTTCCCATTAACTCTGACCCACTTCCCTGTCCCTGCTGAAGAGAAGCACCCCCAGAGCATGATGCTACCACCACCATGTCTGACAGTGGGGGTGGTGCGTTCAGGGTGATGTGCAGCGTTAGGTTTCCGCCACACGTAACGTTTTGCATTTAGGCCAAAAAGTTACATTTTGGTCTCATCTGACCAGAGCAACTTTGCTGTGTCCCCCACATGGTTCCTGGCAAACTGCAAACGGGACTTCTTATGGCTTTCTTTTAACAATGGCTTTCTTCTTGCCACTCTTCCATAAAGGCCAGATCTGTGGAGTGCACGCCCGATTGTTGTCCTGTGGACAGATTCCCCCGCCTGAGCTGTGGATCTCTGCAGTTGGTCCAGAGTCACCACGGGTCTCTTGGCTGCAGCTCTTGTCAGTGCTGTCCTTGTTCGGCCTGTAGGTTTAGGTGGACGGCCGTGTCTTGGTAGGCTTTGCAGTTGTGCCATACTCGTTCCATTTCCGGATAATGGATTGAACGGTGCTCCGAGAAATGTTCAAAGCTTGGGAAATCTTTTTATAGCCTAACCCTGCTTTAAACTTCTCCACAACTTTATCTCTGACCTGTCTGGTGTGTTCCTTGGACTTCATGGTCCTGTTTGCTCCCCAATATTCTCTTAACAAACCTCTGAGGCCGTCACAGAACAGCTGCATTTGTACTGAGATTAGATTACACACAGGTGGACTCTATTTGGTCATTAGGTCAACATTCAATCATTCAGCAGTCATCGGGCAACTTCTGAAGGCAATTGGTTGCACTCAGAGAAAAGGGGGCTGAATACGTTTGCACGCTGCACTTTTCAGTCTTTTATTTGTGAAAAATCTTTTAACTCGTATAGAATTTTCTTTGTACTTCACAATTGTGTGACACTTTGTGTTGGTCTTTCACTTAAAATTCCAATCAAATATATTTATGTTTGTGGCGTGTAATGTGACAAAATGTGGAAAAGTTCAAGGGGTATGAATACTTTTGCAAGCCACTGTGTCTATCTATCTATCTATCTATCTATCTATCTATCTGTCTATCTATCCATGTTTTTATTCAGTTTCTCAGTTGCTGATTGTATCCAGAAAAAGGATCGACCTTAAAAAATTTCAGTTGATGACTAATGCCCTTTGCTTTCGGTTGTGATGTTACATCTGTTAATCCATGGTTGCGATTTATTTTCGCAGACTATTCCCTTACACTGTGCAGGTTCTCCAGCCGCACCTGATCAGATCCAGATTAGCAGACACTTCCAAACATAATCCCCCGCATCTGCTTAGAATCAGATTACCACAAATAGCATAATGACGGGAAATACCCATTATATGATTTAGATTTTTGGCCTGTCAGAGACTGGAATGACAATTACTTGTTGCGATGTTGACAAAAACGTATTTCTCTTGCTCACAGCGTGACACAGGCATAACTGATGGTGTAACTGAAAAATCAATACTAATATTAATGATATCAAATATGCGTGCTAAATCTTGGTTTCAGTCTATAAAAGTGCATTAATCTACAGCTGCCTGAGACTGATTTGTACATACTTAAACTGACATTTATGGCATAGGCCATCATACATTCTGGATGAATTTCCAGACTTATAATCAAACCACAACATTACTCTACAAAATAACACAATATACATTACAATATGAGGTAGGAAGAATGTTTATGGGCATGAAGATGGTAAGCATTGTATTTAATGTGCATTAAAGCAACATGTGATCATAATCTGTGTATGCGATAGAGATAAATCCAAAAATGACGCCAAGCAGATGGATGAAATGTGAAAGGTTATTGATCAAAACAAGTCGGTATTTCTCATGAAATGAAGAAAAAGAAAAAGATGAGCCCAAGCTGGTTTGCAGATACAGTTTTTAATGTATCACAACAATGAGCAACAAACATACTTGATGAACTATTTCCAGAAGTTGTTCAAATACCATCTACAATAAACGTCATTTCAACTATGACAACAGGTCTGTGACAAAATAAAAAAAAAGGTTTCAAAACCATGTTATTACCGTGATACGGTACAGTTGAGACCTCAAACAGTACAGTAACAAAAACTAATGCGACTACTCTCTATATATAAAACATCAATAACATTTTTGGTTTAGTTTATTTAAAGTTTTAGCCATAGGGGCTTCTTCTTATTAAAACCTCAGGGTGCATTTCCTATGTAACCCAGATGTTGAAGAGTACATATTGTGTAGGATATGATTGCGCCATGAAAATCCCTTTGACATCCAGAAGAACAATTCCAATTTCAACCTTTTGAAGGCTGTCCCCAGAAACATGACACAATCCATCCATTTTTTTGTTGTTTTTTTTTTAAAAAGTTCTTTTTTTTTTTTTTTCTTTTTCTTTTTGGCTGCTGTGCAGTTGCAATATCTATGTACAGTTATATTGTTGGACCATCCTTTTTGTTGGTTTGTTAGCTTTTACCAGTCCTTGGTGTGGAAAGCGTCCTGTCTGATACTAACATCTTAGCACATGATGTTAGCGGACAGTTCAGTCTTATAATGCTGAGCCACGGGGTGGGGAGAGGCAAAAAGCCAGAGTTGTGAAAGCCTTTGGAATCAGGACAGTCGCTCATGTTTGTACAATGGCAGAATTGCACCTTGGGAGGCCAGGATGTCTCTTATGAAACACAATCGAAAAGTGTCTTCAGGAATAAAGTAAATGTAAAATACTAAAAATCCAAATAATGACATTTAAAAAGCTCACACAGAAAATTAAAAACTGACATTTTTGCTTTAAAACTTTGAAAGAAACACCTTTACAATAATAAAACATAAGAGGAAATGTTACTTGATTCCATTGTTTGAAACAATAACTAAGCATGATTTGATTTAACCTGTCAAACAGTTGCATTACATGCTACTTGCTCATCTCAGAATAGGAAATACCAAAAGCAATACATTTTTGCATTTCTTCATATTAATAAATTTGTACCATGCACAGCCAACTACGAATATGTACAACAGCTTAGCTTTCTTTGTTCACAAGCCTTTTCTTTCATACAAATAGCCTTCTGTTACTTTGGAATGAATCACACTGGTTACCAAACTAGAAAGTGATTCGTAAAAAATTGAACACCCTTTGACAGCTTTCACATTCTTAGTTCCACAGCAAAACAAACAAACAAAACAAAAAAAGGAAAACTAGAGGAAAAAAAAAAAAAAAAAATAGCAAAGCAAAGCAGGTAATGGGTCATTATTTTGTCTGGTAGAAAGTTGAGAGATTTTATGGCAAGCAAATTAACATTACACAGTAGCAGCAAAATGTTGTAAGGTAATACTTTGCGATGTTGAAATCACTAAATGTGGAAAAATTCAAACGTTAACTTTAGTTGTAGATCATCAGAAGTGCCCAGAGAATTGATAGGAGGACGTTAACCTTTGCACTAAATGGCTGCGTACAGGTGTAACACTGTTGAAAGTCCTACAAGTACATGAAAATGATTTTAATATACAACACAAATGCTGTTGTCCCCCTTTTAAAGCAGCATATTTGCAAAAGTGTAGCAAATGATCGTAACTTTTTTTTTCTTTTCTTTTTTAAACATTGTGACCAACTTGTACCTTAACAGTTTCAAGTATACAGTACTGCTTTCATGGATGCACCAATTGTTAAATAGGTCTCCAGATTGTTCGGGATCAATCCTGTAACAATTATGGACCAATATGCTGCTGCAATAGACACAAATAATAATTAAACACAAACATACATACATACAAACGGGAAAAAAAAACTCTATTAAATTAACAAATGGCCTACTCAAATAATAAAAAGACAAATAAAAACAAAATAAGTGCACTATAGTCCAGACACAAGCAGGTACCGTAACAGTACAGCAATTCACAAATGAAAAATGTTATATTCACATAATCCGAGAGTCTATCAAAACTAGAGTTATTACCTCTTCAGAAAAGGGTGTGAGCAGAGGTAAAAGTGAGAAGGTAAGAGTTGGCACAGATTAGAATATACTACAAGAAAAAAAGAGGGTGGGAAATAGATACAGCTTGTTGTAATACAAACTGGCAAACACAGGGGCATCATACACATTTACTTCACCATTCTAAATTCCCTCAGTGGCAAAACCATACTGTCTTTGTAGGGCAAAACTAAAAGGATATGCACATCGTCCATTGTAACAGTAATATTGTCTCTTGGTACTCTATACACATCAAGGAAATGCGTCCGATAAAGCTTGACATGTTTTGGTTATAAGCCAAGTGTACCCAGGCTTGTTGCTGCTTTAACAAATGAGAAATGTTATGTTCTGACCTGAGAATTTAAAGCTACTGAATTACACCTATCTAAACTAAGAGAGATTCTCTTTGAGGGTTCTGGATCGTCATCCCATACAGTACATGCTAGCATTTGGAAAACAATCCAGCTGAGGTGCAATTTGCTATCGTGAGAGTTTTTGGCTTGAAACAAGCTCCCCAAGGGAGCCTGTGGGATTTTTTTCCTACTCCTTGTTTTTGTATACAATATAAGCTCAGTCAAGCATCTGCAACAGTTCTGTCCATAACAAAAATCAATCAATATCTTGCCAGCATATCAATATGGGAAAAACAATCCTGAGTCAATCATTTGGTACTGTAATTTTTTGGGTTAAGAGAAACTTTGGAACTGCAGTTTAAAAAGTCTTATTTTTTTTTCTTTAAGCAAGGGATCCTTTTGTCACTCCTACACACTGAACATATCCATTCTGATACTACTGAAGCTCGCGTCTAGGCCAGAGGCCGGCTTCGCCTTGACTTCCAACGCGTTATCTAAGTCATCCAGCTTCTGGCTTAGCTCATTGTCAGACTCATCTGAACAACTCTCGGTGGGTAGTGAGGTTGGAACCCCTGAGGTGCTGCAGGAAGTTGAGGTAACCGTTGAAGGTGAGGAGAGGGGGGGGGGAGGAGAGGCAGACGGGGAGGAGGAAGCAGCTTTCCGGGCTGTGGTGGCCTGGAACAGGACATTTGGCCAGGACTTCATGGACAAGCGAGAGAGATGAGGAAAGGTGTTATTAGAAGAAGCTGCAGACTGCGAGGTAGATGTGGTGTTAGGAGTAGGGGAGCAGACAGAGTGAGGTAATAATCTAGTATGCTCTTTGGCATTTCTCATTGCTTGTTTGATTGTTTTCTCTTTGTGCAAGCTCGACTGAAGGTGTTGGCCAAGTGCTTCATTTCCGTTAACAACCACATTGCAGGCAACACAAGTGTAGTTGCTCACTGCCTTTCGAAGCACAGTCTCTTGCGGGTCAGTAAAAGGATGTCCGAAGTAACAGAAGGACTTCTGATGACGCACCACGGAATCTTCGTCAGCAAAAATCATCTGGCACTTCCTGCATATAAACTCATGCTTGACGGACGGTACAATAAAAGCGTCTGGAAAATCCATGGTACTTTTGGTATCTGTTTTCGGTTCTTCTTTTGTGCTTTCTGTTGAAGAGCCTTTGTTGTTGTCATCCTTAGCATCTATAGATTCTTTTGGTTTGAATGAGTTGGTTGTGGTGCTCTGTATGCTCTGGGGTGTCTGCACGGGAGTAGATTTCTGTTGCTGCTGCTGCTGCTTCTGCTGCTGCTGCTGCTGCTGTTTCTGTTGTTTCTGCTGCTGCTCAAGTTGTTTCTGCTGCTGCTGCTGTTGCTTCTGCAGTGAGTCCTGGAGGGACTGCTGGTACTGCTGGTACTGCTGCAGGAGAGCCGTCGGGGAGAGGCCAGCGGCCATAGCAGCTTGTGGGACTGCTGCTGGGCCATATGGGAATAAACTCTCCATTCCACACAGCGGTGGGAAGTAGCCTCCTGCCTGGACCCCTCTGGGAAGTTGGGGAGAGAAGCAGTTGGGAAATCCAGGAAGAAAGTAGGGCAAGAACTGGCCCCCCAAGAAGGAACTGGGATCACTTGCAGCAAGAGCATTCTGAAGTGCTTGAAGCTGTGTAGCATCCAGCATAGCCTCACTTCCTGGTTTCCCTGGCGCTGGACATTGTTTCTCCCTTTTCTTGGCCATGCTGGGGGTCTCGGGGCGTGACCCACTCTCATTCTCTCTGTCCTTCGCCTTCACTTGTGGTGGCATGTCTCCTGGTTTCTTGCTGCTGTCTCTCTCTGAATCTTTGCCTTGCTGCTCTGAATGGTTTGCTGCTGCCAAAGGTGTGGAGGGAACAGGAGGAGGAGGTGGAAGAGGAGGAGGAGGAGGAGGAGGAGTCTGCAGAAGAGTCTTGGTTGGGGTAGTGCTGAGAGACATGGCAGGAGAGGGGGTGGCTGGTGTAGGGAACCCAAGCATTCCAGCACCGGGAGACGCTAAAGCTGAAATACAGTGGTATATAGATATGGAAATATTCAATATTTAAAAATTCAATCCCAAGTCACTCTGGAAATTTGTTTGTATATGATTAAGATGCTCAATTTGTCACTGGCTTAATCTTTATGTCTTTATAAGATTTTGTTATGGATCAAAACTGTCACATGCGCTTTATGATAATTTCAATTTGACAATATATTATGATATAAATATACCAAACCTCCAATAAGGGGAAACACAAAATTAAACAAAGCCATGATATACATTTGTTGTAGAAAAACACAAAAAACATTTCTGAACTAGCAATTAAACTTTGATGCTGACATTATACATGCACTAACTCCCACCATTTTTCATTTTGAAATAGTTTTAAAAAATAGGACTTCTGACAAACATCACTGTGGTACAGAATATACCAGTAGTAATAGAATAAAATAGTGCACGATAAATCTCAGTTCATAAAGCTTCTGGTCTGTTTAACATCTCTGTTCATCGTTTGTCATACTAACTCACCAGGTGTGTTGGGTGGGAAAACAGGAAGCGATGACGGCCCATTGACCCCAGGAAGTAGAACTGGTGGAAGTCCAGATAACCCTGGGTAGCCTGAGGGTAGGCTGAGGCCATGAAGTGCATTATTGTTGTCCACTGAAGTCTGTTGCTGGCCTGGCAGGCTGAGTCCCTCACCAACTTTCTTCATGCGGTCCAGCTCCTGCTGGGCCATTAGCTGACGGACAGTGGTTGGTGCTAGGTAGTCCTTTTCTCGATCCACCTGGTTTCCCAGGGTTTCTTGCACTTTGGTGATGTGCTGTTTGGAGAAGATATGGTCTCGGACAGACATCCGGGCTGTGTACTTTATGCCACACAATGTACACTCAGGCCTTGGTCCATCTGGTGAGCCTTGACTTATCATGAATGGCTTTCCGATATTTATCTTGAATTTCTTTTCTTTAGCACGCGCATTCTGAAACCACACCTGGACAACACGCTTGGGGAGACCAATCTCATTTCCCAGCATCTCGCACTCTTGCATTGTAGGAGTACGATAGTCACTAAAGCAGGCTTTGAGAACTTTAAGTTGCAGGTTACTCATCTGCGTCCTGAATCGTTTGTGGCCTGGCCTATCACCAGAGCTGCTTCCTTTTCCAGACTTGAATGGATTGCCAGTTCCAAATGGACTGGGAGAACTGGGATCAGCAAGGCTTGATGATTCACTCCTGTCATTGAATTCGTCCATGTCGTCATCTCTGGAACTATAGTAAGAGTCACAGTCTCTTCCAGAGAAGCTGAGGGCAGGGCTCACCATGCTGAATTGGAACCTTTCATTGCCGTCAGAATTTAGAGACATTTTACTGTCACTCAGTTTGTCCGCTCCATTGGCAGTAAGGCTTTCAACCTCATTGTTGTTACACTCATCTCCAGTAGTAGCATCGCTAATGGCTGTGTTTATTGATGATGTCTCGTCGAAGTCCATCTTAATGAGATCATAAGTTGAAGCTTCTGCTGAATTCATGTTGGGCCCGTCAGTTTCATCACAGTTTTCAGCTTTTAAGGATGAAGGGCTTAAGAAGTTTTTTACCTGCGCTTCAGATGGTTTGACTGGAGTTGAAGATGCAGCAGGCAGCTCATATTCATTTGGCTCAGTCTTGGTTGGCAGCTGTGGGTAGTCGAAGAAATTATATTTATTTGGACTTTCACCTCTGTCATTGTCTTGATTCATCATTGGGCTTGGTGGTAAACTAAAACCTGCCTGCTTAGCCTCATGCCAGTGTCGAGACCGTATGTGGCTATCTAGAGCAGATTTAGCCTTGAACAGTGCTCTGCAAAACGGGCATTTTTTGTGGGACTGGGAGGGCCCGATTGCCCTGAACTGCCCCTTCCTCTCTCTTGCACGAGTGTTTTGGAACCAAACTTGCACAACTCTCTTTTTCAAGCCAACCTCACGTGCAATGTGGTCCAGCATCTTCCTTGTTGGGTTGGAGTCCAGTAGGTATTTGTCATATAGGATCTCCAATTGTTCTGGTGTGATTGTAGTTCTCAAACGTTTATCTCTGTGCTGCTCTTCACTACTGTTTATACCATCTTTATCATTAGTATTTTCCTCCTTGTCATCCAATTTTCTCTTCATTGCCCCAGAGGTTGCAGGTGAAGCCATGCCAGAGCTACCCTGAGAAGGGATTTGGGAAAGTCCCCCAGATAATAGTTGACTGGCCATTAATGGATTGTTAGGATCAAATATCATGTAGGGCATATCAATTGGTCTTTCGAGGAATTGGGAGTGGAGAAATTGGTTCTGAGCAGCTAAGAAATGCATGTGCTGGTGCTCTTGCCATAGCTCCATGGTGGGGAATGCTATCTTACACTGGTCACACTGGTACTGAAGCATCTGATGAGGGAGGCTGTTGGTGAGTGAAGAAAGAGCCAGGGAGAGTGGACTTGAGGGCACTGCAGCTGCCTGGGGCTGGGAATGGGGTCGTGACATTTGTGGTTGGGGAGCTTTCTGAGGGGGTGGCTGAGGTGTGCAAGCCTTCGATGGTCTGGGTTCTGGTAGTGACTTGATCACTGGTGAAGGGGCAGTCTCAGCTTGTTTAAGTTCAAGTTCAAGGGCAGTATCTGGCTTTGGGGAAGTTTTTCCCATTGTCGCCCGAGGAGAGGCCATCACAGGGGAGCTTGAGCCAGAGGTGGTGGCCCCACCTGTTTGATGATGTTTGCTTAGCTCTGAATGTGAATGTGAATTCTTAAATGAGCCTTGATCGGAAGAATCCATGTACTCCTCACATAGGTTTTCCTCATTGCCTTCTTCATCTTCATCCTTATAACACAGTTTTTTCTGGTGGGTTATAAGGTCAAAGATACGTGGGAACACAATGTTGCACTTTTTACACTGGTACTGCATGTTACTGGTTCGGATGTATCTCTCATTGGTGAGCTCTTTCTTTTCATTGTCTTTTGAATCTGCCTGATTCTCGTAGCTCTTGCGAGCTTTCTGGCGGGCATTCTGGAACCATACCACAATCACTCGTGATGGTAGGTTGAGCACAGTGGAGAGTTGCTCGATCTCATCATCCTTTGGATAAGCATTAGTGTCAAAGAAGTCTTGAAGTACCCTCAACTGATAATCAGTGAATCTAGTTCTAGAGGATCTCTTGTTCATGGTTGCATCAGTTCTGTAATATTCATGTGCACTGAGCTGTGATTCCAATCGGATGTCCTCCAAGGTAGTAACAGGAGGAATGTTAAAATTATAGGGGGAGTCTTTACTCCGTTGCCTTTCTTTGAAAAGGGTGTTGCGGAACCAGTGCTTTATGACTTTTTGGGGTAGGCCAGACTTTTCAGACATTTCCTGAATTTGCTCTTCACTTGGAGAATTGTTGATGTCAAAGTTGGCGCGAAGAATCTTCAGTTGGTCATCGGTGATACGGGTGCGTGGTCGCTTGAACTGAGACTGGCGAAGAAAGTTTGGATCGAGACCCAACTGTTGCTGGCAAAGCTGTGTAAGGTCTGTGGAAAGGGAGTCCATACTCGGCAGCTGGAGAGCCAGCTGAGGTGGCAGTCCTGGATGCTGGACGGACTGCATCATTAGAGGTGAGAAAAGTGGCAGATCTAATTGAACTGGAAGCTGCACTTGGGGTGGTGGAGGAGGGGCAGTAGGAGGTGGTGGAGGAGGTGGAACCTGGGCTGGCTGGGCTTGGTGAGATGGTTGATGTGTGGTCTGATGGGAAACAGGAACTGGTGAAGGTACTGGGGTTTGGGGCTTTGTCATTGACGAAGAGGGCGGCTGGGGAGCCGTAACTGGGGCTGGAGCTGGTGGGGGTGGAGGAGGGGGTGGTGGAGGCGGTGGCGGTGGTGGAGTCTCAGGTGAAGCAGGGTTAATGGGATAAAGTTTGTCATAAGCCTCTCTGTACTGCTGCGCAAACTTTTCAAGCTCAACATATGGGAAAAAGTGACTGTGCACATGCTCCTGGTGGCTTTTGAGAATGAGCATATTGGAGAAGAGCTTTCCACACATCCCGCACTCAAGTTTATCAGTATTCATTTCAACGTGTTCAAGTCCATCTTTGTTCTTCTTCTGGTTTTTTTGTCTGTTTTCATTATATTGGATGACTAACTCAAATCCAAAGTTCTCCAAGAGTGCTTTGGCAGCATTGCCCCTTGCTCCTGACACAATACGTGGAGGGGGAATCAATGGCTCTGAGAACTTTGACTTTTTAGGGTCTTTGTGGTCTTTACTGCCATCACATAAAGCATCACCTCCATTTTCCATCTTTGCTCTATTTTCTTGTTTTTCTAAGTGATCCTCTGCTTCTCTTGACATTTGTATGTCTGAGATAGACAAAACACCAGGCTCCATTTTGGGTTTGTGGTTCTGCAGATTCTGGTTTTTCTGTTGATGGATTTGTGACTGTGCCTGAGAGGACTGCTGCTGCTGCTGCTGCTGCTGTTGCTGCTGCTGCTGTTGCTGCTGTTGAGCCTGTTGCTGGGCCTGGACCTGTTGTAACTGGTGCTGCTGTTGCATCTGCTGCTTCAGATCCTCTAGAAATGATCCAGTAAGTCCAGGCATTCCAAAAGCTGCTGCCGAGTGCAGCGCAAGTTCTGGGCTAAGGTTGAACTCTGCTCCCGGTATGTAAAAGGGAAACAGGAACTGTGGCTGTTGAAATTGCAACAGTGCTTCTGGGGTCATTGGAAAGTGGGGGAAGAAAGCTGGATTGAGAAACTGAGGCTGAAAGAAGGCAGCCTGTTGTTGCAGCTCATGCTGAAGCTGCATTTGCAGCTGGGCTGAGGTCTGTGCTGACTGGTGGCTGCTTGCCTGTGCTGAGACATGGTCATTGGTTGTTGTCTGTTTTGTGTTGTTGCTGCTGTTACTTTCTTTGGGTTCCACAGTGTTTTCTTTGTTAGAAGATGGTGTTCCACTTCGAGCTGTGTCTGAGGTGCTTGTGTTCCCTTGTGCACTTGGCCCAGGACTTTTTGCAGGCAATGGACCACTGGATCCAGTGACGCTGGAGCTGCTGCTCATGTCAGTTTTGGCGGTTCTGGCTTTGGTCTGGTGTAGCACTGACCTCATATGAATTTCAAGTGTTGAGCTTTGGCTATAAGCAACATTGCAAATATTGCATTTGAACGGTTTGTTATCAATGCTGTTGCTTGTTTCTTGTGGAACAGGACTTGATGCCTCTTGAAGAACCTTCTTCAATTTATGGAGGTGGGACACTGAATTATAATGGACAAGTAGGATGTTCTTCTGAGTAAAGGACTCCTTACATACTGTGCACTTGTAAGGCCGAGAAGGGTCCAAAAATTTCTCCATTGTGAAGTTGGGTCCTTTTCTGAATGGCAAGGTTCGTTTTGGTTCTGCACCCATGTCATCAAGCAGAGAGCTGCTGTCACTTCCTGTTGGACTGGGCTTCTCCTCTTGGTCCATTTCATCATCTTTGTCCAAGTCATGTTCAAAGGCTTGAGCTTCCTCCAAAGCCCTGGCCTCACTCTCAGTGATGTCTCCATTCAGTGGCAGGTTTCCTATGAGTTGTTGCACCTCAGCTTCACTAAGTTCAGGATGTCCATTTTCTAAATGCTTCCTGAGAGCCAGGAATGTTCTGAAGCTGCGCTGGCAAAGGCTGCACATAGTGGCTGCTCTGATGGCATGATACTGAGAATGTATCTGAAGCTTCTGCATTGTCTTGAAGGCCAAGCTGCAGTGGTTGCAACGATATTTGTAGACATGTCGATCAGAGACTGACAGCTGCTGTTGTTGCTGTTGGAGTCTTTGGAGCTCACTAAGGTGGTCCTGTAGGTTATCAGGAGACTTAGTATCATGTCCTAACCCACTAGCTCTCTTCCAATCCGGGGCCTCCGAGGCCTCCTTTGGTGGCTTGAGTTCCTCACTCTGCAGATCTAATTCATTCTTGTCTTGATTGGTCAGTTCATCCTTTGAGATGTTTCCTGGAAGTAGAAAGCATAGCTTGAAGTACAATACACAGTGATATATGTCTAGAACACGAGTACAACAGAATTTAGACGGATGGAGAAACTCCAAAATACTATATTCTGTTCACCTTGAGATTTTCCAAACCCATCAGAAAGAGAGGTAGAGGGATCCATTAAAGACAGACTTTTGTCTTGTCCAGTTTGGGGATGCATTATATTATTTGGTGTTGCTGTATCAGGTCCAACAACCTATCAGAAGAAACAAAACAAACAAAGATTATACACTCAATATATTTTTTTAGGAATGGCATACAGTTTCTATACAGTAAAGGTTGAATGAGTTGTTATTCTTGTTTCCTTATTTTAAAATCATATCATATCCCACCCTGAATTGTTTTCTCAATTTGGGAAAAATTCAATATTTTGCTGCCACATACGCATGCAAGCACACAAACATTATGCATGATTGTTACTTGTACATACGGTCATAATGAGCTTTTCCACGCAGTCTGGTGCCACACTATGGAGGTGAGTGAGATGCAGCTGCAAGTGAATCTTGTTGCTCAGAACATCCTGGCACAGTGGACACCGGATCACTGGCTGCATGGAATGCTGGGACATCACATGGAGCTGCATACGGTTGGCATCTTTACTGCTGTAGTTGCAATACGGGCACTGCTGAATCTAGAAAACAAGAGCGCTGTATTAGTATTTGGTTGAGAGTGGAGACTTAATTTAAGAAAAGGGAAATAATATGCAAGGTGAATATGAATCCGACAGTTGAAATGATTTCTTTTTTTTTTTTTGCACTTGAATTATTTGATTAAATATTATAGTTGCACTAAACCGCTACTAACTTAGCTATGTATCACGGCACAAAGTTAAGTCTTAAAAAAAGAGAGGTTCATTTGGATTTAGAAAACTCTCTGTTCGGACCTTAAATGTGCCCAATTTATGCGAGTTTTTAGTATTCATTAGTTTTCACGCAATGCTTTCTAACACATTCTAACACTCTTGCAACCAATTCCCATGCCCAGCTTAACACAGAAGATGTAGATCAACCATGTTTCATGTAATTCACTTAAGTCTCTCAACTCATGCAATTTTATTAGGAGAAGAAACGATTGGCCAGAATTTCTAATCAGGAGATTACAGATGACAAAGGTGTGTACTCTCCCTAGCTACAGCATGCCCTCATTACAGGGAGTACTCTGAGCATAGCTGCCTCCCTACCACCTGTCTTAATAGAATCCATTTCTGAAATGACTAAGTCCTCCCTCCTTGCAGGGCCCAGAACCAGACGAGCTAATACTTCATAATCTAATTTAAAAACACATATAATTTAAAGAGATGCAAAAAGGGGGAAAAGAAGCAGGGAGGGAGACCTAAAGCTAGTGCAGGTATTCCACTTAAGAACACAAAGCCTGGGCTGTTGTACTTGATGCTAAAAAGCTCTGTCAGAGAGGGAATGGTGGGATGCATTTAACCCTTTGAACGAAAGCTGGCGCCAGCAATTGCTAAATGCTTGGCTTAGCATTTCTGCTTCTTATGGTTAAGTATCCTCCCATTAGCTCATCCCACAGTGACAGTGAAGGTTAGATTTCATTAATGCTTATGAAGACGAACCTACCTCATTAGCTTTTAGGATTCGGTATGTCCAACAATAAATAACAACTAGTATTTGGAAGATGAGATGCTACAAGTGTACCACAAATAGATATCTGGATTCATAACGAAGCAGCCTTGTCTATGTCAAGGTGAAAACAATTACAGGTCAATGGTTCCCCAGAACCCATGTCAGACACTTTGAGGTTGCTGGTAGTGACGTTAACATGGTTGTTCAGCTTGTGGAGCAGTATTATAAGTTTGCATGGATATTTTCCACACCTTTACCTGGTCACTGGCTGAGGTCTTCCCCTCAGCAGACTTTGGCCTTTTGGGAGGACTTTCAATTTGTCGGTCTGACAGGAGGGAATGTTTACCCATAGTATTCGGTCCGGCAACCTCTTTGGATATGGTATTCACTCCTGGAAGATGGTGGAGAGAGAGGCAGCAACAGAGGGAGAGAGAGAGAGAGAGAGAGAGAGAGAGAGAGAGAGAGAGAGAGAGAGAGAGGGAAATGGAGAATGGAAAACATTAGTATAAATGCTTTTCATCACCTAAATTAGCCATTCTTTACAGCAACATTTTATATAAAATTACTTGTCTAACAAAAGTGTTAATGTCCGCATTGAATGCTTTTCATTTCTGAATGTACCAACATTTTAAAACATTGACTAACCAGCCATCAATTGCATTCATTTCCTCCGAAAGAGGAAAATCTATAAAATGAGAACATTGTGTATGATGTTCCAAAACCCAAATATTCTGTGGTGTAAGTGGAGTCATATTCTACTACAACCTACTATGATGAATTGATATTGTGTTATTTCAGGTATGTATTAGTTCAACATTGATGAAGTGATCATTGCTGTGCAAATAATAACGTGGACAACATAAACAAGTCTGCCAAATTGTTATTCCGTGGAACATAGGTGATGATTTACAAAAATTATATGACACCAAAACAACATTAGCCTGGATACAAGCATGAACTGTATGATTCACATTCATATATGCTGACGTGTTTCTACCCTGAGGACATGTAAAATGGGAAAAACTCAGGCTGGCTCATTATCACAGCACGACATACATTAAATGTTATGGTAATATTATACACTTCATTAGTTCATATACATTTCCCCAGCTGCCTCAACAACTCCTGTGTCTGTATAAGATGCTAAATTTTCATGGGGCTTGGTCATGGCTGGTGGTACTACTTGTGTGAGTCTATTTGTATGTGTGTGTGTAAGCGTGTGTGACGTTAACAGCAGGGGCTCAGTGTGGAGAAATCAGCCTCTGGTTGTATTTAGTAAATGCTGCAGCCGCTGATAAATCTTTCATTAGCCTCATCCTAAGATACAGGCCGTGCAGGCCCTGCTATACTCTGCACTGCAATTACCCACTCGGCACAACACAAAGACACGGCAACACTCCCGCCCTCCTTCCCTTCTTTCTGGTCTTTTCCTCCCTCTCTCCCTAAGCCATCACCCCCCCCCCCCCCCCCCCCCCCCCCCCCCCCCCTCTATTGCGTCCCCTCCCTCGTCTGGTCACTCAAGGCAATATGTGAGCCTCACTCTTGCGAATCAACGCTTCACGCTAGATGCACAAATGGAAAAAAAGGGAAATCAAAGCACTGATACATGGAGAGGGGGTTGAAAAAAAAAAACATTTTGTATTTCATATTATTCTGTGGCTCATGTTTGTATTGGGCGCATATCAATTCCTCCGGCCCGTTCATGCATTTTAATTCTGTTGCAATTAAGTAGGCGTTCCACTTATTTTATTTGTAATCCCCTATATCTGGAGCCTGAAATATTGGCCTGTCAAGGAAAAGTGACAAGAGAGAGGGAGGGAGGGAAGAAAGGAAAAGAGAGAGAGAGGGGGTAGAAAAAAACACAAGGGCACAATGTGAATTTCCAAGAACATCCGAGAATTTGCTCTGCAGCTCAGAAGAGCGAGGTAATCTCGTCTTCCACTGCTTGTGATGGCCCCTGCAGGGCTTGTGTGTGTATGTGTGTGTGTGCGCGCGTGTCAGCGTGCATATATGTGTGTGTGTGTGTTATTTGCCTCATGTCAGGCCTCTGACACTCCATTGGTCAGATTGGCGCAGGCTTGGAAGCGCCCCGTCATATCACCTGACCTTTCCAAAGCCGGCGCCCCGCCCCCCATATTTATTATACCATTCTAATTTCAACTTTCAATTTTTGCCTCCGTCTTCCAGTCAATTTGCAACTAAATTACATCCCCTGCAAAAGGAGATGAGGCGATTGTCGGACAAGAGCCTGCAAACACATTTTACAATGCAAGCGAGGGAAAAGGGGCCCACACATCATCATTGATTACTGTCACGTTGAATGTAAATGCATGTTTGTGTACGGGTGTGAGTATAAGGTCTGTCCTTCTGATTCATATTCAACGTTGACCTAGTGCTTTTATTAACAACTTGTGAAGCTCACACGAGGAAAAACAATTGCTTGACCCTGACTGTAGAGAGAGCAGTTTTTTCTATAGCCACTTAGGAGCTTTAAATTGCACTGCCAGTAAACAATAAAGTTATTTTATTTGTATTTTTTTGTGATCCATAAAAATTGCATTCAGACTTCTAGAATTTCTTCCAAGGATATGAGACGAATACAATGGCTCGTGTGATCCAGGAACCATGTTTACTTTCAAAAAGAAAAAAACAACACATCTCACTGGCTGTAGCTTCGTACTTTTCTTTTAACAGTGCACAGATTGCAACAATAATGTGGAGGAAATAATGGGGAAGCACGTGACTGAAAACAAGGCAAGAGCAGGAGGCTCTCCTCTCATTTTCCTTTGTCTCTGAATTTGTACCCCATATTTAATGGCTGTCCTCTTCCTCCTCCTCCTCCTCCCTGTTCCCTCCCTTCCCACCTTTCCTTTATCCCTTCATCCTTATGTGGTTCCAGCAGCTGCAGCCTAGTCAAGTGAAGGGGCAGAAATAAACCTGGAATTGCCCCCCCCCCCCCCCCCCCCCCCCCCCCACACACACACACACACCCCTCCTTTCAAACACCCGACCCCTCCACCAATGACAAATGTCTGCATGGAGCAGGACCTGCTTGATTAGATAAATCAAAAAGGTGATTTAAGACACTCAACCGGCTTTTGCATTGCAGGGGGGAGAGAGTGGTACACACACCACCCATCTTTATTTGCAACTGTCAATGATGTTTAGGGAGCGCCACACACACACACACACACACACACACACACACACCACACACACACAACACACACACACACACACACACACACACACACACACACACACACACACACACACACACACACACACACACACACACACACAGACAGAGAGACAGACAGACAAGTGGGCACTCAGATGGAGAGAAGTAAAGTGCAATGGAAAAGACAAAGAGATGTAGTAGAACTGAGTGAAGAACAAGAAAATATGATGAGAGAGGGACAGAGAAGCCCGTAGCTTAGCCTCGGGGTATTTCTGTCCCAAATAGTTCCAGCAAGGCAGTGGGAGCAACAAAATTATCACAGCTTACGCTTTCGCAGTGGGAAAAGATTTTTTTTTTCTTACGTTCTAAAGGGGTAAGATAACTGTGAGTACATCAACTTCAGTGAGTCCCTGAAGAGAAAGATTTCAAACTACTTATTCTCTTTCATGTCTTTTAGAACCTCCGAAATATTTCCCATCAGTGAGCCTGTTATTCTGTGTCACGAAAACAGAAAAAGCCCACAAACACAGACCACAGAGTAGGGGCAAAAGGGCTGGGTGGCTTGGATTTAGTATTCAATTTAGCTGTCCTGAGCCCTGGCAGACTGGCTAAGGTTACGGAGCAGTAAATCTAGGGAGGGAGAGCTGGCCAAAGCGGGCCATGGAGGGCAGCCAGCATGATTTACTGGCCTACTGCTCTGAGGTTACGCTTTAGGCTGACCCCCGGTCACCTGATAACATACAGCAACACACTCTGAAACCCCAAACTCCCACTGAAGCACTCAGCAGGCCCAGATCTCGCCGGAGGGAGGTATACAGAGAGAGAGAGAGAGAGAGGAGAGAGAGAGAGAGAGGGAGGAAGGAAGGAGAGGAGTGGAACACAGAGAGGCAATGACACAGTCAGACAGAGAAAAGAAAGGCTATTAAACAGCAGCTGTCTTGTAGTTTGTGTTTTGTAATGACTAACCTTCCTTTCTCTTCACATCTCCAGCTCGTGTTCTAATGAGAGATAAATATGAGCATGGCCTTGTCACATTTGACAAATCGGCTGAGACGCTCAACAAGCTGTCATTACACAGAAAACACACATACATGCACAAAGGAACTGCTGCAGGCTTGTAATTAAACATGCCTAATATCTTTAATATATTTTAATCTCATCTCCGAGAGACAGAAAAGGAGCACAGCTCTCCTCAAGTTTAGCAAATTTGGCAAGACGCATGCTCATTAATAATGACAATATTCTGAATATGAACCCGCTTATATGGAATATTTAAAATCACATCTTGTTTGCATGTGGGTGTATTTTGTCCCCCCCCCCCCCCCATTAAATTTGTACACAAATTAAAAAGATATCATTCAACAGTTGGAACAATGAGTAATTTCTTTGCTAATTTGAAGCAGGTAGAGATCTGTAATTTCCTTAGGCTGCCTGACAGGCTCATTTCCATGCTGGGGCCTTTGTTTAGTTGGTTATTTATAAGAAGTGGGCCCCTGAGCCATCGTGCTGACATGTGCCATCTACACAAACAGCACAAAGCTATCTGGAAGTAATCCACATCAAGGACATTTGCATGGAAAATGTAACATGGATTATAATTAATCTAAAGTGACATAGGATTAAAAAAGACAATATAAATGAAGCAAGGGAAACAGCTCTTTCTTGCCCCTCCCCCTCCATCATCTCTCTCTCTCTCTCTCTCTCTCTCTCTCTCTCTCTCTCTCTCTCTCTCTCTCTCTCTCTCTCTCTCCATACCACTCTTTGTTTAAAGGATATTGGTCTTGAAGATGAAGTGCCACAAACACACTGCTCACTTGGTCACAGTTTAATCCCTTCACTGTAGATCTCCATATGGAACCACACACACACACACACACACACACACACACACACACACACACACACACACACACACACACACACACACACACACACACACACACACACACACACACACACACACACACACACACACACACACACACACACACACACACACACACACACACACACAATATTTCAAGTCTGTCTGAGCTTTTCTGGCCGAGTGAGACACTGAATCTCCTGAAAGAATAAAAAAGAGCCACGTGTAACAGCGGGCTGACACACCAGCAATCCCATTTTCTTTTGACTTCCTGAAACGTCCTTTGTTCTAATACAGAGTAAAAGCGCGACGGCAACTTTGTTGCAGCTTCTGGTCAAAGTAACACCTGACCCAAAGTCATTCATAGAAGTAATTACTCATTATTGTGCATGTACTCTATGTGAAATAGATGTTATTATCCTCAAGAACACATACATGCATAAGCACCCTTTCAAGTGCGGAGGGACCTGAACACCATCAGTTTGCTTTTTTGCATGTGTGCGGTGGTGTTAAATGATGCTGGTGGTAATATGCGGCGGTAAATGCATGGATGTTGGTTCCCCGCCAGTCCGTCAGACAGGCCTGTCAGAGAGATAGAGCTGAAAGATAGATGACTAGCTAAACTAATAGGCCCCAGCCTCACTCAGCTCTCCTTCTGCCTCATTGAGCCTCACATTATGGAGCTAGGTATGGCATGCTAGGAAGAGGAGGTGGGGAAGCAGTTTCAGATGGATAGAGGTTGTAGAGGGTGGGAGTTGGAAGGTGTGTGTGTGTGTGTGTGTGTGGGGGGGGGGGGGGGGGGGGGGGGGGGGGGGTGACATTAGTAGAGATGGAAAAGAATGAGACCCCGTGCAATGACAGAGGGGGGAAAAAGGAGGAGAGAGAGACTCCATGTAATATTCATCCCCAGCCATGGATTTCCATCTCATACATAAGAAGACCATATGAATTCTTATTTGGGTAAATCAAATCTAACAAAGCCAGGGCTATCCCAACCACAGCCTTGCCGCGGAGGCATTATGTGCACCATACCTCGCCCGAAATAACAAAAACACTGCGCCGCCTTTTAGAGTGTCGCCCCTCCCTGCTTACAGGATTGCCATTCTTGCATGCGAATAAACAGCTTCTTCTTGCCTCTTTCAAGCATGTGCTATTTTATTTTATTTTTTTCCTATCCAAGGTAATGCCTGTGATAGGGTCATAGATTGGACAACAATTAAGGGATGGATTGAGCCTGGAAAAAAAAATGGAAGAGGAAGAAAAATGAAGGAAGGGTGCAGAGAAAAAACTAATTTAAGGGTTGCAGGGATGCAGAGCAATATTAGAAAAACATATACACAGGCCCCCCCATCTAATCCTGCGCTTATGAAAAATTAATATGTCATCGGAGAGGGCACAAGAACGAGAAAAGATTAATGCAAGGCGCTTATAAATTACAAGCACGCAAACTGATTTGATTAAAAAATAATCTGGGGCCTGGACATTGCCTGGTAATATCCACAACACTCAACTTATCCTTTTCTCTTTCTCTCAGTTTTTTTTTTCTGCCTTCTTTATATCTCACTCTCCTTCTCTCTCTCTCTCCCTCTCTCTCTCTCTCTCTCTCTCTCTCATTCTCTTTTCTCTTTCTGTCAGATGGAAACGATTAAAGCGGGTCACATGGAGGCTAGTAAGCAGCATTCACATGTTACGCACACGCTAGAACCTTATCTGAAGGAGCGAGAGAGAGAGAGAGAGAGAGAGAGAGAGAGAGGAGAGAGAGAGAGAGAGAGAGGAGAGAGAGAGGAGAGAGAGAGAGAGAGTGAGAGAGACAGATGAACGATAAAAAGAGAGCCTTATGGGCTGTGTGCGTTTTGTATTTTTCTAAGTTTTCCGAGGTGTGCAGTGCGTGCCTGTGAGTGTACTCACGGTCAGCTTTCTTGCTGTCTGTCACATCTCGGTCAGTGAGGTTGAGCCCGGCTCTAGAAGAAGAGCGAGGAGGCCTTTCACTATCCTCAGCAGTCTCTTCTGAAAATGAAAAAAAAAACAAAAAAAAAAAACAACTTAGCTATGATGCTTTCTTCTAAATGTATTTACTGGTCAGGGTAGCAGCATTGAAAAAAAGCTGCTGACGGGCCTGAGAAACAGTGCACATATTTTAACAGATTTCACAATATCATATTGAGAGTCATTTTGAAAGTATTCCTGCTTCTACATGATCAGTTAATCCCCGTAAGGCCCCCTCATTTCTACACCAAGGTCAAGTTTACACTACCGAACAGTATATCTCAGCAGGAAATTATGCTGGTGGCTAAAACACATGCTCTGTTGAAAATAAGCCGGCCATTCCACTTCTCGTGTGTGAAACGTGATCCATCCATGGTCTCAAAGCAGGGAAACCATGTGACAACAAAAATATGTTCAAAAAGGGCCTACTTCAGAGAGCACTGTTCACCAAGGAAATCATTTAAAGGCACTGTGATGTTTTCTTGCCCAAATGTTTCATTTCAAATGAGCATTAAACACTTTCTTTAATTCATTTGGATTTGTTATTAGGTTGGATAAATCTTACAGCAGAAATACAAATGATACAATTTTAATGAAAAAGCATAATTACATGAAAAAGCCATTATTCTGTTTTATTACCAACCACTGGAAAAAAAACACTGCGCTAATAATTATAGAAGCCAATATTATTATTATTATTATCTTGTAACCTTTCACGCACACAAAATTAAAGCAGAAACACATATCAAGACAGTGTAAGCCATGTTCACATATTTATACACAGAGATTGGCTCGGTCTATATACCTTAGTTATAAGAAAAAGGTGCGCGCGCGCACACACACACACACACACACACACACACACACACACACACACACACACACACACACACACACACACACACACACACACACACACACACACACACAGAAACACAACTTAACACACACGTGCGGTTCTGTACTATTAGCAGATTAGCCTGCCCATCTCTGAGAGTTCAGCCCCTTGTTTGATAATTCTGTGTATCTGCAGTGTTCTGCCAGTGGATTAAAGTGTGTGTATGTCTGTGTGCGTGTGTGCGTATGTGTGTATATGTGTCGCCAGCACAAGCTAACACTAATCCTAGCCGAGCCCCAGCGCTCCCTTTCATCCAGCCATCATTTGTCTCCGGCTGGGCTGATGTCACTTTGTAATGAATTTTGAGCAGTCTGAGAGAGGCCAGATAACCAGGCGCACACACACACACACACACACACACACACACACACACACACACACACACACACACACACACACACACACACACACACACACACACACACACACACACACACACACACACACACACGTATATAGACTTATATAGTGCACTTTTGCATCTTGGTGTAAGCTACATCAATGCAAAAATCAAACAGAAACACTTGCAACACAAGCACACATATAGTCTCTCTCTCTCTCTCTCTCTCTCTCTCTCTCTCTCTCTCTCTCTCTCTCGCACACACAGAGAACCGTTAAAAATTTCATGTCTTTTAAATGGGAGAGAAGGAGGGGGTCCCTCTCACCACAAACCCCTCACTCTGCCAGAGAATGAAACCGGTATGTGTCTCTGTGCTTGTGTGAGTGTGTATAAAATAGCTGTGCTCATCAATCCTGCGCTGCCTTAATAACCATATTTCACAACACACACACACACACACATACACACACACACACACACACACACACACACACACACACACACACACACACACACACACACACACACACACACACACACACACACACACACACACACACACACACACACACACACACACACACACACACACACACACTTTCATATTCACAGAAATCAGGCAAAGGGTGCATTGAGGTCAGCTTGCATTTACATACAATCACATTGGCCATTGTATGATGAGCACGAGGGGTCTGCAAACCCCCTTTGGAAACATGATATGATTAACCCTTTCACATACAGTGCGGCATGAGCACGCGCACGCACGCGCACACACATGCACACAAACATAGACAGACACATGGGCTAAGCACTGGCGCCATTGCTTTAAGCGGCAACACATTAAGTGGACATTATATACAGCATGAAATTTTCATGGCAGATGCTGGCATGTGATTGAGGAGGAGAATTGAAATTGTGCTTGTGTGTGTTTGTATTCATGAGCGTTGTTACAATTTTGCATTTGCACATGTGTGTGCTGTACACATTTTGCACATGTGCATGCAGTCTGTGTGCGTGAGTACACACACGTGTGTGGTTGGGGGTGGGGGGTGGGGGGGGGGGGGGGGGGGAGACTGGGACTGCACTCTGCTCCTGATGTTTTATTAATATGTCGGTGACAACGGAGATGAAATATCTCCTGTCAGCCGAGAGAGCCCAGGCTGCAGAAATTGCAATTTTCACTGCTGGTGCCGCGGCGTCCATCTTTGTATTTTAATTCACCTCACCTTCATATAAAGAGAAAGTGGAGGGATATTGTGTGTGTGTGTGTGTGTGTGTGTGTGTGCGCCTGGTTATCTGGTTTATCTTTTCTGTGTACTTGACTTTTGTTCGAAGCCAAGGAAAAGCAAATGGCTAAAATCGAACAGCATATTTTTACAGAAGTGTGAGAAGAGAAAAACAGGAAGACGGGTCAAAACAAAAATACAGAAAGAGTCAGGGAAAAAAGAAAAAGAAAAACACAAGCTCTTGAAGATCTCACATACTGCAAGGTCAAGACAATGTCCCAAAAGACAGAATGAAAAAAACCCCTGAAAAAGCAGGTGCAGAAATACCAAAAGAAAAATCTAAACACCACAAACGGTTTATTTCTTAAAGTGTGTGTGGGTGTGTGTGTATAAATAAAAGTTTAGATTTTGCCTTTGACTTTTAATAAATCTCCATGTACTCTATAAAGCCTTAACTTTGAGTAAAGTGGGGTTGCAGCATGTTTTGAATAACAGGGTTTAATTTTTATGGCCCTCTGTAAACTTCATTTGTTTTGGACGATGTGAAATGCTGTTATCAGGAATTGACTGTACATTTCACATTGGCCCCTTTGGTGAGAGAACTGATATTACATCATTGATTCCTTCTTCAAAAATGACAATAACTAAAAGTGGGATAGAGATGTGGAGAAAGTGGTCAAAACTGCAGTCAGTGTGCAACGATGACAAAACCAAACCACTGTTTTAAGTATCCTCTAGGGGGCAGTCTACTTGTGGCCAGATTGAACGAAAGAGAACTGAGAGACAATGAACAGAAAGAAGGAATGAGAGTACGGAATGGGGGTGAAAAAAAAGAGAAAAAGAAAGACAAAAGGAGGGGTGATCATCTGGGCCTCATCACTGGTTTTTTCACTCCTATCCCTGCTAGTCAGTTATATCTGTGTTTTGTGTGTGTCGTGCGTGAGAGTGTGTGTGTGTGTGTGTGTGCATAGGGGGAATGTGTTTCCACACTGAGGACATTCCCAGACGAGCTCTCTCAATACATCAGCACAGCGTCTGCCCTCTGACTGACCCTGATGGTTACACACCACACGAGTGTGTATGTGTGAGTGCACGCGCGTGCAACTGTGCACAAGTGCATGTTTTCAACGTGCATGTGTGTGTGTGTGTGTGTGTGTACCATTGATCAAGAGAGTGAGACCGTGGCTGCATGTGTTTGCATGTGAGATGTCATGTGCAAAAGTGGTGTGTGTGTGTGTGTGTGTGTGTGTGTGTGTGTGTGTGTGTGTGTGTGTGTGTGTGTGTGTGTGTGTGTGTGTGTGTGTGTGTGTGTGTGTGTGTGTGTGTGTGTTTGTGTGTGTTAGAGAGAGGCAGAAGGTTCTGCAGAAGGGACTCTTAACCATCAACTTAATCGCTACCAGAGGACACGCAGAGCAAAACTTTCACAGTCACCTTCTACTGCCTCTGCATGCACACACACACACACACACACACACACACACACACACACACACACACACACACACACACACACACACACACACACAGGCACGCACGCACGCACGCATGCAGTGGGAATGGGCCAGGCTGTGGAGGGTGTGTGATTTTGGCAGCCCGGTGGGACTTTCTTTGATGTGGGTCAGTCGGAACATTAAAGCCGGCCGGTGAGCTCGAGCAAACCACAGGCCCTGGGTTCGATTACTCTGCACCCAGCACAGGCCTATATTTAACAGTTAAAAAGGAAGAATAATTAAGTGACACTTGATGAGAGATGCAACTAAATCAATTCAGACTTTAACGAATAATTAGAAGTCAGTGTAACCAATTAATCCTGGGATGAGTATGTGTGCTTTGTTTGTCCAGTGAATAACTCCTGGTATCGCCAAAGAAAATGTTTTTGATTTGCAAAAGAATATTAGTTCAGTACCAATTTTATAACACTGTTAATTTCTTGAAAAGAAAAGAAAATCAAACATAAAAGCAGAGTGAAAACAGACTGTTTGAAGGAGCATGTAGTGAGAGGAATTGTGAAATGAGATGTTTTGGAAGAAAAAAAAATGAAGGAAGAGACATATGGGAGACGGAGGCAATGAAGAATGTATCGAAAGTGTCAGCGCAGTGTGTGTGTATGTGTGTGTGTGTGTGTGTGTGTGTGTGTGTGTGTGTGTGTGTGTGTGTGTGTGTGTGTGTGTGTGTGTCTGTGTCTGTGTCTGTGTGTGTGTGTGTGTGTGCCCTCCAGCAGTATAATGACCTGCTCTGAGACCACTCACTCCCCCTCCCGCATCCCCCTAAGGGCCCATAACCGCCATGCCGGGTCATTATGTGCCCGGTGGACGACTCAGTCGTACAGCACACAACTGCACAGCAATGCCACACCAGGAAAGTGGACACGGATGCTCCAAAATGGCTGAATTCATTAGCTGGGCTGAGCCGCTTCCTTAGGGCTAAGATGGTGCTCATTAAAGGGCTAAAGGAGGAAAAAAATGTCTTGTTTCACATTTTGTTTATCTTAAATCATGGACACTATGGAAGCGGAACATCAAATGAAACTGTAATTGCTGCCAAAGAAAATATCACAAGAAATATACAAGATATGCCATAACAACTAGACTGAGAAACTATTACTGTTTAGCTGGAAGTGTATATACTACAATATTATCAGTGTGTTATCTGTCGAGAAATAATAACAAGGACTGGATGCTCCGTGTCCGGTGTATCTGTGGTAGTAATGCAGTCTTAATGTTTTGCGTAACACCCCTGACTGCCATGTCTCCCCAACTTAGGCGTGATGTTGATGCTGATTTCTTCCTACAACTCTGGTCATGTCCCCTGTGAGACTGCATGCGCGTGCGTGTGTGTGTGTGTGTGTGTGTGTGTGTGTGTGCGAGGAACAAGGGCCCTGTGATGTCACATTCCTGCGCCGTGCGCGTGGCTCTAGTTTGGCCTCTAGGTTTTAAGAGGAAAGCTTTGAAACATTACACCATCCCACACAGTCACAGCCATGCGCACATATGCACACAGACACACGCACACACAGTCAAGGGCCAGCAGTAATACTGCCAGAGTAATAACCTTACAGACTTACTGATCTCCCTCCCTCCCGTTCTCTCACCCTCAAATCTTTATTTACCCTACTCTCCCTCTTTATCCCCCCCACCCCTCTCCCCTCGTTCTCCCTGTACCTTTCCCCCCGAATTTCAGCGCGTTTAACAAGCATTTAGATCTTAACCAGATGTTGTTAATGTAGCATGTCTAAAATACTAAACATCAACCCAGCGGAGAAGTTCTACAGCTCCTGCACAGGGCCTGGGAATAACTCACACACACATACCTACACATGAAACCTTCTGCACGTAACACACATTTACTCCCACACAGCTTTTAATGTATTTCTTCCACATAAGTCCACAGCCCACATGCGAACATGTAAACACACCAGCACAAGCAAACACACATGTCCATACTCCCAAATCTACTCACACCCAGTCATTTTATTTTTGAGAACATATTAGAACTTATTACACCAGCAAAAAAAAAAAAAAGGAATAAAAAAAATCTATTGTTTCAGGTTGACTCTGAAAGCCAGACAATAGGATTGTCACATTTAATTCGCTCCTGGTGTGAATGTCAATAAGTTGAACTGACAGAATAAGCTGAAAAAATGACTTTTGTGTAAAAAACGCTTGTATCAGCAGCTCCAAATTTGCTTTGTTGTTGTCAATTACGACTTCCTGAGACACTCCATTGTATTTTCTTTCGCTCAAATTGCCCGCTCCGCTGTCTTGCAGGCGACTAACAAAACACCTATTACTCTTTTGAAAAAAAAAAAAAAAAAAAAGGGTGGGGGGTGCGGGGGTGCAGAAAATCATATGAATAAACATACCCAAGATTAAAGGCTTGCATGTCTTGCTTGCTGCGCAGACAGAAACTGTTGTTTGGTGGTAAGAGGGTAAGAGGGGTTTCATTTCCAGTGCTTTGGGCGCTGAGGTGAAGGGTAGGAAGGAGGTGGGGGGGGCGGCGGCGTTGTTAATGATTCTTTAATGGCAAATACAAAAGGTTTTCACCGGACAAAAATATGGCTTCAAAAGGTTTAGTGATGAAAAAAAAAAAATTGCCGCAACACCTGGCCTTATACAATAGGTTAGCACACCTACTGTACACCTCCACACACACACACACACACACACACACACACACACACACACACACACACACACACACACACACACACACACACACACACACACACACACACACACACACGCGCGCGCACACTCACACACACACCTGCATCTTACACAACACCCATATTGCATTTCGGCTGTTTGAATCACCTTAGGCTGAGTAGGTGAATTGAGGAGGCGGCACGGCAAGCTTACTGGGGGATTTAGGAATAATTTGAAAAGAAGATTCCTCTCCTCTGTTTCATCTCCTCCCATCTCTTTCTCTTATTTTTCTGTTTTTCCTGGTCTTTTATGATTCCTCGGTCCAATATTTATCCAGGCCCCGATTATAAACATCTGGCCGATGGGGCAGCCTGCACGGCGGCAGCCGAAACACGCAGACACGCACGCACGCACACACACACACACACACACACACACACACACACACACACACACACACACACACTTGAAGAGTCACATACAAAGTGGAAATTTCACATACACTCTCCAACGTGACCCTGTCAGGTACAGACTGGAGAGAGGAAGGGAGAAACTGAAGGGAAAGAGAGAGGGATAAACAGAAAGGGAGACAGAAAGAGACAGAGAGAGAGAGAGCGAGAGAGCGAGAGAGAGAGAGAGAGAGAGAGAGAGAGAGAGAGAGAGAGAACTAGGAGCTGAGGGTTAATGGCCTTCCCATCTCTGTGATAAGAATTCATTCTGTTCTATTACCAGCACTTATCTACAGAGGCTCCTGTCTTTCTCCTCTCTCCTTCAAACACACATACACAAACGCACGCACGCACACACACACACGCACACACACACACGCACACACATGCACGCACAGACGCTGAGGCGCACGCACAACAAGGGTCCGAGATCAATAGATGAACCTAATGAAGAAAGCAGCTGTTTCTCGGCATACCTGCTCAACTCTATCAGCCCAACAAGATCTTCCTGCCTCATTCATCTGTCTATCTATCCATCCATTTATCTATTCACCTATCTATCTATCTGTCCATCTATTTTTCTATCTTTTCACACAGCTCTCCATCCATATAGTTATCCCGTCTGTTCCTGTGGGCCTCCATTTATCCCTCTATCGCTCCATCCATCACTACACTGGTAAACAAAGATACGAGCAGGATAGATATAGTTTGCAATTGACCAGACTGGTGCTTGTCATGTATTCAAGGTTTATTTATTTTCCGGGAACTAATACGAGGCCTGAAAATAGGGAATCTAATAAAATGGCTGCCGTGGTTTAAGAGAATGGTGGTGTGTGTGTGTGTGTGTGTGTGTGTGTGTGTGTGTGTGTGTGTGTGTGTGTGTGTGTGTGTGTGTGTGTGTGTGTGTGTGTGTGTGTGTGTGTGTGTGTTTGAGTGTATGCTTAAAATAGGCCTGTGACGGGCAGTGGCCAAATGGATAATGCTTAAACAGATCTTTATCCTATTGGGCTACTGTCCCGTTTTTAGCTGCATAAAACCATCTGCTTTCAGAGCAACCAAAAAACAAGACTGTAATCCCAGATGGGAAACAAAACAAAACAAAGGTTTGGGTAGATTGAAAGGCTGGATAAAACACATCATACGAACTAAAGTATTTTATCAGTTAATTCACTATGAAAAATAACAGTTCAGTTCAAAATGGATGAAAAAAACTTGAATTTATAAAATTACACATTTCTAATCGTTCACAAAAATAAAATGCCGCAAGAAACTAAAGGAGCCGAACCTAAAGGTTACATTTTTCTACATATTTTCACTGCTCTTCAATGGCTACATTCTTTCCTGATGGATACTTCTGTTGAGCCCGTAAGCACCATATAGCATCCATTAGCACTTCACAATTTCATACATGTCATGTCTTTTGATATCCAGCATGTGTAAAACAAAAATGTGGGTATCATCAGAGCCTAATATATTCTGGGGCTACAGAGGATGAAAGAACTCTTCAGAGTGACCAAAAAGAAAGAAACAAAAAAAAGAAACAAATCAAACATAAACACACAAAAAAATATCTTTAAGCCAAAATATTCATTACGTTGCTCAGAATTAACTCCGAAATGACTACAAAGAAACCTGTGTTCAAATGCAGAGCGCACACATACAAGAATGCGTGGACCTGGGGCCCGGAGATGGTATTGCACTTCCCTGGAGATGGTATTCACAGACAGTAACAAATAAGGAGTGTTGGCTTTCCTCTGACTTTCTCAAAAACATGCAAAAAATGTCCATTTCATTACTGCCTAAACAATGTCATATGGGCCCCCACTGGCCCTAATAGAAGCAGACAAAGACAGAGCTGCACACATATGCTTCGAATAAATCAGATTACTGGGGGAGAGAGGGGGAGAGAAGGAGTGAGAGAAAGAGGGAAAGAAAGAGAGACACCGCCAGACACTTAGAGGATTGACAATATTCCTTTTTCTTGCTACCTCCACCCGCTTTTTTTCTCCCCCCTTCCTCTTTCCCTCACTCCCCCAATGGGATCTGTTTTAGATTTGAGCCAGTGCTCGAGCCATATCTCTACCTTATCTCTGCTAGCCGTCAGAAAACAGAAAGCTCCATGTTTCCATGCATTAGACTCCCGGCCCCTGACACGCCACTTGAAAATCTCACAGCCCCTCAAAATGGCTGAGCGGGGGGAAAAGAAAACAACCAAAACAGTGAATATATCATTTAATCAAATGAAATGCAGGTTACAGCCGCTGCATTGATATCATTTAAAAAAAAAAAAAACATTTTTTCCAGGAGTGTGCTCTTCTACTGTGTCATATCAAAGAAAATGTCAGCCGTGAAAATTATGGAAATGCATTTTGGCATTGTGACAACAAATGTCACCCAAAATCCCCCAAAATGAGATCACTGTTTGAAAGCCAGCGAGCGTCATTAGCTGTATTTGAAGATCCATCAGGATTTAAGTGGCTTTGACAGTTTTCACCTCTTGACCACCTCTGGATATCAAACCCCATCAAGACATCCTGTTGTGTTTTTGGCTCCAATTATGTCAAAGAACTCTTAAGATGACTGCAGAAAGAATTATTGATTCTGCTTAAAGTTGCTACAAAAAACAGAAGGCGGGGGAAAAAAAAAAAAAACTTGGACAGGGTGTGGAATATGTTAACAATTTGAAGAAAAAGGAAAAATCTATATTCAAATGACTTCTCGTATTGATTTATAATTAAGTCTTAATTGCGGCTCGGCTTGGACTTTCAAACTGCCCTGTGACAAAAGCAGAGGAAGAAGATAGCAGAACATTATTGATACACCTTAACAGTGGTGGTCGCCAAGACATTGATTCAGCCATTTTGCTGTGTCTTTGGCATGCACGTGCAATATAAATGCACATGCATTTGAGGCAAGACACACACACACACACACACAGGCAGGCAGGCACACTCCGCCCACACACACACACACACACACACACACACACACACACACACACACACACACACACACACACACACACACACACACACACACACACACACACACACACACACACACACACACACACACACACTTGCATGAACAAACAAATGCGCACTTAAGTGAACTAACACAGCATAATTAACCTTCATCCGGGAAAAGTCAGCACTATCTTGTCTGGAAACTTGACTGTACATATTAATGCATATTAATGTGTGTGTGTGTGTGTGTGTGTGTGTGTGTGTGTGCGCGCGCATCTATGGCAATTAAACTATTAAGTGTGGAACTGATTGACTACATATGGGATGGTAGGTCTTATTAGACGCCACAGATTTATTGTTATTTAGAATAATAAACAATAATATTCAACATTTATTAGTGATTTAGTAGAGAGTTCAGTGTGAGTGCCATCCTTTCCTGTAGTTCCACCCATGCGAGGGGTTCATGTTCAAAACTGTGTCTGTATTTGTGTGTGCGTGTGTGTGTGTGTGTGTGTGTGTGTGCGTTCGTCCCCACGGGCCTAATCAGGTATCAGATACCTTTTGTTTTGGGAGCTCATTGATGGATGAAATCTTTATCTGTGCTATTGATCAGGAGGGTGCGGGTCCTAAACTGTCTGTCTAGCTGCCTGCCTGCTCTAGCTCTAACAAGATTGCCAGGGCCGAGTATATCAGTTAACATTTAATCAATGGCAGCTTAAGACACTGGGGCTAAGGGAAAGAAGCCCACCGCTTCAGCCCCCTGCCCCAAACCATTACTAGGGATTGAAGGGGAGCAATATGTTGGGGTGGGGGGGTTTGAAAGGTGGGTTCCACATGATTACAAGGGATTGGGTCTGGTTGATCACATGCCTTCAGGGGACAGAGGTGTGTGTGTATGTGTGTGTGTGTCTGTGTGTGTTTGTGCCTCTGTGTTTACAGGCATGCATGTGCTAGCTTGTCGATACATGTTAATACGTCAAAAACGCCAGGGGGAGTGGTGTGTGCTCGGCTTTCCTCTGCCGCCCTGTATAAAATAGGAAAAACTGAATGAAGTGACTGATGTATTAGAAAAAAAATTACCATTCAAATCAAGTGAAGGCTTCAAATTGAACATTCCTGTGCTAAAAAAAAAAAAGAAAAAAGCATTCACACACTGCATCAGGGAGATATGACATATCAGGCAATGCATGATTTTTTTTTTCTGCCACGCTTGCGAAAAGCCCCCTGATGGTGAAATGCAAAAGAGAAGAGTCAGCAAAAAAGAAATATGATCAGTTAAGACTTTTTTCCTGCTTTTTTATCTTTTTTTTTTTTACCATCAGCTCATCTCACTGCAAATGAAACCCCATCAGATCTAAGGGGCAGATCCTTCGTCTTCCATCTTCAACTTTTCCCTTTCATTTTCTTATTCATGCAGTAGCCACGCGTCATGATCATCAAATCCCATTTTGTCAACTTAACATTCACTTGCATGTTTGCCGTGTGTGTGTGTGTGCGACTGCGTGTCTCAGATTGTGCGAAAGAATGTGTGTGTGTGAGCGTTTGTCAGGGGGTTGCGCTGATGGGGGAAGCCCCTCTCACGTCCCTGTCTTTCGTCCAAAGCCTAGGAGATTCCCACCACCAAAAATCAATGTGTGTGAGAGCATATGTGCTGCTGTGTGTGTGTGTCAAGGTTTTGTAAGACAAATCTCTCCAGCGTGCGCCGCTTTAGTGCTATTGAACCAGGCTTCGATCACTCGGCCACTGTGAATAATGCAAGGGAGGCTACTGCTCACTTACAGCACAGGATGCTTGCATGTGCGTATGTGTGTGTTGCCTGTGCACGTGTGTGTGTGTGACAGGATGGCCCTCTTTCGTCCATGCAAATGCAACAGGGCAGTTCTTCGACGTTCCTCCACTTGGCCCTCTTAATCTCATGTCAGATACAGGAACTCCCACATTGATACTGTCTCTTTGAGTGTGTACGCCAAATGTGTGTGCGTGCGTGTGTGTGCGCTGGAGGCTCCTACAGTAGACTGGAGGAGCTTAACTCAACCGGACAGCTCAGGCCTGCACTTTGACACACCCTGACTCATTACATACAGCCGGCACACAGTGGAATATTGTCATTAAAAAAGACAATTAGATATGAAGTCAAGGGAGCATCACTTACACACAGACACACACAGAAACACACACACATACGCCTGCGAACACACAGTGCAGAAAATATAGGTGAACACACGCGCCTTCATATCCCCAGGTATATGAAGCAGAGATATTAATAATCGCGATGCTGTGGAGTAATTAAAATGATTCCAAATGATGAGACTGTGTCTGTGTGTGTTTTGAGCGTGTGTGTTTTTCTGTTAATTAAGCTGAATGATTTGATGTGACACAAAGCATAATGCTTTAATGGTGTCCTATACTTGATGTGGCTGCAGGGGACGACAGTTGATGAGGCTATAGGGAGAGACAGCTGGGCACACACAAAAACACTAACACACACGCACACACACATAAAACAGATACAGCTGCTCATTGGCCCTGCCTGAGAGGGGCATCCCCCCCCCAACATAATTATCTGTGTCATCACTTATGAAGCAATTAAACAAACATCAGTTCCTATTTCCTCTCCCTCCATCTCTTCACTCCTCCTCTTCTGCATCTCTGCTCACTCCCGGTATCGCTGCTCCTATCGCTGCTCCTCCACTCCATGTATTTAATCCTCTCCTCTGTTCTCCTCTCCGCTCATCTTCCTCCCCTCCTGTGTGACTCCAGACAAGGTTTCAATTTCAGCATGCTGATTGTCTCATTGCCGACTCTATGCATGTCTAACACTTACTGGCACTCTGGGGACCGCCAATACACACCATAGAATGCCTATTACACTCCCACACGTTTCTGGTGAGTGTGTGTCCGTGTGTGTGTGTGTGTGTGTGTGTGTGTGTGTGTGTGTGTGTGTGTGTGTGTGTGTGTGCGCAAGGGGTGATGAGGGTGTAAAATGCCTATTACGCTGAGAGTCTGGTCTCTCTTACACTGGAGAGAATTCTCTGGCGCCTAAAGAGCAGAAAATTGCAACGCTCCTCTTCCTCACTCCCCATTAACCTGCTTTTGAAACAAAGGCCTGGCCTAGGTGTGTGTGTGTGTGTGTGTGTGTGTGTGTGTGTGTGTGTGTGTGTGTATTCCTGCCCATTAGCCTTGTGCACCATCATGGGTGAAGCACCTTGTGTGCCCAACCAAGCATACAGCAGAATCGTTTCTGCTTAAACCTTATGCTTGTTTTTTTTAAATTTCTGTTTTACTTCAACACCTTGTATGGGCTACTTCTTGCATTGTGTACTTTTATCTAACACCATCTTCATGTGTCATAAAAAAAAAAAAAAGTATTTCTGTGCCCCTACATGAACTTGTCACTCACTTTTTTTCTTCCATCTTTCCCTTCTTCATAAAAAAAAAAAAAAAAACTGCTAGAAGAGATAGTATCTCTTCAAGAGCTTCGAGATGACTAAAGCAGCGGGCATATTTGTCTAATTTGCACAAAGACTTCCACATCAAAGCACAAATCAAGACCCATGCTCATTCAATGGATTTTTATCAGTCTATCCATTTCTTGTTCTTTTTTCCCAGCGCCCCTTTTCTCCCTCTGTCACATTCCTCTTTCTCTCTCTCTATTTTCGGAGCGTTATTAGGACATGATAAAAGCAAAAGGGATGTCATGACACAGGACCCCCTGTTAGCATTAGGAGGTGGGAGAAAAAACGAACGAGTGAACGGGGGGGAGAAAAAAGATGAAAGAGATTTGTCTGGAAATGATTGCTCACAAGGCATTGATTCTCTGCTTTAATCTCACACAGTGTGCTCAAATTTCCTATTAGGGAGATGAAGAAAAGAAGCGAGAGGGAGATGGGTCTTATTCAGATAGGTGGGGAGGTGAAACTTGGCATGTCTCTCAGTGTATCTTTGGGCAGACAAAACATACATTTCCCTTTTTCTGGAGAGAGAACTAACGTCCAGAATGTTTCTCTTTTTCATGTGCTGTTAAGCCATTAGTCTGCAGTAAGTAAACATTGAAGAGAAACTGCTATTGCTACCTAAATGCTGGAGGGCCTCTCTCGCACTCACAGGATAAGCCACTGACAGCTGCTATGACTGCAAAGCTTCCTCCGGTTAGCGACGATTAGCCTTAGCCTATAGGTAATCAATAACTGCTATCAATTCCATACCTCCTATTGATGGATGAGGAAAAGGAAATGGAGAGAAGAAGGGAGCAATAGAAAGGATAAATTCTTTGCTCTTGTGAGGACCGGCAGATATTCTACCTGATAATACTACTTCATTATGCTGCTGCTTTTTTTTTTTTTTTTTCTTTGCGTGTGGATGGATGTGAATGTGTGTGCATATAGGCTGCCTTCAATGTCCATCTGTGAATTGTATCATCGCCGTCTGAGATTAGTGGCTGCTTGGACCCAGTGAGCGTATTGCCTGGTTACCGTGGCTCAGGCTACACACAACCCTCCTCCCATCACTGGATTGTTTGTCTTAATGCTGTGTGACATGGCCCATTGTTTTGTCCATCTGTGGTTAAGAGTCAATGGACAGGGGGTGTATGAAGGGATCGAGGAGGGAAAAGAATGGAGGTGAGGGAGGAAAAAAATAAGGAAGAACAGGAGGGGGATGGGGGGGGGGTTGAAAAGGGGAAAGAAAAATAAGTTTGGGGGGACAATTGCTGAGAGGTGAAAAAATATGGAAAGAGAAAGGTCAAAAAGAACCTGAGAGTAAAAGGAGAACATGCAATAACCCTGTGATTTCAAGTCTGGTCCTCAGACTTGACATTCACTGCTTCCTTTTCCAGGAGCCTTCCGAAGGCTTTGGGTTCCATATGGAGCGGGGCCTTAAGCTCTTTGTGATATCACTGACGTGAAAGACGTCCCGGCCCTGTGACGCTAGTCCCCTCTTCAAAGGGTTAAGTCATATTTAGTATGCGTCCTCAGAGCCCCACAGCTTTGTATTGTAAATAAGACTAATGTGGCATTGGTCAGGTATGCTAATTCAGATAATCAGTGCAATTTCTGCAAATTATAACTGTCAGTGTGGTGGGCACAGAACCTTGGCGGAAAACATGAGGGAACAATTTAGCTCGGGTAATACCCCTCCACCAAAGAGCTGCTCAACTCAAAGAAAAACAATCGGCCTGAGCCCATACCGCCCCGACACACCATTTCAAAAATAGTTTATGGTGAACGAGGTTCATTTTTTTTCTGAGGCACAAGTCAGCCTGTTGCCCATTTTTCTCTATGTGCACACACAGACCGCAGAGTAATTATAATTTGCTTGGATGGAATTATTCAAAAAATGACCACATCTTTTACTCCCACTGCCATAGAGAATATGGTTTTGGGAAATTTGGGGTAAATTGCTACTTGCCGAAAATATAATAATATACATATATGAATGTGTCTTATTTTGATTTGACAAATGATTTAAAATGCAGTGTATTGTCTCCAGCTAATTGCACGGCAATAAAAAAGTACATACTCAACTGAAATCCTTTGGGGTCAAATCACATCACTCTCATCAGAATAGTTTTTCCCAAGAACTGCATTTTTACTCATGGTGGGCACATAAAATAACATTCCAAGTTTTTATTATGCAAGGAATGAATGAACCCCATGTGACTGAAATCTGTGGACATTACCTTTTACAGTAAGTAACTTCCAGTTGCACAGTAAATGAAAAAGAAAAGGTCACAAACAAATTACTGCATTTAATCATGTGTATGTAAGCAAATCAATATGCGCTATAATTGGTTGTCTTAACCTATTAAAGCCAGTACTAAATACAGATATCAAATGGATAACTAGATGGGAGGGATTACTCTTGAAACAGTATTTTAAAATAAAGGCAAAAGTATCTTGTGATGAGCTTGTCAGCTGCAACTCACCATCCCCGTTCAAACTTGAAAGAGAAAATGGCCACCGCTATACTAGCGCCAGCGGTTAGCTAGATCTGGGTGTGTGTCGCATCCTTTCTCTCACTCCTCTGGCCATCCATGACTGTTTATGTAATGGCCACAAATTACTGAGACAAACCCTGGAAATAGACTTCTGTCTGAGGAGAGACCTTTCTTTAAAAAAAAAAAAAAGAAAAAGAAAAGAAATAGAAAAAGAAAAAGAAAAAGAAGAGAACCGCTGGAATGGCAAAACCGCCACCCAGAGGAAAAAAAAAGTAGAAGATGAGGGAGTGAAAGTGAGGGAGGAGGGAAAACCTAATACCTCAAAAGATGCTTCGGTGTCATCACATTGAAATGCTTTTTTGGAAGGCGGCAAAGCCCTTCCCCACACTGACAACCCGCTGATTGTTTTCAGTGTTTTCGGTGTTTCGACTGAGTTGAGACACGGTTGTCGGGCGCGTTCAGAAACAAGTGAGGTGGCACACTCTACTCCATCCATGCTCCCTCCTTTCTGGATGCAGACAAACACATCGACATCCACACGCGAGCACATATAAGGACAATAAGAGTCCATTAAGCTCAGTTTTTAGCCTACAGCTGCTATGTAAATGGTTAGCAAGGCTACACTAATTTGACTCGGACCAAGAATGTCCCAGAGCCTTATCACTCAGAGAAAACAAAAGGCTCTGGACACACTCACACACCCACACACACACGATAAAAGTGTTGTTGGTCTCTCTAAGTCAGAGGAGGTCTTTTGTTTAAAAGGGGGATTCAGACAAAGAGGGTCCTCTCCCTCCCTCTTTAATGCATGTCGGGTGGTGGTGGTGGTTTCTGAGGGTGAGGAGAGGAGGGTAAAGAAGGATGGAGAAGTGTGGGTGGAGGGGTGGTGGAGGGATGGATGACAGGCTGGGCTCTCAGAAATAATTACCACCATAAGATCCCATCTCCCTTTTCCTTTTTGTGAGGGACCGAGGGAGCAAGGAAGGGAAAAGAAAAAAAATAATGACAGAAAGTAGAGTATGTAGAGAAGGCCCTATGTTTCTACTTGGTATGAGGAGCTTTACACATGATGGAGCACATGAGCTAATGGGCAAGGATGCACACAGAGAAAAAGCACACTAATTCACACACACACACACACACACACACACACACACACACACACACACACACACACACACACACACACACACACACACACACACACACACACACACACACACACACACACACACACACACACACGCACACACACACACACACACACACACACACACACACACACACACACACACACACACACACACAAACACACGCACACACACACACACACACCTCCTCACAATGTTCTTAATGTTGAAACAAATGAAAAAGAGGGCCAGGACAAAACCCACGACGGAAAACTTGCTGCAGCGACTTCAAAGGCTGTTAATGTTTCCAAAAAATTCAGCTAAACAAATTGTTCAAATTATAAAACTGATGATGGAATACCCATGACTCTCAATCTGTCATAATTTTTCTTTTTTCACTTGAGTTTAACTAAAAAAAAACCTAAAAAAAACCTATTCAGATCTTAACTTTATTACAGTGTGGAGGAAAACAAATCTAATTTTTCTAATCACTTTTGGACAATCCTCAAAGCAAAATGGCCTCCACATCTTCCTTGTTGAGAGGCAAATCATTTACGCTCGCTCTTGTGATGCAAACTGGCATTTTCGTATAAACCCAATATACTTCATTATTTATAATTGTACACAGAGAGGGATGGTTTATCTCAGAAATGTGGACACAGTGGGCCTTTTGTCTCTGAAGGACACTGCTGAAACATCATGGTGAAAAGTTTTTACTGTATAGACGGTGAATGTTAACTCTCGCTCATGAAAGGAGATATGTTGACTCAGACGTGCACTTCACTTAATTCACAGTAGTGTTTATATACTATGTTAAAATGTGCTTCCCAACCTTGGGACTTGGGCCAGAGGTCACATGGGTGGACCCAACGCTTTTCTTGCTCTATGAGTACCAAGTTTTGACTTTGTACATGTAAAAAAAAAAAAAACAACTAACTTTGAGAGTTAAAAAAAGTTAAAAATTGGAAATTTGATTATTCATTTAATTCCAAACTTCGCTATGTTTTCCAAATGCAATCTGTGGAATTTAGAGATAAGAACTGCTGGTTACCTGACAATGAATCTCAGAACAAGGCAACAGAACAGAAGGTTTTGTAACTATTACAGGCAGTCATGAGCACATGCATTAACATCCACACAATGCAGCAAAAGTGTTGCTTGCACACCCCTGTCTTTGTTTAAAACACCTATACCCTTGCGGTGCGTCTCTGCAGTACTGTATCCTTAATAAGGCCATAAAATCAGCATCAAAATTGTTTAATGAAAGCCATTCACATGTACATAAAGTCCAGAGCATTAGAACTCTTATTCCCAAATGAGCCTATAATTATCTGGCTTGGTGCCAAGTCCCAGGCTTTAAGAGAAAGATACCGGTCAGCACTTAAATTAATCTTTTTCATACCAGTCTCTAATGAACAGAAAGTGCTCGAGTCAGGAGTTGCAGCCCCAGAAAACTAACAGCATGCATACACATGCATGGGTACACAAACAGACGGTCCTTAAACCCAACACTGGCTGAAAATGTTGCCTACTATAGAGCCTTTCCCATTGGCTAAAACACTCACGCCATCTATCACTGCAAGAGCCCCGAGCAGTTATAATTTACCTTTTCTTCGTCATAACAACGCGGTATGCAATGTTAGCATGTGTTATTGTGTAATCTGAAACTCAAAGAGCACAAGTAAAAAAAGAACGGCTAAAAATAAACAACAACAGAAAACCGAAGCGCTCTGTTTTACTGCAAAAACTGTAGAACAAGAACACAACCCTGGTTTATTACACCAACTCTTGGCGTTTGATCTCTCCCCGACACACTCGTACTTCACGCTCTACCAACACCTGCCAAACACTTATGGGCAATAAGGAAATGCCTTTGAAACGTTTACCGTGTACCTTGTGAAAGAATACTGTTGTTCACAAAAAAATTATATAGAGTGGGCAAAAGGAGGGCATCCAAAAAAAGAGTGGCGTAGCATTTTGGACGCCGGCAGTGTCCGCTTAAGCTTTGCACTCGCTTCCACATGGAAATTCAGCATGTGCCATCAAAGCCAAGGTATAAAACCAGGGCCCATGCTACAAATATGGTATGTTTTAAGAGTGGAACATTTGAAATAGGTGCAGCGGGTAAATATTGCTTTTGACAGGTTTAAAACCTGGTTGTGCTCGCTGGTTTTGAGATGTTAAAAAAGAAAAAAAATGGGGGGGGGGGGGGGGGTGCTGGCTGGTGTTTTGGATTTACAAAACAAAACGGACAGGAGCAGGAGAGTGTGGGAGATGGAATAAGCAGGACAAAAAAGGAGAGAGAGACACATAAAAAGAAAGCAGAGAAACAAGGGGGTGGGTTGAGGGCCATGTTAAATGTAAGGTAATGATTTATCTAAGCATGCTTTTCTGCTAGACCCCAAATCTCACCGAAACTTTGATCCATGTGTAATTAAAACCACACGCTCACCGGCAATGGTCTCCATTTCAGGACTGGGAGCTCTTCTGCTATTTGTGTGCGTGTGCGTGTGCGTGTGTGTGTGTGTGTGTGTGTGTGTGTGTGTGTGTGTGTGTGTGTGTGTGTGTGCGTGTGCGTGTGCGTGTGCGTGTGTGTGTTGGGATCCACATATGTTTCTAAGCGCTGGGGCTCCATCTGGTTTAGGAGTACATGTACAGTATAAACAGGACACTTTGGGGAGCACAGATTGATGGTGAAATCCACACACAGGCTGACACACGCTCATACACACATACACAAACGCATGGATTAATGCGACGCTGGAATGCTATTTAAAATGTGTTACCCCCCACCCCCCTGCTCTGCACTACCACCCCACCCCACCCTGCTCTCCCCGCTCCTGCAGGTCAAGCAAAGCAAAAACAAGTTAAGCGCTCATTTTCTCCCGGCAGCATTAACATAGGGATGACTAAATAATGGACCCTGACTCTCCGTCTTCTGGTTTAAATTACAGAACAGCCCCCTCCCCTTACACCCTGCAACCCCTCACCAACCATCCAACCCCCACTCAAAGAAAAACGATTAATCTTTTTTTTTTTTTTTTTTTTTGTCTCTCTGAATGTTTTACAGTTCTGTTACACTTATTAGCTGCTGGCAGGACGGAGACTCTTAAATGAAAGCCAAATTGCTTTGGTCATGAGAAAGGAAATGAAAGCTCACTCCAGGGAGAGACTGTGTAGCCATAGCATATGCGTGTGTTTGTGTGTGTGTGTGTGTGTGTGTGTGTGTGTGTGTGTGTGAGAGAGAGAGAGTAATGTATGTGTGTGAGGAACATATGTGTGTACAGGCCTTTGAGAATGAGATCCTCCCAAGGTGAAATTTCATAAGCTGACTGCCTGCCTGGGATGTCCCTGTGCACAGGACAATGTGTGTGTGTGGGTGTGTGTGTGTGTGTGCGCGTGTTTGTGTGTGCGTATGTGTGTTTCAGATATAAGCGCGGCAGCCTAATAGGAACAGTATGCTCATTTTGGAGAGATTAGGAGGAATGGACGGGTCTGTTTCGAGAGACGTGATCTGGATAGGAGAGAACGAGGCAGGGAGCGAGAGAGGATTGTCAGAATGAAAAGGGAGTGGTGCAAGAAAAAAAAAGGGATGAAAGGGTTGTAATGAGTGAAACAAAGGATGGATTTGAACTGGGGGGGGGGGAAAGAAAACAGATCACTACAACTACCAAAGGCAGATATAACAAAAAGTCTGTGTGTAAATTGCAGAGGGAGTGGAAACCAGGTGACACAATAGGAGACAAAAAAAATAAAAAAAAGACGTTTGAACGTGCACAGACCTTGACTGGCACATTCTTTGACATGGAACAGCTCAGGGAAGCTCAGGCCATCCTCGTCTCCTCCCAGGCCTTGCTGGTGGAGCTGGAGTTTCCTCAGTCCTTCGTTCTGCTGGTGGCGAGCTGAGCGGGCGTGCTGCACCAGGTTGAGGCGGGCCTTGGTCGAGTAGTCGCACAGCGTGCAGTAGTAGACGCACGACTCCGATCCGTACGCGCCGTCCTGCTTCTGCAAGTACTGCGGAACAGAGGAGCGTGGATGTTAAGATTTGAGTGACAACGTCTCAGCCAATCCCTACAGCGAGTGTGAGGTTCCTAAACATGAGTACGCCGGCACTAATCTTTCAAGGATTTTCACATAAAAATGATGAACCAACTAAGTTTGAGGGCAAATAACTACTAAGTGACTCTGGAACTCCAATTGTGACTTGTGGTGACGCGATGAAGCAGTAACAGATGCAGCTTTAAAGAGCGGCCGTAAGTTCACACACTGCACACAAATTACCCGGATATGTTCGATGCGATGAAAAGATTGAAAACACACAAAAAGTCGGATAAGGGGTTGAGTTCGGAGCACAGGTTTTTGTCTTTAACGTGCGCATTGTCCGGCTCTGCTTATTGTTGGCAGCTGCGGGGGTTTCTCATTCAACGTGTGCTGTCAGTTGCAAGCCCTTAATTTCCAGTTGCCTCTTTAATGGCATTGCAGCCATGCAAGGCTACCCCCTACCTCGACTCCTGCCCTCAGTGTGCGTAGGTGCACAAGCGCGCGCACGCGCACATTCGCACGGCCCCCATTCCACCTTGCCCTACTCCCATACACCCAGTCAAGCCAAGCATATCAAGTGTGCTTCTGTTGTTGCTGCCGGGCTAATGAACAATGCACAAAAACAAAAGACCAGGCCAAGCTTTTATTATCTGATCCTCTGTGGAGGGAGGGAGGGGAGAGAGAGAGAAAGAGCAAGAGCAAGAGAGAGAGAGAGAGAGAGAGAAGGAAAAAAAACAGAACGCAGAGCAAAAAGGAGAGCAAGGCAGAGACAGAGACACCGAGGTGGCTCACAAAGGTTAGTTTACACTTTGGTAAGATTTATTCATACGCGGGAAACAGGTGCACGGTTCTGTGCATGATTTAATACACATAATGATGTGTGCATCTGCGTGTGTTTGTGTTAGTATTACCCCCCCCCCCCGTCTCTCATGTCTTCCTACAGGAAGACGCTTCTTTCCTGAAGCACAGGAAAAGTTAGCCAGGTAATATTTCCTTCCGAGTGTTGCTGCTCGGGCGTTATATGGAGCGAGGAGGAGGAGGAGGGCCTGCAAAATGTATGAGTGTGTGTGTGCGCGCGTGTGGTGGGAGGAGTGGAGTGCAGGTGTGTGAGTTCTAACCCCCGCACCCCTCCTCACCCTCTTCCTCCTTTGACAAACAGGGATTAGCAACATAGCTACAGCCGCTAACACATCTTTTCTCTCTGTCTCTCCCTCTTTCTTTCTTTTGTAGGAAATCTTGCGAGGTTTTTCTCACGAGACGGTGGGACGTCCCCTCGCAGTCAGAGGCCCTTTCAGAAGTCTTAAGTTTTAATTAAGTCAGAGTTGTCAGAAGAAAGCTCCCCTAGTCCAGAGCTCAGGGCCATTAATTACAGCTATCTTTGTTTCTCTCTGAAAGGAGGCCTCCCTTGCTCTTTCTCTCTCCCTCTTTCTTTGCTTCTTTTCTTTCTTCCCCTCCCTCCCTCATAGGAGATCTGGGCTGCTGAACCATACTGTGGAAACCACACAGACGTGTGCTGCAGAAGCAAACATGCATACATCAATTCCATCAATGAGGAGAACTTGAATTCATGTCTTTAAAAAAAACAAACAAAAAAACTTGTTGGGTCATTTTCTGACCCAACATTGAGTTCTTAGGACTTTACCAATCATCTTGCAGTTTAAAATGGATTTCCATAGCAAAGTCATTATTCTATACACAAGACACAAAAGCTTTTATTCTATGCTCTCCGCATCCCCATTTTCATTCATTCAGTCATCCATTATTTCTCCAGAACAGAAAACAAGAACACTTTATACTGCTGCTTAGTATTTGTTCTTTCTCCTTTTAGCAGTATTCTGGACATTCACATATTTTCCATGACATTCTCATAGAAAAGGGAACCACTAAGAATTGAATAAAAAGAACTGAAAGCAGCCCCTAGAAATTTGAATGGCAAACTAGTAATCACACAAGGTCTTTCTATTCTCCACTGACAACCTTTAGTATACATTAATAAATACCATGTGAGAAGAGTGCACTGGAATTGGCGACTGCGTGTTGCATGTGCGCGCGCAAACACGGTCCCGTTCTGAGCAGAGACGGTAGCCACAGTTAAGAGTCTTATCAGCAAAAAAGGCTTCATAGGAATAATCCTTGATAGTTTACAATGGCTACCAATGATATAGCCAGTAGTAGAATAGCACTGCTTTAAAATGTACCTTTTTATATAACTCAGCTGTGGTCTAAATATGTACCACGCATCACTCAATGTCCTAGCGTACAATGTAATGTTTTAAGGATGTGAGGCTTCAGCAGAGAGTAGCTGAATGATATACTTGGGGTTGAACTGGGCTGCCAGATAGGTTTAGGCCTAATATTAATTCTCTCCCCATCAGCACATTCCAGAGGGTTTGTTTAAGACCTAAACTAGAGGGCTGTCTGTCGCTCTCTGGCACTCTGCAGGCCTGAAAGGCAGGCGGTCTGGTGATCACAGGCCAGAACATCCATGATTTATGAACTTTTAAAGGAGCGCTTTGACTCCTGCCAGGCGTGGGCTGTGTAATGCATATTCAAACACACAAACACACTGTTCCTGCTCCTGGGTTTGCACCCGTGTGTGTCTGCCTGCAATGTGCATGTGATTTATGCTACAGCTGATTTGTATGTGTATGGGCTGTACATACATTTTCCATCGAGTGTCTTTGTGTGCAAAATGTCAAAAAAAAAAAAAAAGGACCATCCTTGTCAATATGGCACCTCTCCTGAGAGCCTGCTGGTTAATTGTTGGGGATTAGTGTTTGGCAAACAACCAACTCAGCTAACACTCCCTGTGGGCCAATCAAGATCAGCTAAACAGTTCTCCCTGGGTAGACCTAAACATGACATAGACATCCCTAGATGGTGGAGGAGGTGCAAACACACACTCATAGACAAAGAATGCAAATGACGACACCCAGGACTTCCTGTTTGCCTGTCAAAAACACAACAGCCCTGTCGATGACAAATTTACACACACACACACACACACACACACACACACACACACACACACACACACACACACACACACACACACACACACACACACACACACACACACACACACACACACACACACACACACACACACACACACACACACACACACTGGGACTTGCATGAGGAGAAGGGAGGAGAGTCATTTTGACAGGTAAAGGAAGCTCCCTTGTGTGGTGGTTTGCAGCTGCTGCTGGTACAGTGTGTGTGTGTGTGTGTCTGTGCGGATGAGGTTGACAGAGGACTGCATTCATTATGCAGAATGAGATGTTTACAAAACACCTTTCTCACACACACACAAACAGGAGCGCACACACCTCCCCTCCACTCGCTCCCTGGGTTTGCGGGGAGGATAGCAGCACTGCTGTCTCATATCCATTTGTTCTATCTGGGGTGACAAAGCTGCCTCATTAACTGAATTCTTAATAAGCCAAGCTAAAAGACATCTTCTCACAACTTCTTTTATCTCCCTGTGCATGTACAAGAACGTGAACGAGTGTGTGTGTGGGGTTATAATTTCAATCCTTCTTTTCTTCTCCCTGTGTGTGTGTGTGTGTGTGTGTGTGTGTGTGTGTGTGTGTGTGTGTGTGTGTGTGTGTGTGTGTGTGTGTGTGTGTGTGTGTGTGTGTGTGTGTGTGTGTGTGTGTGTGTGTGTGTGTGTGTGTGTGTGTGTGTGGTTTTTATGCATTAGAAATTTCGACTCTCTTTTTTTCTTATTTTACCTCACAAGTATGCTTCTGTGTGCATCTATAATTTCAATCCTGTATTTTTTGCCTCTGCCTATGATTGTGAAGTGTTCACTGGTAATGTTAAAAAATATTTTGGACAAAAGCTGTGCAAAGCAGTTGGGTTGCATATTTCCTCCATAAACCAAATGACAAATTAGGGTACTCAGTGCAAACATGACTCTTTCCTGTCATTAAGTGTAAAACCAGGCAGCTAATGAATACATACTGAAAGTAAGAACCTTCTGCCACCGCAGCTATGTCTTAACAACCAGAGAGTGTGTGTCAGAACATGTGTGTACAAGTTTTATATGTTTTTTTTTTTTTTTTAAACAGTGTGTACATACAGGTTTGTTGTGCGGGTCCATTGAGAGTGCGGGCATGCATGCAAATGTACACCCCACACATTGTTAGAATGAAGAAGAGAAGTCTTATCTTGTTGCATCGGTTCTTTTTTATTGGGAGCATGGAGCTTGTTTTTTGGGTATAGCTTTTTTTATTTTATTTATATTATTTGAAGTTACCAGCTTCCGGTGCTATCCCCTGGGCCCCCAGGGGCCATCAGAGACAAAAACAGCCCCACTTGGCCCAGGAAACAACAAAAGCATGTATTGTTCCTTGAAAGTATTTTAAACACATACCAGTACTGCCTGGAAGGCTGCCAAGTGTAGAATTCCATCAGTGCTGCCACCTCCCTAACACATGTTACTGCTAACCGCCACTCAGCCCTCAAGACATAGATGTAACGCAAGATCACTGCCAGTGGATTCGCTGGCAGACTGCACTGCAGAAAAGAGATGCTGAGGGCCCTGGTATGTGCCACCTTGCTTCCACAGATAAAGAGAACAGCAGTTATACTGTAGTATGTAGAGGCAGCGTCGCAAAAACAAATATGCATATAGAAGCAGTGTACAAAAACTGCTGAGTGCACAGTGCACTGGCACAAATACAAACTGCGTTTCTCTCCGCTCTTCTCTCCCCGACAAGGCCACGGTGTGATCTAAAGATGCTTGAGATGCAAAACAACCCCCCTCCCCGTCACACACATCCCGAACCCCGTCCTCTCAGCCCGACCATCTCTTATTTCCTGATAAGCGTCTTTCCTTCCTCTACTGGCCAGGAGCTCATTGTCATTGATGCAAAAAAAATAATATATATATATATATATATTTCCTAGAGCTAAATTGTCTCTCCTGTTTCTCTCAGCTCAGCCTGTTGGCAATCACATGTGATCACAGCTCTGGGGCCTGCTGTCCACGAGGTGCAGGGGCTGTGGGCGAGCTTAGCTTAGGTCGCCCAAAAATAATAAGCATCCGCTGCATAATCGCTGCCAATCCAAATAAATGAATTATCACAAAGATTCTTTCATACTAGATTTCTGCTGGTCTTCACTGCTGGGCTGTCTCACCGTCTCTCTCTCGCTCTGTCTTACCGTCAGCTTGTTCTTTCTTTCTTTTTTTGTATTTCTTTAATTATTTCTTTACTATTTGTCAGAAAAAAAGGGACAAAACTTATTAATAATGTAATACTAAAGTCTGGTTAATATTCTTCCCCTTCATTTTTCTGATTCAGACTTATGAAAATGTACATATCCCGCCACACACACACACACACACACACACACACACACACACACACACACACACACACACACACACACACACACACATACACACACACACACTTTTAGCAGTGACGTAAGTGTGTCTGACGTATGGACTAAAGTTCACAGCTTCCTGAACTCCTGGCCCCACTGTTAGAAAAATTACTTTCTACTTCTTTCTGTTTTTTCCCAAGTGAGAAAATCCCCCCTCCCACCCACACACACACACACACACACACACACACACACACACGCACACGCACACGCACACGCACACGCACACACACACAAGGAATGCATATCGTGTACATAATCAAAACAAGCCTGTTGATTTAGAATATGATCCATTCTTTCTGGTCATAATCAATGAGTGTGTGGGAAATACGCTCTCCAAAAGTCACATACTTATTATTATGACCAGTTGGGAAAAACAAACACCACCAGAGCAGATCTTAGTAAGTCATCACTGTACGTCTGTATGTGTGTTAGGTGTCTTGAAAGCCAGCTCACCTCTCCATCTCCCATGAAAATGGATCAGTATTTACATTAGCATTAGATTTAGACAGCATGGCTCAGCCACTTACTCCCTATTAGCCATCCTGACCTTAGCCCATTAGGGTCTGAAAGCCCCCGCTTGTCTCCATCGCCGCCAGGTGAGACTGACCAGACCTCCCCATTTCCCCAAACCATGTTGCTGCTGAGATTATCTTTTCCATCGACTCACAATGGGATAGAGATCATAAAACGCGAAGATCAAGATCGCTGAAAATGCAAACATGCTTGTGGGATTATCTTTTTCCAGCAGTGCAAGGGGAGGGATGTTGCTGAAACGCTAACATACTTTTAGGTACGGTTCATCGTTTTTCCATTTTTCCCAACATGCAAAGATGCTTTTGGGAAATCAAGGCGAGGTCTAATTGACAGGGGCTCTGGAAGGCAGAGAGAAAAACAAAAATAAAGGGGTAAAGAATCTGGGGCTTATTGGCTGGCACCATCAAAGCAGTTTGTTCTACACTGATGTTGTTATATTTAACTAAAACTGAAAGGGGAAGCGAAGGGAAAATAATTTTGGTGCCGAAAGGAGCAGCGATTTTTGCCAAGTTTGTTTTTCTTTGCTCCGTTTGTAATGGAGACTCGCTGAAAAAATGTCTATTAGGGAGCATAAGACAAAAGGAATGACAGAAACATACAGTGAAAGAAACTAACTGATAGATACGATGATATGAGAGGCGAAGAAAATCTATGACAGAGAGAACAAAAGAACAAGAGATGGAAAGAGAAGGAGAGAATGATAGGGAAGAATCTAGACGAGCGTGGTCGGGTTCAAATCACTAATTACACATTCCTGAGCCTGTGAAGGGGAGTATTGTTTTCCAGTTAGCCCCTACCCTGTCGCATGGTTTCACTTAGCACAAAACAAAAGGTACAGGGAACAAAACACAAGCCTAATACCAGGCCCTGCTAATGACAGAGAAATGGGAGAAATTATCCCTGGGGTGGATCCTCGTGAGAAAATGGCTGGTGATTACTGGACAAAAGGAGTTCATTTTGAAACTGTCACAAAATGGTAGACTGTCTACTTCTTTCTTTTGGGAATCTTCTTCATCAAATGCTATTCAGTACTTTTTAACAGGGACACATTTCACACAAATGATAAATGCTATTAATACTATAAAGCAAAGCGACCATGTTCTAGAATCTACTAAAACACCCCCCAAAAAAGTTATCCTTTAACGCATTGAATTAAGCAACAATTGAGATTAAGGCCTGATCCGGATGACGAGCGTCACGACGTGGATTGTTGCGTGGACGAGCTGTACATAAGCGTCCGTATGCGATGTGAGCGCACAGTGGAGTGGCACCTCTGCCAGGGCGCGCACAAAGAAAGCACCTCTTCAGCGGAGCTGTTTTGCATATTGCCACAGGAAATCAAATGCCTTGTAGTTGACCTACAAGATGGCACACTTGATCCCTCTCTCCTTTCTTTACAAAAGCTGGCCTTTTCAGTCTGCTTTGTCTGCTTTAGCCCTCCATATCAAAACTCAAACATTTAAATAGTGACTGTGTGTCACGGGGCACACACTGATAACAGTTTCCGACGCGTTACATAAACTCAGTCGGCCACACATCGGACAATTTAGGATGTTCTGTCTGCCCACATAAACCCATAATGATGAGCTTTGCGCTTTTCCGGCAATAGGGAAGACCCTACCATTTCATGCAACAAGCCAGGAGAGGATGGGTGGGTGGGGGGGGTAAGTTGATAGCAGTGGCAGCACTGAGTCGCCTGGCTGGTAGTGTTTGCCCAGGCCCCAGCCGTCTAAAGGAAGGATATTGTTTTCCCCTGAAAAAGCCTTAGCCGCAGTCCGCATACCAGCGTCCACTCAACATACCAATGGGCTCTTTGAAGATTACTCAAATGTTTGCCTTTGTTCCCCCCCCCTCCTCCCCCATGTGCCCCTACCCCAGTCCTAACCTACACTCCTGCCAGAATGAGGAAAAGAGGAGAAAGGACAGAGTGAAAAAAAGATCAGACTTATATCTTCAGAAAACAGGAGGAAAGCAATACCACCCTCAGCTGCACTCGGATTCAAAATGGAGACTGTAGGGGACGGGCAGCGACTGAAAGGAATAATAGCACTCCGGCCACCAACACAGTAAATCTAAACATAAACAACTGGGAGGGGGAGAAAAAAAGGCTACGTATTAATGCATGGCAGCTGATGTAAAAGGATGGCCGAAGCAAGTCACCCATCTGTCTGTCGATATAGCGCCACAAGCCTTCAGAGACGGCTCGCTCCCGGCCGCCGTGCGAGTGCACAATCAGAATTGAATATGATAATTCCAATGGGTTAATTTAACTAAATGTGCTGAAAACTCAGGACCCACTCACCCCACACAAACCACATTAATCCCGAACAAGTAAGTGGGCTTTCTATCAGGTCTATTTCAAAGCATTAGGGATTACCTCGCAGAAACTAAGCTGCTTGAACTCGCAGGAGGTCAGCGGTATTGTGCTGCTGCAAAGACGGAAGGCCAGTGGTTGAGACGGATAGACAGCAGGACAGGTCGGTTTCAACTCGCTGCAGTTCTCCACCAACATCCCTCAATCCTTCTACCACCTTCTTTTTCTCACTCTTTTCATCCCCATCTCTCTCGCTCTCTCTCTTTCACCGTATAATCGAATATCTCCCACTACTTATCTATTCACTGAGCACTTAATGGTTAAAATCAATTACAGCTGGAATGCTGAAATGCCGAATACTGGTCCACATGCTGATAATGACAGAGAGAGTGTGAGAGGGAGCGAGAAGGCAAGAGAGAGAGAGAGAGAGAGAGAGAGAGAGAGAGAGAGAGAGAGAGAGAGAGAGAGAGAGAGAGAGAGAGACTTGGGACCGTTCCAAGGGAGTAGCACAATTACCTCCAATCGATTGATTATTGATTTGGAAGGGCGTTGAGGAGTATTTCAGTTCAACTTTGTCCATATCAATATCCTGATAGCTTCATGAGAGGGGCGAAAGGCATGATGATGCCATCTTAATCCCATCCTAAAGTTGATGGAACATTTCAGAGTATTTCCAGAAGAGATTTAGGAGGATTCGATAGGTTTTATGATTTTTATGAGAATGCTCATACAAATTAAAAACACATTTTAAAGTCAGGTGATTTCAAAAATAAAGCTAATGAACTTACAGAAAAGTCTTCATCTGATCCGCCTGCCATGTGATGCGTCTCAGGCTGCTCTGATCAAATCAATGCATCAAAAGTGGAGACAACACGCCCCGAGAGATCATATTTGAGCTCATGCTCCTTCTTTGATTCTTACTGTGTTTTTAAGCTTCATTTTTTTTTTTTTTTTAACAATTGTGTTATCTTTGTCCCAACAGAACGATCAAGACCCAAAAGAAAAGAAAGGAGAGGAAAGAGTTGCAGATATATACAAAAAAAAAAAGGTTAGAGGAAGACGAGTGAATGAGTATGGGATGTCAGGATTGAAAGACGAGGAGAAGGGGGGTGTATTTGGGTGGGTATTAGAAAAAGGAGTGAGGGTGGGAGGGTTGAGATGAGGGGAGACAAAAAAAGAAAATACAAACTCCTGCGAGCTCCTTTGTTCCTGCATCCCCGCAATGTTCTCTTCCTTCTGGTGGTCTGGAAGATACTGACCCCCCTACCCCCCACCCCCCACCCACCCTCCAATCCCTCCCTTCCTCCCACTCTTCTTTGCACACACTTCACAGCCCCTCCACTCACACCCCCTTCTGCTATCGTTCCCATACCTGTCAGTCCCGATCTGCTTCACAGTCCCATGCACATGGACACAGCCCAAATGACCACAGCTCGGAGATGGGTGGGAATGATTATGAAGAGGATCACATCTGGCTTTTAATATGAGAAAACCAGCACTCACGTGCAAAAAACTAAAAAAACTAAAAAATACACACACACACACACACACACACACACACACACACACACACACACACACACACACACACACACACACACACACACACACACACACACACACACACACACACACACTGTGCTGAGGGTAGAAAACAAACGACTGACTGCAGCCCCTAACTAATTCATCAGAGAGTTAAGATGTAGTGAGGAGAGGCGGGGGAAGCTGGCTCGGGGTAATTAAACACTACATTCGACTGTCAGTCAAGAGCTGTGCCAAAGCTGGACATTGTGTGTGTACATACACACACACACACACACACACACACACACACACACACACACACACACACACACACACACACACACACACACACACACACACACACACACACACACACACACACACACACACACACACACACACACACACCAATGCTCTGCCGACCATCTGGTAAAGGCGTTGTAAGGAGAATGGGCGAAACTCTTATTAATATCTATGAGGATTATTAGGAAGAAAGGGGGGAGGGCGGGGAAGTCTTTCCATTCAAACCTCTCTGTCAAACAGAAAGCTACAGCTACACTGTCCCCACACAAACACACGCACACACACACAGGGACACACCTGCTTTTATGCTTTAATTAGCCGCCACCCTCCGCCCCCCCACCACACCACCCCCTGGACCTCTGAAAGATTTCCATTGTAATCTCCACGCAGGTGAAAGAGGAGACGATTTGAATAATCTACAAACCGGCGTCTCTTTGCCTCGCAGAGAGGGAGAGAGAGAGAGAGAAAGAGAAGGGAGGGGACAGACCGACAACCTTTCTGGCGAAAATACTGAAGTGAATTCATTTGTCTGCTCAGGTTTACAGTGTTGAACTTTTGGCGGCATCATCCGTCTCCATGACAGAACATGAAAATCTATATCTTGCAGTCAAGTAGCATCTAGTGTGAAGTGTCTGAGAACATTCCTTTTTGAAGAGAAGCAACTCTTTAAGCCTGTCTGTGAGTGCGAGACAACAGCGCTGTGATCAAGAGCCTGTGTCTGGAACAAGCGTATATGGGCTCAAGTGGAAAATTGTAACTTGATAGCTGGGACTACAATTGTATGTGAGTGTGTATCCAGTTACTGTACATGAGTGTGTCTCTATGAATGTAGAACATGCTGTATGGCGATATGAATTCAGTGTGTGTCTGTGTGTGTGTGTGTGTGTGTGTGTGTGTGTGTGTGTGTGTGTGTGTGTGTCATAAATGGTGCCATGCATTTGAAATAGATCCAGTCTCTTTTCTATTCCGAGGACCGGCACAATGACTTTTTATGCAAATCTATGGGAGTCAATCTCCTGTCCATTTCCCCATCACACAAGTCCAAATGACAGTCCAATAATTTGGGCTGCATATATATAGGGCCATTTGATTTTCAAATGAGAGTGGGCAGGGTTGACCCTTGCTAATAGCCAAGGCACAGTGGTAGACTTAATATCAAAGATGCACAAGCACAGCTACGAGAGACGGGGGCAAATTAAATGTGGAGAAGGGGAAGCAGAAATAGAAAACTGGAGGATGAAAAGAAAAAGGTCTCTTGGTCGAAACTAAAGGGGAGGTGAGTAAGAGAAAAATAAAAAGAAATACAAAGGTTATAAATAAAAAAAAGAGGGAACGGGTTTAATGCATCAGCCCCCTTTCTGTGTCTTCTTCTTTTTCTTGCATCTCTCTTTCCTTCTATAACCCCACGCTCCCTCTTTTTTAATTCTCCCCCACCATCCGATTCCCAGCCATGGTGATGCCAAGAGGATCATGGGTAATGAGATGGCCTATCTGCTTCTTCCCAGGGGAGAGATAGAAAGAAAGAGAGAGAGAGAGAGAGAGAGAGAGAGAGAGAGAGCGAGAGAGAGAGAGAGAGAGAGAGAGAGAGAGAGAGAGAGAGAGAGAGAGAGAGAGAGAGAGAGAGCGAGTGTGTGTCAGAGAGTGAGAGAGACAAAACACAGAGAGTCGGTGAGACAGAGGTGGTGAAAGAGAAAGAGAGAGAGAGAGAGAGAGAGAGAGAGAGAGAGAGAGAGAGAGAGAGAGAGAGAGAGAGAGGCTCAAAGAAAAGGGTCTTGTTCTTCCTCTTTTCTTATCCTCTGTGTCCCACAAAGAAATTACTCCATCAAAATGTCCTCTCTCCTTCAATTACTGTCGTAAAAAGTTGAGCATTTTATGAGGCCAGAGATTCTGAGTTCAAAGAGGATCATGAGGGAGGAAAAGGGAAGAAGGGGAAAAATCATGACAAAAAAGAAAAACAGAGATATGGAAAAGTGCAGCGGACCCCGGACGTCTATTTCTGCTTGAATTATGATGGAAAGTTAGACAAGCAGCGCTGGGGTGGCAGCGGTTGAAGTCAGTTTAAGATTTATTCCAACAGCCATCTGAGTAACAGGTGCCATTGCATGCATCTGTGTGCCTGTATTTGTGTGTGTGTGTGTGTGTGTGTGTGTGTGTGTGTGTGTGTGTGTGTGTGTGTGTGTGTGTGTGTGTGTGTGTGTGTGTGTGTGTGTGTGTGTGTGTGTGTGTGTGTGTGTGTGTGTGTGTGTGTGTGTGTGTGTGTGGTCCTTGACCATGCCACATTGACCATGAGCATTCTCGACTTCTAATGACCCAGGGGCGAGCAAAGCCCAGATCGCAACCTCAAAGCTCTGTGGGGACGCGCACACACACAAACACACACTGCGCTACAATCTAAACCCCTTACTTAGCCAGGCGGCACTTGTGAATGGCAATGACAGATTTACCCCTGTCTCCGTGTATATTAAGGACCAGTGTTTGTTATTAAAAATCATAACGAAGTCATACATCATCATATTCAATTCTAAGCTAAACACAGGCCGGGCCAGCTATGGACACGCTACGCTATGGCACCATTTAACACAGAGATTACCTCACACGCTGCCAAAAGTACAAACGTGACGTTAAAACATCTTCCACTTTTGTCTTTTACAATGTTTCGGGGGGGCTATAATTTTGCTCGTAACAGCTGTGATAATACGACCATTCTGCATGAGATTTGTTTAAAAACGCCCCGAGAGCTCCGATTGTTGCAGCTGTCATTAGAAACATTCCAGCGCCAATCAGATTTCCTAGATTTCTTCTCAAATCGGTAGCCAAGTGTCAACCTCCGCTTTTTCCATGTAAGGCCCACGACTTCCTGCGCCACCTGCTGTGCCCTGGACACCACATGACTTGATGTCCGTGTGCTGCTAATGTCATTTCCCTCTCGCTGTTTAAAGTCTGGGAAAAAAACCACTTTCAAACTCTCTGTTCCCCTCAGAAGTACTCCATTGCTGCTACAAAGCAGCCATAAAATCTCCTGAATATGCTTTTTGTTTGTATCTTCAAATGGTTTCCCATGCCATAAAGATATTCTGTGTTTCCAAAAAACCAGATGGTAAAGTCGTCAACACTCGGATCTTTTATGCGCCCGGCCAAGCTACCTCTATCCCCATGTGCTTTTCACCTCTGCCAATACATAAAAGGAGAGGTGTTTTTTCTGGTCAAATAAAGAAATGATTTTTTTTTTCCTCAGCTCTTGCTCTGCAGCTTGCTCTGCTCTGTCCATGCTTTCTCCCCCCCTTGTTCCGCTTTACCACCACATGTCCAAGGGTAAAATAGTGGAATTTCTGCCAGAGGCATTAAAAGCGTCATCTGTGGAACAGATTTGTTGAGGCCTGTGGGGTAGGTGGGTGGGTGGACGGACGAGGTCTAGAGGTGTATGGGTGCACTGAGGGGGCACTGGGATGACCCCCCGCTTGCCTTGGCTAAACTAGTGTTCGTGCATCTAAAAGAATACGTCCCTCCTTGGAAAGCAGAATACGTGCAAAAGAAAGAAGGAAAAAAAAATGACGACAGCCTCTTGGTTGTGTTTCTGCACTAATGATAATGTTTCGTGGGTTTGGACATTTCATCACAAATAATATAAAAAGGTATTTTGCATGTTTAAATGTTTAGTGTCACCTTGGTAACCCTTCAGGATAGTGCCTCGTATTAACTCAAGTAAAAAAAAGCAACAAAAACTCCAAACTCTCAAATGCATTCATGTACAAATATGCAAATGTCAAATGCAGTAAGACAAGCACACCTACATTAAAGTCTTCCTTTGATAGTGAAGTGATCCTTGTTTGAGAAAACTAATCAAACTGATCCTATAGGTTAAGGCCTCAGCTAATGTAAGCCAATGTGCAAGGAGCCCGTTTGTTCAGAATTTATACAATTCCCTCGAGCAGAGACATCTCCAACTCATCCCGTGCCAACTTCAGTCTTTGCCAGACTGTCGGACAATCCTGTGTCAATATGTACATCCTGTTGAAGTCAACTAAGACTGTTTTAAATAACCTGAAGAAAGCCAGTGTGCTTAATCCAGTTAAGCCTTGAACTGTAAGTAAGAATCAATCACAGATTGTCAAATAAATGGTAATTGCCTAAAGATTACTGTGCAATACAGGCATATTCAACGAAAATATCAGGGTGGCTTACGTCTAGTGGGCCAGTGAAGAAAGACTGCTCTGTCATGTATCAGAGTGTTCTAAACTTCCAAAGCGTTTTCTCTCTCACCTGACTTTTAGATCTTAACTTTAAGTAAAGCAAGATTAAAAAAAATCAAAAATAAATATTGTTAACTTCTATCCAGGAAAGCACATCCACTTTAGAAATAACAATGAATAGCAGTGCTGAGATGTTATGAGTATTTGTAAGGAAAAGTAAACACTATAATAAACTTAATATCGTAGCTTTATATTGTAAGTAAAAAGTACATCAATAAAACCCTGTTTTCAACATGTTCCTAAGGGTGGTTTCCTCTGTATTTATCACACACACACACACACACACACACACACACACACACACACACACACACACACACACACACACACACACACACACACACACACACACACACACACACACACACACACACACACACACACACACACACACACACACACACACACACACACACACACACACCTCCCACTGCCAAATGTTGCATACAGTAGTAAAGAAATCCTCATTAATGTAATGCACTTGATCCTGTCCTGTAGGTCAAGGCCTTGGAAATGTAACAGCATCGTATTAAGCTGAAGGAGACGTCTGACAAACTAAATCACCCTAAATATATAGCAGGAGAGAAAGATGCCAAATATTGGACAAGCTGGAATTTCTGTGCAGCAGCTATTTATTGCTCGGAGTGCGAAGAGTTTAATTAGTTAAGTAAAAAAGTCCCTGTGTTAGTTTACCGCTCTGACGATCAACCGGTGTGGTTACACTATGGAAAGTCACAAATGAAATCATATCAAGCCAAAATCTCTCACCTATTGTCGTAAAGAGGAGGAATTATGTAGGATCCCTGTGTGTTGATGTGTGCATACATAATGATACCAGAACAGGGAAGAAATTATTTCGAAATAAAGGAGTTTGGATATATTTTCTTCTTAAAATAAAATGATTGTGTCATGCATATAATTAAAGTAAATTTCCATAATGAATATATTTGTGCCTCACATAGAGATTCAATTGCAACTATGACGTGCATGTCTGACAGTGCTGTTTTATTAGGTTCCTATTAACAAAAATCTAATTGTTCATTGAGGAATGAATCACTATCATAAAAATTAATTTCTGCATTTTTGGGGAAATTAGTGCAGGGCTACAAATTGAACCGGCCACTGAAGATAATCAAAGCTTTTAAATATTTCAAGCTTGCTGACAATCCGTGACTCGTGTATAATTAACAAGAACAGAGTGCCAGCTGGTCACAAGCAGGAAATGTACCCATATCGGATGAAAATCATCCTCGGTGCTCTCGCAGTGACCTTTTCCATCTTTGTCATTCCTTTCTCATGGGAACTTTATTACTGACTGATGCTGCAGTCAAGAATAAGGGGTCAATTCTTTTGAAGCAAATTTCGATGCTTCGGATGTTAGACATGGTAGATCAGTGTGTTTATACCTGAACTCTGCAGTACATTAACAATGTAATGTTTTCTAAAGAAACTGCGATGTGTCAATATATGTTTTTTCTCTTGTTGAAACGTCTATATTAGCACTCCCTTCCTCGAGTGGCGGCAAACATGTTTTGCTGTATACATTTTTTTAACTGACGAAAACACTGACAGCAAAGTGATGTGTGTAGGACACAGCATGAGTAAACAGTGTTTTTTACCTTATAAAGGCGGATGGCAGCCTCATGCCTCTGGTTGGTGGCATGCAGCCTCAGTTTATCCACGCTGTTGCTGTAGTAGTCACAGGCATTGCACTTGAGGTGCACAGGGTTGCCAATGGCCACACACTTTAATCTCCACTGGTTGGCCTTGCCTCCCTCCTTGATGTGGGCCACCAGCTGGTGCTTCTGCATGTGCTTGTCTGTCTTGCAGTGCAGCTGAAAGTTGGCCTTAAGCTGAGTGTTGTAGCTGCAGAGCTTGCACTGGTAGACATCGCCAACCACGCAGCGCCACTCCTCTTCGGGCAAAGAGCGCTCGGCATTGACGTGGGCGTTGAGAGCCTCCAGGCTGTCGGTGGAGTAGCAGTTGCACACGGCACACTGGTAGAGGCGCAGCGAGGGGTCGTTGATAGGTGGCGACAACGAGGAGAGGGAGGGGTCCGACGAGGACATGCCACCCATTGCCCCCGAGGACACCAAAGACAGGTCATCTGCCATCAGTTGGCCACTGGCAAGGCGCAGTTCGGCTGATAGGTCACTAGTCACTACGGAGAAAAAGAGCAAAAATACAGTTTAGCTCGTAGAAGAGAAACAGAGGCAAAGTGCAAAAGGTAGAACCTTAAAAAAGAATGGAATAAATGGAAACCCAGAAAAATATATGTCAGCACACACAGCAGGGAGCAAGTACGTGGAAACAATAAGGTATGTCAGAAAAATAAAGCTCTGGTGAAAATAAAAGGCTGGCATGAATATATTGTGACAAAGGATAGAGCGAAAGAGAAAAGACTCTTTTTATTAAATGAAATTAAGTGTGGAAAGAGAAGTGAGTTCTCTATGCAGGCCTCTCACACAAAAGGATTTGATAAAATAAAGCCTCACCGAGGACTAGGGCTCCTTACAAAGTCTTGTCTATAAAAAACCTTAATAGGATTGAATCAGGATCAATTACAATCATCCTTTTCAACTTGCTAACTCGCTCATCAGGTAGCTTTAATTACTGCTCTCAGCATTGGTTGGACAACGGTTTTAGGGCTCTAGGCTTTTCTCACATCCACGCAGAGATTTGAAAAGCTGATCAATGCATTACACACTGTTTCTCTTTCTTCTGCCCACCCACCGCATGGAAAAAAAAAAACAATTCCGCCATTCATAGAAATGTAATTAACTCTTTCGTTTGATCCCTTTTTGTCCCTCTGCGCATGTCACCAAAGCTCATCAAGTCTTTTTTTGGCAATTAAAATAGCGACAGGAAGATTAACAATTACACAACAATTTGAAAAAAATAAAAAATAAAGTGTGGTTGTGTCAGTGTTTTTCACGAGTGCTGGTTAAAAAAAGAAAACACTCAGCAAAGTGAGGATGCAAATTATACAGAGAAAATTCAGAATGTGCAAAACTACCCAGGTGGCATTTGCATGCAAGTATGTACGTTCATTTATAATCTGTGTATGCATTTATGTGGAAGTATTTTAATATATATATGAATATCCTGCTCACGCCATCTAAACCTATGTACCTATATGCAGCTGCGCTCTCTATGGGGAGCTGTGTGTTATCTGTGTAATTCACTGAGAGTACATCTGCTAGCTGGGCTGTGACCTCCACACTAGAAGAGGGAGTGGGTGTGTAACACTGCAGGGTCATTGTTAAATCTCTCTCACTCCTACGGGAATCCGCTTCCTGCTGTGTGTGTGTGAGAGAGAGAGAGAGAGAGGGCGAGCGAGTGAGAGTGTGTGTGTGTGTGTGTGTGTGTGTGTGTGTGTGTGTGTGTGTGTGTGTGTGTGTGTACATATGTGTGTTCTCTCCAGGGTGAGCAAAGGTGGGGTGGTGTGTGTATGGTGGGGGATTAAGCTGACTTAAGAAAATTACAAATGAAAGATTAAGAATAATTCTCATGTGGCATCTCATAATCATTTTTTAATCAGTGAGAGGGGTCAAAGAAAGGAGACAATGACAGAGGGACAATATGAGAGCCGAGATAAGAGCAAAAGAAAAGAGAGGAGGGCAAGGAAAGGGGCCCATGGTAGAAAGCATGAAGGCATAAAAGGGGATGGTTCTTACCTTCCCCTTTTATGGGTAGAAAGAAAAATGAGAGGAAACAAAGAAAATAGTGGGATTAAAAAAAAAACACAAAAAACAAATACACAATACTTAGATGGCATCAGATATAAAACAGATAAAACTGGCCAAGTGAGAAACGTGCAAAAGAAAACTGAATAACAAGCTTGAGGCTAAAAATATTTAAAAGGAAAATACTTAGTAGACTCGTAGCCTCAGAGTAATGCCTTGTTCCTGCATTTTAATTGACTAATGTGCAAAACATATTGCAGAGGCATGTCTTCATGTTTTCTTCCAAATCTAGGTTCACTCACCGAGACCGGATCCGAGTGCAGCCGCAGTCGCAGGGTCGAGCTGAAATGGGTTGATCATCATCTGAGCATCAGGGCCGCTGCTGCTGGCTGGGCTCTCCAGTTTGACACCTGCCAGGCCCATGTTCTGAGCCAGGTAGTACTGGTAAAGCTCTGCCTCAGCCGGGGCCAGACCCAGGTGGAGGCTGTGTTGGATCTGCTTCATATTCTGCTGCAGTAGCATCATGTTGTGCATGTGCTTCTCGCTGGTCATGTGGATTCGCAAGTTCCGTGCCACATTGGTCTCATAGTCGCACACCTGCGGTGAACAAAGAAGTAGAAGGAATTCACACAGATCTTATTCATAATATTGAACAGGCACGGCGTATTATTCACAATGAGCACTGAAAACAACAGGAGCAATACAAAAATATTATTACCACTGTAAAGGGGGTCGTCCAAGTATCTGTGGTGTTGATATTTGGCTGCTGATAATGAATTTCTACTGGATTTTTACAGTACTTAGGAATACGACGACAAATCATAAGAAATCCAGTTTTACACCAGAGGTCAGATGATGTGGTCAAAAAAAAATAATAGACACGGTGACGCACAGTGAAAATAACTGGCTCATTGTGTAGAGAGTGTAACAAGCAAATTGGTATGTTGCTACCACAGAGCTACAATGATGCTCTGTTCATTTCATTACCTCACAGCGCCAAGTGGGCTTCTGTTTGGGCTTGGAAGGCGAGGGTGCCCCACAGCCTCCTCCAAGGCTGGCACTCGCGACGGGATTGGCGTGGTTGTGGTTGTATTGTGCCTCACTGCCACCGTTCTGGAGCGTTTGTACATTGTTCAGATGCTTGTCTGACTGCATGTGGATGCTAAGGTTGCCTTTGGTGGTGGTTGAGTAGTTGCATACCTAAAGAGAGAAGAAATGAGAAGAAAAAAGAAATTACAAAAGAGTAACCCATGATGAACATAAATGCATCTGCAACAGAGAGCATTTGATGCCTGATGAATGATTTAGCATTAAAATTCAGATTTCTTTTCAGGGGCTGTTCTGGGATAATTATCTTAACCTTTAAAGGTGCAAAAGGCATTGGGAATCAATAAGCAAAAGGCATTTTACAGCTTCTTCTTTTGATTCTTAGGTTACATTTTTAATGAGTAAAGCTATGCTGCTATAGAGGTCGCATAAACGGTCAAATGCTTGTGCTTCAAACTCAATTTGTAACATGTTTCATGTCAATATTATTGTATATATTACAATTATTAAAACCCACGTTAGCAATTTTGAAAAGATAAAGACAAAAAAATGTGAATCAATTTTAAAATTTCTGAAAGTATAGATCCAAATAAGTAGACTCCAAAACAATGGACAGACCTCACATCGGAAAGGCTTGTATCCACAGGTATAGCTTTCTCCTCTGGCTAAACGAGGGTGAGGCTGTCCTGTGCGGCAGTACACACATGAGCCACCAGACTCCGGATGTTTCTCCTTCATGTGAGCGTCCAGTGTCTGCTGGTACTTGTAGTGCCAGTTACACTTTGGACACTTCAGCGTCTTGCAGGAGTTTCGTGAATGCATCATCGTCATATGACCTCCAAGAGACCGTGAGGATCCTAAGACTGTGTCACACTTGGGACACTCCACCCCACTACCCGGTGATCCCTCCCCTGGCCCAGGGGTGCCAGGAGTCCCTGGAGTTCCAGGCGTACTAGGGTTTCCTGTGTGTGGATGTAGAGGCCCAGGACTCTCGTCATCTCTGCGCAACATCATCATATCAAGGTGATTGGAGGATGGGGATAATCTATCCCGTCCTGCCATGCCTTCACTGGTCGAGTCGTTGCTGTTCTCCCGCTCCCTGGCAGCAGCCAGGGCATTGGAGAAGCGGGTTTTTTCCATCTCCAGCACAGGCAGGGATGACAAGGAGGAGGATGCAGGGCCTTTGCTATCACTACTCAACTTTAGCACACTGTTGGAAAGGGGGGAAATACTTTGGTTTAAGAGAGGGAAATCTTTGCTACTGGTGCTGTCGGCCCGCTGGCCTGTCATCGCCATGGTCATGGCCTGCTCCTCCTCCTCATCTGCCTCCATTTCTACTCCACCACCACTAGAGTAAGCATCCTCATCCTGCTCTGGACTCTCTCCTCCCACTGTACCGGGCTCCCGCTTGATAGACGGGTACTGGCTCAGGTCCGGCCCATTGGGTTGCAAAGTGCATGTATTCCTAACGTGGCCTTTGCAGTCACTGTCAGAGTTCAGACCTTCCAGGTTGCCACCAGTGGCAGCAGCAGCAGAACTTCCGCTGGGGGTTCTCTGGGCACCAGCCCCTCCCCCGAGGTTTGGGTTGGTCTCAGCCTTTGGCATGGTTTTGGTTCTGGGGGTTTGGTCAGTAGAGGAGCTGCTGGCACTGCCCTTCAGGAAGGCAAAACCAGCCTGAAGGGAATCTGCATTCTCCCCACTACTGTGGAAAGCATTCCACAAGCCGCGGAGCCCCGTGTCTGGCCCTAGGAAGTTGGCAGGTGAGGGAAAGTGGGGTAGCACAGAGTTTTGGGGTTTTTTTGGTTCCAGAAAGCTTATAAGAGGTTCTTTGTCCTTGCCGATACCCTGGATGATGGCAGACACATGCTTGTTGCTCAGCAGCTTCTGCTCCTGCTCATTCAGGGTCATGCGGTGGTCATGGACAGCATGTGTCACGAAGGAGCGGCTGTAGCCAAAAGACAGCTTGCACAGGAAACACATCAGCACAGGCTTCCGCCGTCCATCGGCCACGCAGCCCTCGAACTTGGACAAGTCCACATTGTTGGGGACATCTTTGGACACACAGGAGTTTTTGGCTGCACCATCCGCCTTCAGATAGTCTTTGTCATTCTTATGGCGGAGGTCATAGACACGGAAACTGTGCAACACAGGACCAGCACCCGCCAGCCCTCCAGCTGAGGTATTTGGGAAGGAGGGGTGGTCGGTCGCTAGGGAATTATTCCCAAGGGATGAGGCGATGTGGAAGGTGTTGATGATCTGGGGGTAGAAGGACATGGGTGCAGCGGGCTGCTCCAACCGATCCCCCCCTGGGCTCAGGCCGCTGTGACCACTGCTGGCCTGGACGTTTGGGAAGGTCTGGGGGGACAGCAGGCTCCTGAATTGGAGAGCCGAAGGGAGCCCCCCCTGGTTGCCACGCTGCTCTTTGGAGTCCTCCAGGATGAAGGCAGAGCCATCGGGCTGGTAGATGATCTCACCGCACAGGTTCTCCACATCACTATCCTCTTCCAACTCCATCTCGCTGTTCAATTCACCTGCTTCTCCAGCACCCACCCCACGGTCTCCTTCATCTTCACTCTCCTCCTCTAAAATACCTTCGACCTCCTCACCCTCCTCGTGACCTCCAGCAGTAGGCAGGCGGGCGTTGGGGCAGTGGTGCTCCATGTATTTTTGTAAACTGGAGAAGGAACTAGAACATTCGTTGCACGGGATCTCCTTTGCCGGTGCCACAGGGGATGTGGCAGGGGCAGAACAGTCTGAACCCAAAGCTGCTCCTCCTCCTCCTCCTCCTCCTCCTCCTCCTCCTCCTGGTAAAGTTCCAGTAACACTCCCTTTGTTACCGGTAGTAAAGCTTTCTCTCCGACTCTGTTCAGGTACAAGGTCGGTGGTTGCACTGACAGTGGTGGGGGTAGTAGTGGACCTCAGTGGGCTCACAACGGGTTCTCCAAGGCCATTCTCAGGCTCTCCAGTGGCGGCAGGTGACGACTGGTTGTTGTTGGGATTGACCGAGTTGTCCTCAGCAGCAGCATCCAGCCTCTGGCCACCATGTTCCTGCTGCCGTGACGACACCATAGGGGGAGAGTCACAAGTTGCCATGATGATCTCTACATAGGGATCTCATCTCATCCAGCCCAACAGGGACCTGAGTTAGGGGGAAAAAAGAAACAAGAGAGAGAGATTTAATAATTGTGCTTAACAATAGATACTAAAAGCAACATTTGAGTCATCATTAATTTTATTCTAATTAATTCCAAGATAGTTTCAGCCCACATTCAATGCAGCTGCTAAATGTGAGGTTGTAAGCCTCAACTGGATAAGATGGATTTATCTAAATACGATTTTTAATCGTGCAGATTCTGCCCCTTTTCCAGGAGTTATATGTTTGTAATATTTGTGCGCCTAGTCAAGGGTGAAATGTCATCTCAGAAAAAAATAATATTATTTACAAATAAGTTTCTATAATTTAGTGTCAAATGCTAGAATGATAGTTTGACATCCATCTACTCGTGCAAGAAAGCCCAAACAGAATGGAAACAGTGGAAATATGGTCAAGGGCAGCGAGACTGGCAAAACAACAGCTTATACAAGTCTGTGATTCACGTTGACATGAGAGATACAATTACATGCAGTGTTCGTCTTTAAGGTAAAAAAAAAAAAAAGGATTGGAACAGCCTTTAGTCTGCTGTATCAGTCGAAGCATGTTCTTACGAGTCAGAAGTTGCTAATTAGGCAGCAACCAATAACTTTTTAATGCCCCGAAGATACAAGTTCAACTCTGTGTGCACAAGAGAAGAAAGAAAGTGGATTTTTCACAGTGTTGAGAGTATGAAGGGGTAAAATACTAACTGTTGGTCAAATTTATAGTGGCTGAAACAAAAGATAACGCAAGGAAATTATAAAGTGTTTACATTCATAGCGGTCATGTGTTGGCCCATTCAATACACGAAAGAAAGACATAAAGACACAAGGAGAGAATGAAAGACTGAGAGATTAAGCTTCCATGAGGAATGATGTTTGGAATACCAGAGAGATGTTATCAATCCTGGGAGGGTGCCCATCTCTCAGCCCCTCACTACTTCAATCTCTTGGCTTTTCACAACAAGGCCCAAATGTGAACCACAAACCTGTACACGCTCAATGCAGAAAAAGCCTACTTAGGCCATAAACACACATTACACAGAAAAGTCTTTTCACTACTTAATCATTGGTATTATTCCAATAACTCTCAGGGAAGCAAAAGAAAAGAGGCTGACTGAAAAACATAAGGTGAAAAATAGAAAAGGACTAAAAGCTCCAGAGCTGAAGCACTGATGATACTTGAAAGAGACTACGTTCATGCTCAGCTAAATGCAACAAATGAGTACTAGTTGTGCATGCTTGTGTCTTTTCACTTGATACAGTACCAGCTCCTTTCAGATGCTTGCGTGTAAATGAGCTAGCATTAAAAGAAAGCTTTAAAGAGCCATGTTAACCTTTAACCCAATCCACCTGCTGCTTAATTCTCCCTCTCTTTTTCTACACTGCCTCTCCCTTACAACAAAGCTACAAAGCAATTAGAGGATTAATCCGCAACAATCCAGGGCTAAACAAAGCCAGTGGGAGGAACAGTAAAAGCGTGAGGAATGAAATCAAACGTGTGTGAGTGTGTTTGTCTGTGCATGTGTGTGCACGCGCTATAATCAGGTCTAATCTGACATATCCCGGAGATGATTCCATGGGGACTAGTGATAGATTAAAAGAGAGAAAATATTTTTTCTTTTTGTGTGTCTCACTTTGTGCCTCTCTATTCGTGAGATTAAAGAAAAATTCGCAAGGAGCAGAAAATGAATTTTAGTGCTTATCAGTTCAGCATAGATGTGCCAAGAGGAGGGTAGCAGATGACATGACAATATCCTTGTCTAGGCATAAGCATTTGCAGTCAGTATGTCAAGAGGTAAGGCTTAGGCATAGTTTTTAAATGAAAGATAAAATAAATAAATAAAATCCCCTTTCTACTTCGAGTAACAATACATATCGGCAGTGTGCTAATGCCATAACCATCTGTTGCATCAAAGAGTTTGAGAAACTCCACTTCTTATCTGCTTTTCTTTTGTTATATTTTAACCGGAGGCACAGATCCAGATGATAACAGCTATAATCGTCTACAGCATGTACCCTTGTCCACAAACATACCTGAAAATATGCTAACTTGAACTGTAATTGCAAAAACATTAGCAGCAATTAGCTTCGCATTCTAAACAAGCAAGGAGATAAAAAAGGGAAAGTGTGTGTCATGCCACAGGAATTCATGGTATTACTGCACGCACACAGAGAGCCTGTTCCTCGGCTAATTTATGTCTTCATTTTAGATATAGCTGCAGTGCCTGTGTGACAGAATAGTACAAATAAAGTAAAGCAAGCCTGGCAGTAGCAAAACTGTTACTTCAAAAAAAGCATTTTTCCCCCTTATTACCTCAAATTACAGCTCATCCAGCTTTTTACCATAAACCATCCATTACACTCACCTAGAGCTAAAACAACATACTGGGCCCATGCATATACAACCTTTATTTTTCATTTTTCCACCAGTGTCCGCCTTCCAAAAGGCTTGTGTTAAACGTGATTGAGGGTAAAGCTGTTCAGAAGCAGTGGGTTTGAGAGCTAATGCGACACATACGACAGGATTTACTACTTGTCAGTCGTGTCATTTCGCTGCTTATTTCATTGGGGAGCAGCCTCTTTGAATTGTAGCTCGGACATAAAACACTGTGGTTTATGAATTATGCATCTCTTTAAGTATGGAATTATGTCTTATGGATAAGTCAACGTGTTAAGCACTTGGCACTGACATATCACCCCTAATGCTAACAGGTTAGCAGCTGTTTACATGTGTGCCGCCTGCCAACAATAACATAACTGTCCATTACATTGTTACCTCTGATTCTAATTGTGTTCATTAATTGTGTCACCTGCAGAATATGACTAACTGCCTTTTGTGGCTCTCCTCTGCCTTTTCTTTTTCATGAAATGCAAACAACAGGGCTAAAAGCTTTCATAAATAAGTGGCGCTAAATGGGACATTGCTTGTTAGGTAGTGCGATGGAGAGACATATAGTACGCGATGCTTGTGAAGTTCACAAGTTTCCAGCACTGTAGTGATTATCTACGTCTGTTTGTAACTTCGCCTATTCGAGGGGCTAAAAAAGTAGCTGTCTCCTGCTCTCAGAAGACCGGATGTCAGATCTTGAATAAAATGTCTTAGCTCTTTATTTGGCTCACACTCTCATGAAAAGCAATGCGGTGCAATATGGCCATGTGTAAGCACTTCAAGCCCTCCTCATCCATCCAGTGTGTTTTAATTTTGCATATTGTGACGGAGGAGCAATGGGATGTCTCGTCTTGCTGTCAAGCGAACCCACGATTTTCCTTCTTTACCTTTCCGTGCTCAAAATAACATTTTAGATATTGATGGCTCTGTCTTAGTAGGTTTCTTTTGTTTTGCCACATCACCGAGACTTCACACCCTTCACAGCAGCAGTGTCCAACAACCACTTCTTTTTAAGGCAGATCATATTACTACTAGCTAAGATACATTCTTCTTTCGCTCCCCCACTGGCTTTCTTTCGCTCTGCTAACCAACCAGGCTACTTTCATTTGTGGGAGAGTGATAGACAGATACGGGGAGAGCAAGAAAAAGAGAGGGACTCACAGTGAAGCTCAGGTTTTTCCATGCTGCTGAAAACAGTTTCCCTTCTTTTAAAAGAAGAACAAAAGAGATGGCCTGAGCCGCTCCTACCTCTGTTTTTTAATTAAGCATGTCCCCAGCTTTCACACATATGCACACGGACACAGGCGGACACTCCGCACACCCACACACGTATATACACTAAGGTAATTAAAGTGGCAGATCAGATCCAGTGAGAGGCAAATAATAGCCCTGGAATGCCTGCTTTGGACACTGCTAGTTCTGATGGGTGAAAAGGGCTAAGGGACTCCTTGCCCTATTGTTTTTCTCTCCCCCCCCCCCCCCCCCCCCCTCCTCTTTGCGCTCTCTCCCCTATCCTTCCATCTGCTTTTCAGTAGTTCCCCAAGAGACAGAGACACTGTCCAAAGCAGGGGATTTCTCCATTTTCCCACTTTTTTTCTGCTTTCTGTCAGACTCAAGATGTTCCTAAATGTTTATCTTACCGAGGTCATTAAAGCGGACACAATCATTATCACAACATGATAAATATAAGACAAACCTATATGTGGAAGGGCCACTCTCGGTTTTTAAGCTTATTTATTAGTAACAGATGTATCGATACCACATAGTATGCTAAAACACTTACACGGTTCAGACTTGAGGTAAAGAGTTGCTGGTGATGACAGAGTCTCCTCCTATTTTTGTCCTCCTGTCAGACTATCACGCATTAGCTGGAGTTGCAGCCAGTTAAATGACAAACCTGCAATTGCAGTGTCGCCACAGTGCCGTCTTTGTTTACATGGGGATCTGCAAGGTTCAGTTTCTTCATTGCTAACCATCCGACATTTTAATGCAACGGCAGACGGTGCTATTAATACCGTGGTGGATACTTGGAGCCGCTCTAAACAGTGGAATTAGGCAGATCTGTGCTTTGTGATTCGGTCTTCAAAAACGGATAGCTCCGTTCTCCACGTCATACTGTTTGGGAATGGGACGGGGGGTATTTAAACCCATCAAATGACTGGTAAAATTAAATCCAGGCTGAATTGGTTAGGTGACCTATGAGAACCAGCAAAGTCAAGAAAAAAAAGAAAAAAAAAGTCATAAGACAGCGTGAAACTACGGCTATGTGTCCATTTCTTGAGGTCTTCTAGAAGGTCGACTCTCTCGCAGCATGTGGCCCCCCAGTCTGACACCAAATCTTCTATCAAAATGTCACCGAGCGTTAGCCAAAGACAAAGGGAAAGGACGCTGTGAAAGCCCCTGCATCCATCTCCCACTGTCAGTGCCATGAATAGGCCTACTCTGGTCTAATTAGACCTGTTTATTTGTTGCCATGCAGAAACGGAGGGATGAAAAACGAAGTGGATGAAGAAGGAGGGGAATTATCTCCTTCCTCACAATGCAAGAGGAGCTCAAGCTACCCATCAAAGAGCGCCGATGCACGCATGCACAAACACATATGCACACAATCACAGAAGAGGACCTAACGCGCTCTGTTTAAAGTCTTAAAAGAAAAGACAGAGGGAGAAAATTGCAAAGGGGTGGGTGGGTGGGGGTGGGGGTGGGGGGTATTTGCGTGGCCAACTGTTTTTTGTCTACGTTACTTCTTAGCCTCACAAAGGAGTTTCATGCAGCCCTTGTTTCTTGCCTGGAGGTGTAATATTAGACATTGGATGCAGCAGGTCCCCCTCACCCCACCCGTTTCTGTCCGTCTGTCCTCTTCCGCATGTCTCCCTTCTGAGCAAAGGCCTTCATTACCAAAAGACACCTTATCATTATAGTAAGGCATGGCCCAGACACCTAAAGCGCCACTCCATTTAACACAGGAATCTTGTTCGACAAATTACCTGCGCTGCAAAAAAAAACACCTTTTAGTAAAATCAAAATCAAAATTACTCCTCACATGATCAATAATCTAAGATTGCAGAGGCAGGCAAAAAAACGGGTAGAAGTTTTGAAGAAATGGCGCAAAGGAAGATAATGGAAGAAATGTCGAAGACAGTAGTCTTTTTTTCTTCTTCTTCTTCTTCTGCAGCAGGTATGCATATGCAGCTTCTATCCCTCTGGTTGATGACAAGTAAATTGGTCTCATTGGTTGCACAAGTAACATTACACCCGACCCCCCCCCCCCAGGCCCCAATCTGATATTTCATGGCTAGAAAAGAAAAGCAGGGTGACACAAAAAACTTGCAAAAACTGTCATGGAAAAAATTGCAGAAACCAAATCTGTCCATTGTTTTTTTTTGTAAAAACACAATCAAATGAGAACTAACAGTGAGTTCAGCACTTGTGCTTCCCCTTTTTATTCTTTTTGAACAATAAACCACAAATGGGTCCCAAAATCTGATCAAGGGTCATATTTCACCCGCCTTTGTCCTAACTTCAACCAGGATGAGGTGAGTATATCTCTGTTGTCTTTCACCCAATGCAGAGTGAATCAGTCCACAGATTTGGATTTTTTTACTGCGTTTCGAACCCAGTTAAATGTATCCCTGTTAAGTTTTTCATTATGATGCTTGTGTAGCATGCGTATCCTGGGTCAGTGTCTGTGCTTGTGTTTATCTGCTGCTTGTACAGCTTCATAGAGACAAAGTTTAATGGATTAAAGACAACTCTGACTGGATTTAGCATTCTTACAAATGGACTTTGGGCTTACACAGTCCAGTCTAAATATATGCACAGGCCTCACGCCTTTGAAGAGGCAATATTTCAAACTAAACTCAAACTGAAACATGAAAATAAACAGTCAGACACTGCTGGGTCGCAGTCACCACTTACTGCCCTCGCTAAAGATTTTTCCAGCATCAAAGGCGAAGCCAATCTACATAGCTAATGCCTCTACTTCTTTCCCTCCCCTTCCTCGAACTCAAAACAGCAAAGACGGAGGGGAGTGAAAAAAAAAAAGTGGGGATTTTTCTTTTGCCGGCAATCTGGAAACACTCTCCAGTTAATTAGGGTTGATTGGAAATGAACCGCACAAACAAAGGGCAGCCTATGTCCTGACTATTATGACTGTGCACGCGCGCACACACGCACATGCACAGAGGGGAACTAAAACAACCTCAGAAGTGTGCGCTGGTAGAAGCTCCACTCGGCTCTTCCTCCCACTCCCTCCCCCTAACAACCACCCCAACCTAAAGCCCCCCCCTCCCCACCTTCAAACCCCAGATTAAGGGAATGCACCCGCCGAAGAATGTGTGACGACCTCCACTGCCAAGGAGCAAAACTTCCAGCCCCTGACGCCACAAAAGGCAAGAAGGTAATTAAGTTTGAAAGAATAGAAGCACTGCCGCAAACAATGCGCCAGTGTCCACGGGGAGGGATATATGTGTGTGCGCGTAAAAGGGGGGGGCGAGCTGGGGGCAAAAAAGCCATTAACATTCAGTGGCCGGGTGAGAGAGTGGAAGGAGGGCAAAGGGGAACTGAGGATGGCATTCTCTCTCTTTGCTTCTCGCCGTTTTTCTCTATCACAGCACGACTTGTCTGTTCATTCTTTTTATTTATCTCTTCTTTTTATTTTCTCTCAATCACCCTCACATCTGGTTCAGACCCACCGCCCCTCCCATATCACCCCCCCGCCACACTGCAGCAGCTCCCCAATGCTCTTTTTGCCCCTTCGCTGTTGCTTGTTGTTACTCCGTATGTAAGAGGTGCCCCCCGCCCCCCCCACCCCCACCCCCCCCCCCCCCCCCCCCCCGCAGACAACATACACACACACACACACACACACACACACACACACACACACACACACACACACACACACACACACACACACACACACGGACAACCGCAGTCACACACTTTTTTCTTTCCAATTCCAACTCCAGCTCTTGATTATCTGTTTTGCAAGGCTAAGTTTGGCACTTTGCATATGGTTAGACTTGAGGATAGAACTAGCAAACACATCCCGGAACACACACACAAACACACGGCATCTCTGTCGGTTGCCACCTGAGAGTGAGAAGAGCAAACTCATTTACCCACAAATACACACCGACATTCACACACGCACAGAAATCCAACATTAAAACCTCAAAAAGACACAGGGAACTTTCATCCTTTTTTTTTTTTTTTGCCACATCTCCAGAAAAGCAGTTTAACTTAATTAGCGAAGAATGTAATTTTATTTACAGACTCCTAAGTAATTTGCAACACACACACACACACACAAATACACAGACTCTCACAGTTTAAGCAAACTGTCCCTCTCCCACGTGGTCGGTGCTAAGAAAGAAGTATTCATTGCTCATGCATGTGTGTCGACCCGTGTGTGTGTGTGTGTGTGTGTATCTGAGTGTGTGCGCATGTGCATGTGTGTTCGGACAGTGGAAAGATCATGAGACACATTTACGTCAGATGAGTGAATCAGACACACCACCGCTAATTTCAATGAGGGATTCTTTGAGGAGAGGGAGGGTGAGAATGGGAAGTTAAAAGTCAGGGACAGGCAGGCAAATAGTGACAACAATAAAAATGAAAGAAAAACAGCCATGGTTTCTTTAAAAATGCAACTTGTGTGGGTGTCCGTTCACCAACATCTTTTTCCGCACAGTTGAGACAACCAAGGCTGCCAACTAATTGTTGTTTTGCGGCGTTATGCGTTTAGTAATCTGCCTCTCTTTGTCTCTGCATCTCACCAGAGACATGGATTAGTGCTAAAATGATGACTGCTTAATCCTTGATTTGCCTGCGCTAAATAAATATTAATCTAGCCTGCTCATCATGCTCTTGTAAGGTACAACGTACACAATATGAAAAGGCTTAACTGTTACATAAATCACAGCCTTATCTTTTGGATGAGGCAAAAGCATGAGACCACACACACACACACACACACACACACACACACACACACACACACACACACACACACACACACACACACACACACACACACACACACACACACACACACACACACACACACACACACACACCTCTTCTCTGCAATAACACAGCAAGGGGGTGGCAGGGAGGGATTATTTGCCATGTGAAATTATTAATCCTGCTAAATACAATGCTTGAAAAATATCTAAAATGCACGGTTTCTCTCGGTTGTGTGTAGATACACACAAGTATACGCCGGCCCAGGAAAAAATTACAAATATCACTCATTTGTGTTGATCCAGACCCCCTCGCTATCTCTCACTCTGCCTCTCAGCAGGTTTGTTTGGAAGAAAATACTGCTGGGAACATGAAAAATGAAAGCTGCCATTACTGGACACACACAAACACACCCACACACCCACACACCCACACACACACACACACACACACACACACACACACACACACACACACACACACACACACACACACACACACACACACACACACACACACACACACACACACACACACACACTTAAACTGACAAGGCCGTGGTCATGCAGCGCAGAAGAGGTTAAGCAAACACTGTCCACGTCAGTCAAGGATAGACACACACACTCGCAGACACAGAGAGCAGTCTCTGACGCAGGCATTTCACATCCACCTGGCAAATATAAACGACTGGTTATACTGTATCAGCTACCATGAGCCTCTGATTCTCTGCTTATTTCATGCTATGATCTGTGCAACGCTTGTTAAACAACTCATATGTGTAACTTATTTTGAGACTCAAAGTAGCATATACATGACATGTTCTTTAAATACTTGGCAAGACACTCTGAAACAACATAGAGTACTTTTCCATCACTTTAATCGGTTTCGTAAGAGCAGGAGGTCCTGCTGGTACTTTGTAGCCTATTATTAAGTTATAAAGTTGTGTAGCACTACTGGTTAGGCCTTGCCAAAAAATATTATTCTCTTTCAGGAAAATGTCACAAATGTTGCCCTATTTGGTGAAAGGCGTCTATCAGCATCGAGTGACCAAGAACATACTGGCAGTAGAGTCACTTATAGGATCGTATGTTTCAGTCAATGCATTTTTACCACAGCTGTGTTTTTGTTGTTTGCTTCAAATGGTAGTTATTACTCTATTATGGCCTGGGCAGGTAGGGACATCTTGTCTCTTCAGTGTGTCAGAGTCAGCTGATTTATGTTTGCTTAACCTGTGCTTATCTGTCCAAACAGTCACAGAGAGGAGAGGAGAGGAGAGGAGAGGAGAGGAGAGGAGAGGAGAGGAGAGGAGAGGAGAGGAGAGGAGAGGAGAGGAGAGGAGAGGAGAGGAGAGGAGAGAAGAGAAGAGAAGAGAAGAGAAGAGAAGAGAAGAGAAGAGAAGAGAAGAGAAGAGAAGAGGAGAAAAAAAGAAAAGTTGTGTTTTCGCAGTTCATAAAAAGGTTACAGACACCTTGCTAAAGACAGGCATTTCTTAAACATGGCAACCGAATCTTGCAGTTCTTTTCCATGGGTAACAATAAAGTTTAAAGTTCAAACCCCTACTGTTTTCTAAAGACGGTACTCGGCGGGACCCTAGCCCTGTTATTATCTTCATAAACATAATCATAGGGCAGGTATCCTGACTGACGCCACGAGCTATGTGCCCCTCACTTAAACATCTCCTGAGCACTTCTCTGACACGCCACAAAAAAGACCATTAATGTCTTGAGCATTTCGACAGGGGAAATGTGCTCACATTGCAACAGGAATTGCACAGATGAACGGACGTTTAGCCACATTTGTATACCAAAATGGGAGCAGGAATGAGGGATTTGTGGAAAAACACACAATACACACATACCTTTTGGCTTTCCAAGAGCTTCAATACTCGTGACAGGTCTAATTTCTGGACCCAGGGAATTACTAATTAACTTAAGCTTTTGGCTCTCTATTTAATTAGAGAGGTCTCCAAATGAACTTTAGACCAAAGCCATTTACTTTTTAAACAAACCCCCTTTTTCTGACAGCTGTTGTGAGTTTGCCCTCTTCTCACAAAAACCACAAGGAAAGCACAGTTGTTATTTATGCCATCATAGGCTCTTTTTCTGGTTACTGTGGGAGGGAAGAAAACAGAATGGGGGGTGGAGAGAGAAAAATGAGCGCTGGAGTTGAAAAGTGTACATTTTAATTGGATTTTGCTACAAACAAACAACTGTCAGATGTAATTAGCATGGTTTTAGATTAACAGTGCAATATTCCTTTATCAAATAAACACTATGTCACGCAAAGCCAGGGCCAGCCTGCTGAGAGGAAAACGTGATGAAATGGACCCATTAACTTACTGTTCACTGGAAGAAATAACTACTATTAGATATAAGTGACAAGAAAGGGTATTTAAATTGAACTTGTAGCATAAATGCGGAAGCGTTCTCTCTCTCCCCGTCCTTTTGGTTTTCCTTTGTACTCATATGTTCACATATACACGTTCCGCTGCCCTTTATGTGACAAGCAGAGGACCGTGGAGGTCAATGACAAGGCAACTGAAGAACATAGTCAGCAATATCTCCTATTTTCACTCTCTTTTAAACGCACATAGACCATGCTCACGGCAGAGTGAAGCGGCAATCAAATGGTGCTTGATTTTAAAACAGTACCTGAGATATCCTGAAAAGAGCAAGATTTTGCTCAGCGCCAGTGTATTTAAGACAAATTTTGACTTTCGTTTAACAACTATCCTAAAAGGGGGAGCGTGCACAACAAGCCGATGAGACGCCGCCGCCATCCGTCACCACATCATGACACTTGTTTAGTTACTGTATTAACGAAGAGGTCCTTTCTCTGGCAAATGCTTTGCTTTTTTAACAGTTTCTTCCAGAGTCTCCCTATATCTGCTCATCTGAGTTGGAATAAAACACAGCAAATACTCCCCTCTTTATTTAGTCTAGGTGCAGAGAGCTGATACATCAATGAAACCGCTGACAAAACTACCCCTGGTAATACCTGCAATTTCATATACAAGAACATTCCTGCGACTGTTCTGCTCTTCTTCTTTACTGTCATAGAAAAAAAAAGAGGGAGTCTTTGTTTTATTCTTTTTAAGAGCAAATAATTAAAGAGTATTCCACAGATGGTGCTAGACCAGAAAAAAAGGCAGGATTTTGAGAAAGGATAGTGCTGCTCTATTCTCCTGTGGGAGTTATGGAGACACATGCTTACCTGCTGCTGGTATTAGATCAGACTGATCCCTGAACTGGAAAATGAAAGAGCCTTATTTTTTTTCTCTTTTGGTTTTTAATGTGATCCTGCAGTTATTAAATGGAGCACAAATATTCATATTTGACGTGACTGCATTGGTGAGTATTTGAGCATGCGCCTGAAAAGAAGGATTTGGGTTTCGGGAGCCGAGCAGTATTTCTTATTGATTCCAAAGATAACTTTTAATAATAATAATAATAATAATAATGATAATGATAATGATAATGATAATGATAATAATAATAATAATAATAATAATAATAATAATAATAATAATAATAATCTCCATGCAACTTCAGTTAAATTATTTGTGTAAATTCATTTCATCTCTCATTACACTGTTTGTTTAAGACCACAAGTCATGCATAATTAATTAGCCACTTGCTCCCTGACAAGCCTTGCCAATGGCCTTGATATCCGCATGCGCTTGCCTTCAGGAATACTACACGCCAATCATGTCACATACCTCCAATATTCTTGCACGCATAAGCAAATGCCAATACTAACAGACATGCATACAAATCAAAAAGGAAAAAGAAATACGCTGTAAGACAAATGTTTTGATAGAAATGATCTCGATTGAAAAAATATCTGAAGCTAGTTTTTTTTTTTTTTGCCATCTTTCCTGAAGGTCTATTATTGTGTGCGTGTCTTGTGACTGCCCTCTTTGCCTTTTCAATCCTCGTCTTTGTCTTTAGCCAACGAGGAAGAGAATGTATCATTTGTCATGAGATGTCTTGTGCTATTGTGGTGTGTCTTTTCTCAAACCTGGAGAAGCTTAGTCATTCATCAAGTGTTTCCCTCTCTTCACTCAGCTTGTTTAACTTCTGTTCGGATGAGATAGTTGTGCATATTTTGTTTTCTGGATTTAGTTTCATCTCGCCAGCTTTTGCAGATCCAAAAACACTTTTAAGAGCAATCGATAAAATGCAGAATATAACCTTTTGTACTGCGCATTATTTCGTTGGTACGTACAAGCGGGACGAAGCTTTTTCTAAAATAAAAGACTGCTGAACGCTTTGTGGAAGTATGTAAGAAGAGGACTTTGAGGCACTCACATGGACCTGAAGGGCTGAGCAAGTGTCCTTCACAGTGACTGCATCAAGGATTATAGAGGACAAACAATGTCAGAACCGGAAAGGTAACCGCAGCTTCAAATCTACATTGATGTGCAAAAAAAATAAAAAAATCGAGCATGAACATGAATTGCACAGCAATGAAGAAAAGTTCTGAAAATATCAGTGAGGGAAGAGTTTCCTTTTCCGTTCAAATTGGCCAATCAACACATGGGATTAAGCCTCGTCCCTACCTGACTGCCAACAGACAGCACACCCATAAATGCATATGAAAGATGAGACAGAGCGCAACAGAGAACAAGAGACAGACATGCAGAGAAAGCACACGATACAGTATGAGAAAAAGATGAGGCCCACTTCATTTGACCTAAACCTGGGAATCGCAGCCAAGCCCAGGGCCCACAGGACCTCAGATCAAACAAAAAGAGTGCTTGAACACACGGCCCCGATTGTTCTTTCCCCACTCGATGAAATCCCCCCACCGTTTCCACTTTGAAATGAAAAGAATAAACATATTATTCTAAATGAAATACCCAGACCCGTGTTTTTCCATGGTTAATATCCTGTACGAGATGGCTAATGCAAAATAGGCAGGAGAGCCTGAGAACGGGACGGAGCACTGAGGGAAGAGAAAAATCCCCCTCTTTCTATTTTCCCTAAAGAGACTGATGAAGGCTTGGCCAGATGAGAGCGGGAGCGAGAGAGAAGGAGAGAGAGGGAGGGAGAAGGAGCGAGAGACTGTCACAGAGACATGAGAGAGGGAGTGAGCGAGAGAGCAAGGGTAACGCAATCCTGACTGGCGTTGGACCAACAGCAACAAAAACATTTAGATAACCGTGCTCAATAATGAACGATTTCAATGAGGACAAAAATTACATTTCCTACAGATAACATGCCCCCTTCCCATAACAGAGCCAAAAGAACGTTGAAAACACGTCATGCTCAACAGTGGTGTGCGGGAGTATTATGTTAGGGGAGGGTTGTAGTAACTATATTAGTATCCTTTTACCCCGCTAGAGACAGTACTTTTTACTGGTTGTAAGGAGATAGAGTTGGCAGAGCCGAGAGAGACGGGGAGAAATATAGACCCTGTATGACAACTCGACTAGCTTCACTGGAAAAGCAACAAATCACTCCTCAACTGACTCGGGCTTGCGCTATAACACTACCGGCGGCGTGGCTCAAACGATTACCGATCTGCAATACACACCACAAGGGCCACTCAAAATAAAACTCCACATACACATAACCGCGGATCAGTGCAGCACACTTGATCCTCACAGGTGGTGCGGGTCACAGCGAGAATGCCATCCCCACCTTTCCCATCCACTAAGCACTCACTTCCTTTCATGCCCAAGTCTGTCAAGTTGCTTGAGAGGGGAAGAAGCAAGAAAAGGGGAGATATAGTGCGGAAAGGAGGCAGAGAAAGAGAGAGGGAGTCTTTGTCCTCCTCCACTCAGCTCCAGCACGTTTCCTCCTCGGGTCTGTCCAGAATTAGCATATGAAAGGCGAGGGAAGGCGTGCAAAAGGTCAAAGAAAGAGGATCCTGTCCAATGAGAGACAACAAAAACAGGCCACACCGGCCTTTGTGCTGTTCATGTTCTCTACCACCCAACCTCACGCCCCTCCCTCGACCCGGGATCATTTCCATACACCAGATGCAATAGCAATGATGACGGTTGATCATAAATTACTTACAAAGTCGAGCTGGGTCATATGGAAGTCACGGTGGCAGTTTTGAGCTGCGTCACCACCCTCATGTTCCGTCCTACAACTACCGCCGGAGCTCAGACACACACACACACACACACACACACACACACACACACACACACACACACACACACACACACACACACACACACACACACACACACACACACACACACGCAGGCGTTCATACAAAACACACCTGCCTCACAATTTCACAGATGCCTCTGCCCAGATGATATCCGATCAAATCCTCAGCAAACATCTCAATAAAGGAAAATGTAAGTGCAGTGTAGTTTGATTTGATCCATGAAAGCCGCTCCCTTCCTTCCATGTAAATGCTACCTGAGCCACATCCATCCACTACATAATTGTACACTCCAGTGCTTTAGGGATGCAGTTTAGTATATACACGGAGGCTTAGGGAGTTTACCAGTCTCCACAGTTACTCTATTATCATACATATTGCTTCACATGACAGCTTCCATCTGCTGGCATCCGAACAAACACCCCAAAACACTGGTGTCTGGTGTTTCCGGGGGTCTTCTCCAGCAAACGCAGTCAGTCCTCCAGTGCTAGTGGCCTGGGACACAAGGACTGGAAGAGCAAGGGGAGAAGGGAGGGCGAGAGAGAGGAGAGGGGTAGAGCATTTCATCTCTCTTTCATCTCTGTCACCCAGTCAAGCGTTCAATGCCCCATTCAGCGCCTGCCCAGCATTATGCAAAATAATGCTAATCCCCTTTCCCGTGCTTTCACACTTGTATAAACTGCCGTTCCTGCCTCTGAAAAGCAATTATATCAGTTTACGTTCCTGTCAAAAAACAGGATTAGCATGCAAGCACTAGTAGCACCAACGAGGCCCAATCTCTACCCACCTTTGGCTATCGGGAAGCACAGAACATTAAATGTTTGTCCACCCTCCCCCTTAAAAAGAAGGCCCTGCTCCTTGGATGTGGGGTAGCCATAAACGTGTTGTAATTAGATATTTATATTGGATGAAAAGAAGGGTTGTAGAAAGTTTCAGAGGCAGAACCCCGTGTCCCTGTTATTTTGGCCTGGGCTTATTTTTGCCAAGATTTGAGTCTTGTACAATAATCAAAAACAAACTCAGCGATGCTGCTACACGGGACAAAACTAGCGTCAGTCTCAGTCTCGCTCCGCAGACAGAATATGTGTTACACATGTGACACGCAAAAAATGACACACACACACACACACACACACACACACACACACACACACACACACACACACACACACACACACACACACACACACACACACACAATACACAAATGAACTCTTGTCATTCCCCCCCCCCGACACACTGCTTCCACATGCGCCCAACCTTGCCTGTGCACAAGTGCACATGCAAACACACACGCTGAGCCGACCAGGAAAGATGGCAGAGTATTTTTGAATATGCAAATGCTCGTACAAGCGGAACGTGTGTAAATAGGAGTCATTGTGAGCTGGTTTAATCTGGACAGTCGGGCCTCTCTTTCTCTCTAACCCTCTCATGTTTTTTATGGGGGGGTGCACACCCATCCCAACTGACGACAGGTCAGGGACAAGGGACATTAGTCAGCACAATTAGCAAGGTCGTCATGGCGACTAATGAAATTTGGCAAAGTGGCCAGCCAGAGACTTAAATGAGCTAGCTGGTTATGTGCTAGCATTGGGGGGGGTGGGGGGGGTGGAGGGGTGCTGGCTGGCTGCTGGCTGGTTGCCTTACACACCCATTATTCTCTTTTCTGCCGTGGTGGTACAATAGAGTCACTTGTATCTCAGCCGATACCCACCGGCAGTACAAGCTCTCCGCCTGACAATTTGCATATGTTAATATAATTAAGTGCTAATTACACTAAAACTCGCATATTCACAAGCACCCTCCCCGGGAGCTACCGAGAGGCTTGATCTCGTTCCAAGTCTTTAACCCTCCTCCGCGACTCGCTCAGTGTGTGTGATAGAGAGAAATTGTGTGTTAGTGGTGGTGCCCCAGGGCTGACACAGGAAGCCCCCCTTCTTTGAGACATAATGCTGAGCTGCAGCAAACTTCTTAGCTTCTCCCCTATACAGGCCTCTCTGAGCCAGGAGACCCTGACACTGCGACTGCAGACCGTCATCACCCCCCTGAGTCCACACACACACACACACACACACACACACACACACACACACACACACACACACACACACACACACACACACACACACACACACACACACACACACACACACACACACACACACACACACACACACACACACACACACACACACACACCGCACACACGAGCGCGCGCGCGCTCACTTGCTAAAAAGCTCTTAGCTTCAAAAACTACACACTTAGAACAATTGCATAATAGATGTTGCATAAAAGACAATCTATAAAAAAATAAGAAGAAAAAAAATCCACAAAACTGTAAAGGAGAGAGTCTAAAAAAGACAACTTGGCCCAGGAGAGTCAAGCAAAAAAAAATATAAAAATAAAAAATGTTACGGTTGTATTTCTTTGACAGCGACTTTACCTATCGTGCTTTAACTCAGAAACCTAAAATATGGAGAATTAGTTACACTGTAAATTCATTCACTCATCTCTCATGTTCAAAAAATGCTCTATGTGTTCAACACTGAATCGATAGAAAGCAAGTGATCAGGGAACAGTTACCAGAGCCAAAGATAAGACACACAAAAAAACCTACATGATCCCTTCCAGCGAGTATGTGCGTATGGATGTGAAAGTGTGTAGGCCTCCCGTTTTGATAATGGAGGACAGGCGGTTGTGCTTTTCACATTGTAATGGCCGTGAATCAGGGAGGAAGCCAAGCGGTCGTGCTACAATTAGAGTTCTTTTGTGCTTTTTCCTCTGTCTCTTTCTCCTTCTTTTCTTGTTTTCAATCGCTGACACTCTACCTATCAAGGGTATGTTAAAAACAGTCTACTCTGCTCTCCTGCAAAAAAACTGAATGAGGGGAACCGCGGGGCCGAGTGGAGGGAAATTCACACCGTGCTGTTGCTGGACACGCATGCACACACGCACCAGATGGTACAGGAAGGAGGATTAAATAAACATACATGCCCAGACACACACCTATTGGTAGACAGACGCCTCTGTGAGCACTGTCCCTTAATGAATGTCTATTGGGAGTCAGAGGGTCCAAGCTCATTTAGTTGACTCTCAATGAGATGCAGCATTATGACTATGGTAATACGCTCCTCCCTTCCCCAATAATCATACGCAGGTCATTGTGTCAGAGTGATTCATTTCTATCACACACACACGCCAGATGTTATTACGCAGGAGAGTAAATCTCCCCAATGGATGTCGATGGGCTTCTATGCAAAAAAAAAAGGTGAAGAGCGGTGAAGAAGAAGAAGAAAAAACATATTGTCATAGCGGTCCAGCGAGTGGTAAGCTATCCTGCTCGCTGAGGCATAACGGCTGGTAATGCAGGTTTGGATGTAGCTCTGTGTGTGTGTGTGTGTATGTGTGTGTGTGTGTGTCTCTTTGAGAGGGGAAGCTCCCTTTCACTAATACCTGCTGCTCGGATTACCACAGCGTCTTAAGTATTCAACCGGACTCATATTTTCCCTTTCTGCCTTTTTAGCCAAATTGGCTGTCTTTACAGTGTAAAGCAGCGATATAGCCCTCCTTACTAAGGGCCTATGGGGGATCCACGGAGAAGAACATTAAAATGCAGCGATAGCCTTGTTGCAAATCTCCTCTCTATTTCTTTCTCTCTCTTTCTGCAGCAAAGGCTTCTAAATCATCCAGCCTCCTCTATTAGACGGGAGACTTATTGAGGTAGAAACCATAAAAAATGAAGAAGGGAAATTTAATCCCTGAAATATTGATTTGCACATTAATATCAGATAGGCAGAGGGCAATCTAGCCGGGTGGAAATGACACATTGTCGACCCCTAGGAGAGGCCCGAGCCAATCTTCTAGCTGCATGTGTCTTAGACCCAGGAGTTATAGGACAGACTCAGCCCCTGTCTCCCTCTCCCTCCCATCCTCTCCTCCTCCCAGTACCCTTTCATCCCTCTCGCCCCCCTCCATCCGCACTCTTAATGAAGGCTGCAAAGCTGAAAATGCATTAGCTTTTAATAATCAAGAAGCATTTTCAAGCCAACAGCTATTGTCCTCGCAGGGCTGTCTGCCCATCTTTCACACTATATGTTTTTTTTTTTTTTTTTATCCCTCCCTTCCTTTTACAGCTACGGGTAAAATGAGCGTTGCAAGCAGCTTAAATAACACAAAAAGATACACACACCGAGTCTTTGATAGTCCTAAGACAACCAGCACAGAAAAACAAAAACAACGGGCCTGTGCTTCTGCAAACCTCAAAAATCATCTCATTTGCAAGACAAGAAAAACTAAATTAAAAAAAAAAGTAGATTTTTTTTTGTTATTATAAAGTGAGACAATACCATCATTAACTGATGAAATTCATTGCAATTAGACAGGATCCTCTCTGTTCTGAGATTTAAATGTTTTCATTATTAGGCCTAAGCTTCATATTTTTGTTTTGAAAAACATAATTTTATGCAGATGCAATCATACGAGTTAACATAAGACCCACAGTGCCGCAAAAAGTATCTCTGCTCACAGTATATCGATGTAAAAAATTGATTGGAGATTAGTTAACATTGAACAGAGGGGAAAAGTAAGCATCTTTTAAAAAAATATTTAGTTTAAATTTGTAAACATAAATTGATGTCATAATAATTAAAGGTAATAATAACAATAATAATAAAAAAATAAAATCAACAATAATAACAATAATAATGATAATATAGTAATAACGGTCTTGAATCGCTTTATCACATTCAATTGAAAATCCCATTTCTTGATTAAAATGTAGGCTTGTGTTCCGTATATAAAAAGTGTGAAATGTTTGAAGAAACTGAATTAAAAGTCCTCATTTCCAGGGATAAATACGCTCCGAAGCCCTCACCCAAAGTCCCGCAAGAAAACCCGTGTAAAAATAGAGACAATCCTGTAAAAGGTCGCCTATCATATTGGCGCACCTTTCACTTGGAGCGTATACAGTCCCTTCATGCACGCACACACACACACACACGCGCAGAAACACACACACACGCGCTCACTACACCGTTACATACCCGGGTTGGAGACTGACTGGCCCCTTGGCCCTGATGTTTTTTTTTTTTTTTTTTCCTCCCGTGCGATCGATGTCCCCCCCCCACCACCCCCCCTCCGTCACTGTCGCGTCCCAACCCGAGCCAAGTCTATCTACCTCCCTCAAAAAGGGACGCAAAAACACCTGAGAGCCACTACCTCTTCACTCAGATTTCTCTGAAATAAAACAAAACGGCACTAACACGCACCTTAAAGAGGATGTCGCAAGCAGCATCTCTGGGAAATAACAGAAAGACTATTTCTATCAGGGACTTATAGTCCAAACGCATCGATCTCGACGGGGACCGAGTGTGGAAATGGAATTTACAGATTATGAATGAAAAGCGGAGTCTCACTATCTTAACCTTAATAAAAGCGTAGAAGGAGTGTGGCTTCGGGATACAATCTGATCCTTGTGCGGGAGGAGTTGGAGTAGCTGGCTCTAGAGGGACTCTCCGTGCAATCAGCAGCCCAGCGATCGCTCTCCCTCCCGGGCGACGCTGCCACCCACGCCTCGGTAAAGTCAGACTACTTTAGAAACGCAGCAGGTAAAGGTGGATATAAGCTTGGGTTAGCAGAATGCACGGTGCTTTTTTTGGGGGGGGGTAGGGATCCTCTGACACAGGTCTCACCCCGGCATTTTGAGAGATATGCACTTATTCAAACGAAGGGGATCGTGTCGGGAGACGGAGCACTCCGGCTGTCTGCCTGGAAGGTGCACGGAACCCCGACGTGGTAAACACACTGGCTTTACGCGCTACTGTGTCTCAAATGTGTCTTGAAATGAAAGCATGTGATGATTAAAGACTGAAACTGGGAGAAAATGAGTATGTTAAAGAGGTATCCGGACACCTCGGATGGAAACAGGCTGAGAGCGGACATGTCCGGGGGATCGGACTCCTGGAAAAGCAGCACCATATCCGCACTGCAAAGCCACAGAAAGAAAAGAGAGAGAGAGAGAGAGATAGAGGGGGACGCTCTCCGTGTATCGTAGCATCTAACATGTATCTGTACACCATACAACCCCAGCAACCTTCGCGTAAACTTTGCAAAAAGCCCGGTCTGGACGTGGTATCGCAATGAAGCACTACGGACACATGCGTAAGAACGCCTCCCAGCCTGTCAGTCGCTCGTTTCACCGGAGCCAAAGCACCGGAGTTGCACTAACATCACGATATTCGCCTTTATTCTGGACTAAAAAACACCCAGCACCTGTTATCCGAACCACCCCAGTGTCAAAGATCCAACAGCGAGATAGATAATCGATACCCGACCCCTAAATTTAGCACACACACACCCCAAAGTACTCAATAAAAGTTAAAGGGAGAGGTGGAAAGGAGAAAAAAAAACTTACTTTCTTCCCCCTCCAAAACCGTCACCTCCGCTTCTCTCTTTGCTCTTGGCTTTATAAAACAGTCACATCCAGCGGCTTGCGTAATTGGACAGTAAAAATGTGGAAAAACAGGGAAAATTACAATAATCCTCCAACTTTATAATGAGAAAACGGGTAAAATCACAAATGTCAAGCGTTTAGAGAGCTATCCCTTATTTTGGTTCCGGTGGCGGTGAAACGACGTGTCGACGGGCTGCCTCGCAGTTTCTCTTGTGGACGGGGGTCGGGAAACGGAGGAAAGGAAATGAAAATCCGATATGTCTTTATTCTGCTAATTATTATCGTTTTAGCCCTGTTTAAAAAAATGGCTGATTAAGTTGAGTGCGCATGTCTTTGTGTGTCTATTTCCCGATATGCACTCTGGGAATGGGTAGAGAGACAGAGAGAGAGAGAGAGAGAGAGAGAGAGAGAGAGAGAGAGCGAGAGAGAGAGAGAGAGAGAGAGAGCGAGAGAGAGAGAGAGAGAGAGAGCGAGAGAAAGAGAGAGAGAGAGAGGGAGGGAGCAAAAGAGAGACAGAGAGGGAGGGAGAGAGAGGAGAGAAGTGTAATTAGTGAGTTGATCAACAGTCTCCACATTGCAAATGACGCGCACACGGAGCCCTGGCGGCCGCATTGGTCCATGCGCGCAGAAAATCCTTTTGTACGGCTTCTCTCTAAGGGCTAAATCACACGTAGAACAATGGACAACCGCTTCCTCCATCCAAACATTGGACTCAGAATCACTTACAAACACTTGGAAGTCATATTTTTGTATTTTTAAAAAAATAAAGTTTTTTTTCAGGCGCTTATTTCTGATACGAAGAATGAATCCGGCTTGTTTTTTTTCCTTTCAAAATGCAGTAAACTAATATGAAATTAGTCTCTGTCCGTGATGCTTTTCACGCACCACATCAGCCTGATTTTATTGATTATGACAACACATGTGAATTACAATTCACAAGAAGCGCAGAATGTATTGCCTCAGCAGATTCCAAGAAATGTGTGAATGTAGCCCACATCCGAATTCAAAGATGATCTTTTTCCCGTTTGTATTCAGAAATTAATAATAATAATAATAATAATAATAATAATAAAAAAAGAACGCCAAATGAACTTTGTGAAAATGACCTGTGATCAATACTGCGGATGAAAACATAAAGGAAAAATACCCGGAGGGTGATCAACACCGTCTTGTGCTGCGCATCAATACGGGCTTGTACGTTGTGTAAAATACATTTTATAGGTAAAATAATTTATGTACAAAAGCGCAAAAAGCAGTCACACACGTACTTAATTCATACACCCCTCGATGTACATTTATGTCTATTTATATCTGGACAATATGAACTGTTTTCTTTCTCCCAGAGAAGATGGATATGTTGCATCCCGATCTGTTGAATATGTGACACTTATAAACATTCGAGCTGAGAAATCAAAGCCAGAAAGCATGTCAGTAATCCACCACATGTTAGAAAGTCATCTCTGCCCTTTCGGGACCGCTGAGGCCCCGTGTGGGTTCACTAGAGCCAGACTGCAAAATCCAATACAGGGTCACACAAAAATCCCCCCCCCCCCCCCCCCCTCTCTATTCAAAGCTCAATTCACTGGCGTTTACATTTAGTGTCTTTACAAAGTCCATCGCTCTTTTGGCCCTATATCATTTCAATGCAAACCATTTACTGTTTTCCCACCGGTTTCTTAATAGAGGCTTTGGGGCAAGGGGAAGACTTTACACAGTCTCAATCGGGGAGAAAATCAAGAGATCTTGTTCGCCTTCATGGAAAAAATCGAAGCTGGGGGTGAATTGAACTGCATGAGCTGGGGCTTGGGATGTGATGATAAGGCTGCTGCTGGCAAGTGAAGTGCTCGGTCTACTTTGCAGCCACATTGACTGGACTGCACCCATACCAACTGGATCCTTAGGAAGCCAAGAGATCCGAGCCCGACCCGACCCCAGGGTGTTTATTCTGGGTTTAGAAAGGTCTCTGACAAAGGGGGTGGGTGGGTCGAGGTGATGAACAGAGGCGTCACTTTTCACCCGGATCCAAGGCTCCTGCTGCTGCCGCTACCGCTGCAGCTGCCTCCCTGTCCTCCAGGGGGGTTTCTAGCCTGTCAACCCTGGGAGGCGTCGCTCGCAGACGGCTTGGAGAGTCGCTCGACCCGCTACAGCAGCGGACGCGCAAAAAAAAAAAAAGAAAAAAGAAAAAAAAAAAAAACCTCCACAGGGGCCGTGCGTCCATCATCCCAGAGCTGCACGGAGAGGACCTACACTCGCCATTTGCGACTTTGCGCACCTAAACGGAGGAGTTTTGTAGACATAAACCAGCGTGATTATTTTTTCCTCTTTTTTTTTTTTTCTTTTTTTTTCTGCGAGCGTCTTCATTTCTGAGGAAGGATGTACTCACTTTCCACTTTCTAGAGATTAAATTGGTCAGCGTTGTTGATATTTTCAGCGGAGATGTGTTTGTTATTTTTATTTGTTTTCAGCGAGAAAAAAAAACGAGAAAGTACAAAGCGGATTTAGAGAACTGATATAGGCTGTCGCTTATCTTAACCTCCTGCGTTTTGTAAATCCCCCCGGTCTCCACCCTCCCTCTCTCCCTGCAGACGATGCTCTTTCTCCGGAGGACCGCTCCACAATAGACCGCGTTAACTAATATTTCGCCCCATTTCCATATCAGCAGCATCCTCAATTAATTATAGATTTGTATCTGCAAACCCCGATCTCTCTCTCTCTCTCTCTCTCTCTCCCCCTCTCCCTCTCCTCCGCTCTCTCTCTCTCTCTCTCGCTCTGTGTTTGTGGACGTGCGTGCATGTGCGCGTGAGCGTGCAAGTAGACTATTTGTGCGTAAAGAGAAATAAAGAAGAAACTGCAGCATCACTAAACCCGTAAAGCAAAATGAGTGTAATTAAACTGATTTACTTACTGTTTAGTTATTGAACTTTATATATATGTATAAATATATTTTTAAAAAGTGTTTGTTTTATGTTCCAATGCTTGCATTGATATGTAAAAGGTAAATGGACATTCATAGTGATCTTCTATCACTTCAGTAGATCAATAACTTTCAATGGTCCAGAGATATTACCATATTGGCTTGACACACTTGGGGATGCTCGAGGATGGGGCAATTGTTGGCCCATCAATAAATCCACCAAAGTTAAATCTGACCCCTGGGTTGCTGTATCGCCTGATTTGTGTGTTGTCTTTTCGTAAAAATAATTATTTCGTCATTTATGTGTTCATGGCGGCAAACACCTGGCCAGAGTTTTATTTTTATTTTGTAACTCCCTGAATGTACAATCATATTTCCACCCTGTTTGTCCTATGCGTCGGCGCCCTCATGGGGTTGCAGGGCTGACCCCTCTGCCTCATCAGGACGCACACAAAAGCACGCAAAAGCCCACAGCTCTGACCCGCAACCTGCCACACTGACCCACTGGCCAACTCTTGTTAAGCAAACACATGCACAAACAAGCTCTATAAAGGCCCATAAAGCAGACAATAACAAGTCAAGTGTAACTCTTGAAACGACAGGCAGCCTCCACAACAACCGAGCCAAATCACAAAACACTGAAATAATGTTGGTTTTAAAAACGTGTGAAGTGGTTAAAACTGTATCTTAGCCACGAAAAAAAGAAAAAAAAGAAGATAAATGATTTAAATATGAAGCCATTTTCAAGTTGTGCATTTTGCGGGAGTTAAAAAGAAAACGATTAATTTGCAAATAAATCAAACGGATAGAATTATTTCTAACAAAAATAGCGTCTCAGAAAAGCTTATTTGAACGTATCTACTTACAGGACACTCCACAGACGGTTGTGCAAAAACGTTTGACTTTTTTTTTAGCAGTAAACGGAGGGAAACACACAAAAAAAGCTGTGAGAAAATCAAGTTTTTGTCCAAAGATGCTCAACATAAACTCTCTCGACATTTTCACTCTGAACCCCTAAAGCCATCCAACAACGCACCATAAATATGCAATCGATAGAGGGGGGAAAAAAACCCCAACAACTTCAAATTTACCTCCTCTTACCTCTTTCAAATTCTCCCAAAAGCACAAAGTATAATAAGCCAGTGAAAAAGAAAATGCATAAAAATGTAGACTCTTGGTACCTTTGGTATAAAGCATTCCGTTTTCCTTCTTTTCTGTCTTTCTCTTGCTCAGTAGCGATCCGATAATAGCATATGGAAAGTGTTTTCAAAATGCCCAGATTTGGCACATTGTCATTGAAAAGAGAGGAGCGCAGTGATGCGGTGCTACAACAGGGGAAATGAGTTGCGGATTGGACGCAGCCCGCCTCGGTGCGGACTTATCCCACTTTAATTTAATATTCCGCAATCACACACACTAGTGATGGCATATAATTCAAGGAGAAATTCAGAGGGAAGGAAATGCTTTTGTGTGAGTGTGTATATGTGTGTGTGTGGTTTTTTTTTTTTACACCACTTTATTTGATTAAGGAGAGAGGCAGCACAATATTGTCTTTTTTCTCTGTTTCCTCTTTACTACTTCTTTACCCCCCTCATCTCCTTCTCGAGTCAGCTTTTATATTCTTTTTTTTATTTTTATTTTTTTAACATTAAACAATGGATATTTATTTGTTTGTATTTAGATCATTAATTTAAAAATCAAACAACTCCGACTTGTTTGCGCGTCGGTGCCACACTGGAATCATCCCTAACATAAAATCGAGACCTATAAACGCTTGTTTGTAAAACAGTGAACCCAAAATCAATGTATTGGGTCATTTCAATCGATTATATAAACGAAAATCCATACGCAACATGAGACCGGTATCAGCCCACTCTTCCGCTCCCTTTTAAAAGAGAGAGGGAGGGAGAGAGAGGGAGGGAGGGAGAGAGGAGAAAAAAGGAGCGCTTGTAGCGCCTGGACTAAAAACAAAGACTGTCAAAGCAGCCCTTTGCCTCAGTCACTTAGATCAGGGCTTCTCCAATATTTTCATGTCAAGGACCCACAAATGGACAAATCTTTTATTGAGGGTCCCACTTAAAATTGGAATGTCCAGGGATCCCCAATCTTTTTTTTTTTTTTAAGTTATTGATTATTATTTATCAGATTGTGGACCCACTCCTGGCGTGGCGCACACAAGTGAAACCTTTGTTCTGACATATGCTCCCTGGCTGGTTTATTTCTATATTAATGAAATTACAGCGAGATTAAGTAATTATTCGTTTTACCCTTTAGGGTTGGGGTGGTGGGGGTGCCCCATTCGCATGTCATTTTGGGATTCTTCAGTCCCCCACTGACTTAGATGTCAAAGTGCTTCCAGATGCAGCATGATAGTGCAGGTCCTGATGACAACAATTAGAAAAATGCCCTAATCAAACGGGGCCACACGGGATTACGTTGCATTTCAGGGGTCAAGGGAAACCGTTTCAGCAGCCCCCCCCATCCCCCCCCCCCCCCCCCCCCCCCCCCCCCCCCCCCCCCCAACCCACCCTGTGCATGCACAACAAATATCACATTTCAGCATCTCCTAACCTCAGCCAGCCACAATCAACCACTTCGGGGTCTATAATCACGTATGCAAATTCTTAACGAAAGCCGCGGACATGACAGCCGGTGCGCACTGTCAGATGAACTATTGCATAAACTGTGCATTAATGTGCAACATGATATGGGGGGCCGAGGGGCAATAAAGAGGGGGATTGGGACAGGCGCAGGGGTAAAATAAGGAGGTGCCAATCATGTAAAATTTACATGGGACCACAGCTGCTGGGGCTCTCGAGCAAGCGGAGAGGTGGGGTGCAACTGGGAGAGAGAGAGAGAGAGAGAGAAAAAAAAGGGGTGGGGGGGGGGGGGGGGGATTAAACAGAAAAAAAAAGAGGAAGGGGTGAAGGTGCAGGGTGGCGGGTCTGCCGGTGCCACTCTGTTTATTTGATAACAGCAATCGATGGCCCCTGACTGTAAAGTCTTTACCCAGACTCAGGCGGGACAGGGTCTGCTGTGCTTCTCCTCCCGGGGAAAGAACAAGCGTGGGAGATCCGAGGAGGAAGAGGGACACGAGACAGAGAGGAGAGGAGATGGGTGACTCGGAAGACGAGCTGTCGCCCGCATTTTGGATCGCTCACCGGGGGACATCAATACTACAAGTGCACGTACAAAGTCAGAAACCCACACTTACCCCCCCACCCACACACACACACACACACACACACACACACACACACACACACCCACACGTCCCCCACGTGCACACCTCTCACACACAACACACCAGCAACACCATTGCTGTTTCCACTCAGTCTCACCTCGCCCTGCGCTGCCCTCCTCCCACTTGGCCCTTTGCCCCTCCGATCTTTTTCATTGTTGAACCCTATTTATTAGACACGCGTCCAGTGAGTGTCCTCCATATATGGTCAGGGGGAGTTCGAAAAGACACCCCCCTCCCCCCCAAAAAAAAAGAAAAGAAAAAAAAACACCTTATAGCCTCGGCACACATCGCCTGCAGTTCCGTTCAAAGCCAAACTCTATTGATTATCACTCAGATCAACATGCACTTCTGGACCTGTACACCCGGCCTGGATGGAACAGCAGGACCTGTCTGCTTCTTGGACATATAGAAAAAAAAGCTAATGAATTGATATCGATCAATTGATTAGATCGAAGTTGAAATTAAATGTAACACTTTTGATGATCAAAAATTTGAATCTCCTCCGGAAACATTTAAAAAGTAAATAAAAATCTAAACATTGAAACTCCTTTATTATCATATTACCGTCGGGATAATCAATAGGATTTCTTATTTTATAATAACAACAACAACAACAATGATAATGCACATGAATTTATATTGTATATCATCTAGCATTAGGAAACCAAAATAAAGTTAATTTATAGAAATAAAAACGTAATCTGAAGTCTAATAAAAGGCCTGCCAGCTTACTTAATGGCTTAATGAAAGTAACACTGCCATACTGTATGTTGTCACATGGCTTATTAAAGTGCTTTCTTCGTGACAACCCGAGGCCTTGAACATGTCAATTTAGTAGTCCGAGAGGTCCTTTTAGATCTCCAGGAGCCCCCACTCTCCCTCTCTGGGGGACTGTCGCCGCCTCCACCTACCCACCCCATCATCCATCCATCCATGCACCCCCTCTAGCACCCCCCCCCCCCCCCTCCTCCTCCACTTGCCTTTCCTCCAAAGCTCAGTTGGCCAAACCCAACATTGCAAATAACCCGGTCAGTGCCGAGAAGTCTGTTCTGAGGCAACAGATTGACATCTCGACATTCATGGCAGAAAACGTAAAAAGCGTCTCATGCTTGGCTCCAAACTGAAAAAACAGCACGTTTCTCGAGATGTGACGTTAATACCGCCGGTGTCCAATGCGCTCCGGCAGTGGGCCTTTTTAGGACACAATTAAGAAAATATTAAATTAATTATTTCATCGTCGATTTAATCCCCCCCCCCCCCCCCCCCCCAGTTCTTTGCTTCAAAAGATATTTTAAAGAAAAAAAAAAATTGTCATATTCAAGAATTTTAATGAAAATACATTTCATTAATCTATCTTTATCGGATATGCGAAAATATTAAATTGGATATCCGTTTTATCGCTCGTGATTTGTGTTGCAGTATGCCACAGAGCAAAGGTTCACCACCGGAAATGTGTCTGCCTGGACGTGATCATCAAGCAAGTCAACCGGAGGCGCAATGACCACTGCGTAAATGCGCACAGATTAGAGGAGCGCACAGAAAAAAAGGGCAACGCTCCAAGGGAAAGGGAGAATTAAAAAAAAAAAAGAAAAGAAAAAGAAAACAAGAGACAGAGAGACAGAGAGACAGAGAGAGAGCGATGCATCTTTTTTGTGAGGTGTGCAGTGACCCTGAACGATGCTTGTTGGCTTCATCACTGCATTAGAAGAGTCCTTATGAGGGCTCTTCAAGCTCCCTTCCAAGTGACCATCATTAAAACGTGATGACCCGAGTTCAAGCAGCCATTTCTGAACGCACCTAATGTACCAAAGTGTCAGTGAGAACAACATTGAATGATGCTTTCTCCAGAGGTGACGCTGACTTCTGACCTTGCAATTATGTGGAATCGAGTAACACACCTTATATTCGGAAATCAGTAACTTCTATAATTTATCTGCCAAAATCATTAGCATGAAGAATATGTTTAAATATGCAACTCTTAGTTTAGAGGACTTTAAGAGGTGTGTTAAACACTTTTTCATTTTCATAATTGACTACTATTTTTCTATTAGACAAACACAATTTAAAAATAATTATAGCTGTATGCAAATGTAGGAATGTAAAAATTTCACACATCCTCATCGGATATGTAAATTTGAATGTCCTAATTTAGTGCAACTGAGCCTCACACATTTGGATTTGATGATAGACAGATTACTTTGTATTATAATACAACGTTTTGGGACTTTTATGTAAACAAATACAGCAACTTGAACTAATCTACAATCACACTAGGAAGCAAACAGTGAATAACACTGAAATAGTCCAAACAACCGCTCAGTGTGCACGCACACACACACACACACACACACACACACACACACACACACACACACACACACACACACACACACACACACACACACACACACACACACACACACACACACACACACACACACACACACACACACACACACACACACACACACACACACACACACAGACGCAGACACACAAACACGAACTTTGTTATGTTTTCAATTTGGGTTGAAATGTAGACATTTTCCCTTGGTTGCATAACTGCCATCCGTATCGCCCCTCCCTTCAATTAAATGCTATTTCTCCCAAACAAAATGTCAGAATCATTCCACACAGGGTAGTTCAACAGTGATTTGTTCTGAAAGCTATGTGTCTTTCTCTGAGATGGTGTGTGTGTGTGTGTGTGTGTGTGTGTGTGTGTGTGTGTGTGTGTGTGTGTGTGTGTGTGTGTGTGTGTGTGTGTGTGTCTCCTGACCTCAATTCTATCTGGGTTCACAAAGGGACGGGGGAAAATAAAGGTGCCTAAAAATACATTTAATTCACAATCAGCTGAGCTGAGAATGACAAATCCTCTCCTACAGTGAGATGTGAGATTATAAATCATAAAAATGCACTTTCACACCTAAACACACACACACACATATATATGCAAAGTCATGTAAATGGCACACGCACATGGACATAAAGAAAAAGATAAAACACAACTGTAGAAATTCTAAAAATGTTTTTTGTGCAAATTTGTGTTTTTTTGAGAGAATATTTTCAGGACACAAAGTGCTAGGCATATTCTTATAGTCAGAGTGGATATATATTGAGAAAATAATATGACAAATATGAAAATAATCCATCCATATAGAAGAATATGTAGTTTATCATCATCTACTAAAGGTTACCTCAATTTGGGATATCTAAATATAAAAAAGGAATATGTTGACACTTTATCAGACCCAATTAAATGAAATTAAGCACTTCATTCAAAATAATTTATATCATTAAACTTCCAGATGCTTAGAATGTATTGAAAGCTACCTGAAGGGAAACCTTGAGATCTCTTAATTCAAGAACTTGTTAATTTATCTTAAGACATACAATTGCTCGGGCGCAGTTGTTCATCTCTTCTATTTATACACCAGCGCGCAGACACTCTGCTCAAGTCCACTGGCTCAGTGAGATTCCAAGATGGCCGCGCACCTGTCATGGACGTGGATTGTCGTGATTATGAATGGAGATCACCTCAAGGCCTCGGTAAGCTACGGAGAGCGTACACATCTTGAGTTGCTGGTTCAATGCCGGTCAAAAGCCTGTCATTTTCAAACCACCGACTGCCCCTCAGAAAGAAAGGATGAACCCCGGCCGTGTCTCCTCTTTCTCTCTCCCTCTCTCACACACATACACTTTCTTTTTCCTTCCCTCCATTGCCTCTCTCTCTCTCTCTCTCTTGCTCTCTCTCTCTCGCCCTCTCTCTCACATCAGAAGCACTGAAATGCACCCCAGGGCCAAATCGCACAGAACAACCCCTCTGAGCCAGAGAAAAAAGCTGGAATCCGTTTGCCCTGATATTTCACCAGCACCAGCCAGGAGCGAGGGGAGAGGGAAAGACAGAGGGAGAGAGAGAAAGGGAGAGAGAGGGGGAAAGAGACTGGGGCACAGAAAAAGGGATAGATGGGAAAACGGCAGACCAGGGTTGTATTTATTGGGGGTGTGAGTGCTGCGCTGTAGGCTGTGGGATGGTCGGGAGAGTGCAAGGTGTTGCTGTTAGGTGTGGTTGGGTTTACAGAGAGGGACGAGCATGCATAGATAGAATGGTGGAGGGGAAAAAAAAGAGGGAGAGATGGAAGGATTGGTCATGCGCAAGGTAAGAGAGAGGCTTTGTTTGATTGTATGTGGTGGTGGTGGTGATGGGGGGGAAGAGGTGGGGACGTGGGGATGGGGAGGAGGGGGCTGAAGCTGTCGTCTGTGGGGTTATTATTATTGCAGGCAATCTTTGTGTGTGTGTGTGTGTGTGTGTGTGTGTGTGTGTGTGTGTGTGTGTGTGTGTGTGTGTGTGTGTGTGTGTGTGTGTAAGAGAAGAAGAGATGAGGAGATATGAGATTCAGTCATGGGGTCATTATTTTTTTTCTGAGGTATGTCAGCAGGCAAAAAGGAGGTTTGAAGTCATGCATTGTGTGATGTCACTGATGATGCAGGCCTCGTTTGCATACTTTAGTAAAATGAGTGATACAATGCCCAACTTGCTGACTATGTTCAGGCCACATATTGATCCATTGATTTAACGGGGATGACTGTACTCAAACACACGACGTGACACGGTGAGGAAGTGCACACACGCAAACAAAAGTATGGGCCTCACTGATTAACATCTCTCCCACCATCTCAATAATAACTGCGAGAAGAACAGACTATGCTAACGGGGAAGACGGCACTGATAAGGAAAAGGGCAAGAAATATAAAAGGATATATGGTTTAAATGAAAGAGAGATCAGAGGAGGAGAGTGGGAGAGAGGAGCATTTTTTGCCATTTCACCCAGTTTAATAGGAGGACAGTTAATGGGCCTTTTTTTATCGGGCACAGGCATCAATCAAGAGGTGTCAGGCGGCCGCTGAATCTGGGCTGTGGTCCTCTTCACAGATGACTGATTAGCAAGCCAAAATCACCAGATCCATCTTCCGACGGTCACTTTTATTACAGTCATTTTTAAAGTGACAGCAACCTGCCTTGTCTCACAACACTGGCCACCGCATATATATTCTCATCTTTTCTCCCCCCCCCCCCCTTTCTCTCCCTCTCTGCATCTGTCTTCCTCTCTCGGTCTGTCGCTGAGTATTGGGTCAGTCACTCTCCTGTTGTTTCCCCCCCACCTGCACCCCTCCTCACGCCTCTCTGTTTCTCCTTCTTTTAACTACTTTTATCTGACTTTCTCTCCGTCTCCCTGCGAGCCACCCTCCCACCCTGTTGGCACGGCACTTATTCTCTCACTCTGCCAGGCAGGTTGAGGGGAAGCGGGGTCAGGGAGGTGTGGAGAGAGACAGGGAAAAGAGGGGAGAGAGGAGAGAAAATAAGACCCCTACCTCTTTCATTGTCTGAAGGGTGTGTTCTGAATCCCTATATTGTTTGCTCTCCAGAGATGGGGAGAAATTCGTTTTGCACAGTTTCCCTGCCGTCTTACATCGCAGAAAGGAATTCTCCATTCCCAAGCACAGGATGAATGTAAATGAAACAGTTTCGACACAGAGTGGGTTGGTCACAGCTGCATTTACATGACGGCATTTAAACACACACACACACACACACACACACACACACACACACACACACACACACACACACACACACACACACACACACACACACACACACACACACACACACACACACACACACACACACACACACACACACACACACACACGACACGACACGACACGACATTAAAGTTGGAGGCCGGGGAGAGTTAAAATGCATTTTCGGGGGCAGCGTGTAATGATATGTTACTGGGAAAAGGGTGTCAGGAGACTCTCTTTGGGGTAGAATTTTGTTGTGGTGCTTGTCAGTCAGATTTCTCATCTTTTCCTGCTTCAGTTTACTTACAGGCTGAGTTCAAAATAAATCACTGCATCAAATAATCATTGTGTAATCATTCAAAATGGCAGCCGGGCTATGTTTACCCAATGGTTTGCATATGTGTGTGCGTGTGTGTGTGTGTGTGTGTGTGCGTGTGTGTGTGAGGCCAGACTCTAAAGAGCACTCCTGTGTCTTGGCAGGAGATATGCTAATCGCAACTGACATCAATCTGAAAAACATCAGCCGAAGTAACATGTGTCTAAGATTACATTTACAACCTTCTGAGCAAAGAGGGACAGAGCAAACTCGCACGCTCACGTGCACGAACGCACGCATGCACACACAGTGGGAGAAAAGTGGGTCAGGTAAAACAAGCAATCGTATTTCAGAGACAGCCTGCCATTTGCAATGTCCTCAAAAAACAACTGATTGAACAGCTTGTCGAAACATTAAGGCTCAAATTTGAAAGCTTTGGAGTCGTCTCAAATACAGAAAGGATTTTTCTATTAAACAAATGTGTCTTTTGTTTTTTTTTTGCTGCCCACTTAAATATTGAACATTTTTAATATGGAGGCACAAAAAAAGCTATTAGGCTTTCCTTTGTTCAGACTTTTAAAGTTGAGGTTATGAGTTCCCTCCTTTGTTTTTTTTCTCCTCTTTTTGAAGGGGTGCAGGGAATATGTTTTTTTTTTTTCAGGCTGTGATATGCATTAGAAGACAACCTGGGTCACATTTTACAGCGAAGCACCTGAACATCAGAGGGACTTGGGCGGGTGTAAAATATGTGTCCTGCTAAACCCCATTTGGAAAGGACCCTTAGATGTGCGTCTGTTGAGGGGGCAGATAGACAGAGAGACATACGCACACAGGAAATCATTGTAATGGTGCTAGCAGCTGTGTCTTACTAAGTGAACACATACGACTGTTGATATACTGGATCGCTCTTCCCATGAGCTTGAGATCAGATCTGAGTGTGAGAGAAAGAGAAGGAAAGAAAGAGGGAAAGTCAGAAAAGGTATGTGCAGAATGATGCCCTCATGTCAATGTATTTGCATTAAAAAGTTTGAACTTGGACTTAAAGTTCGTCACACACACTCGAGGTTTAGATTCATTTGTCTCAACTGAAAAGCATCGACACTGAGGCAGCTGACTTTGTATCTTATTAGTCCTTTTTCTCCTACTTCCTAAAATGCATACACTTTCTGTCTATCTGGAGGGCAGTGGGGCACCCGGGGGTCTGACAGTGGATTCGTCCCAAACATCCGCCAATAAAAGATCCCTGCAGTACTTTACGCTAGAAACGTTTGATGACAAGCAGTAACTAGCGTGAAATTCCCCCGAGATTAAATGTCCGAGGAGTTGTATTCCCATCCGGCAAATACACACATCTGTGAGCATGTAAGACTGCACGCACACATGCGCACACACACACACACCAACCTGTAAACCTCAGACAGACTATACCTCTCAGCAGGGGGACGGCACAGGAAACAAATATATGATCTGAAACACACGGATGTATGGACACACGGTACACTCGGGCACCGGCAGAATCCCATGCAAACAGTGACACGAGCAGAAATATATAATTGACTGGATACTATATAAATACATGCACGTCTGCAGAAGGAAACACTGACTTACTCACAGGCGTTCAGACTGGAGACACACTGGGGGGCAAATCATAGCTGGAGACTGGTAGTGTGTTTGGCTGATTACCAGTCGAGCAAATAGCAGAGAGAGCATGCTCACGCTGCCACCTCCATCCTCCTACACACACACACACACACACACACACACACACACACACACACACACACACACACACACACACACACACACACACACACACACACCTGTTTCTTTGTTGGTTAGTCAATGTGCTGATTATTCTAATTATAAGAAGTAACACCCCCCCCCCCACACGCACACACACGCACACACACACACACACACTCACACAGACACACACACGCACACACCTTTATGTTCCTTATTTTTGTCTCGGCTGGATTAAGAGCTGCAGCCGACCTCAGCCGACACAAAGAAGAAATCAGAGCGCGATCTCACTAAGTTGCTTAAATAGGCAGGTAACACTAAAGTTAAGTAGGAACAAACTTCGTGGTGTTTATGAAACAATTCTGCTGGTTTGCTTGGTTCGAAATACATGACTTGAATTTTAATTGGACAGATTATCACCAAATGAGTACAGTTTTTTACTTCAACAACTTTTTTTGTGTGCCAGCATTATGACAATAACTGGCTGAGAGATAAAGTTAGATGCACAGATGCAATAGATGCAAACACAGGTGGTCAATATGCTTTTCTGAAAGATCATGCTCGTTCTTCACATAGAGACTTTAAATCTTGCAAAGTGGGGGTTACAGCTCTCAGCAGGCTAGATTCTATCATTATTCTTATAAAAGTTTTACATGAAAATTTTATAGATTATGCAAATGTGTTTCTATACAACGAATGTGCATTCAGAGTCACGTTTTGAACAATCCCAAATATGCCATTAAAGGCCTCAATCTGTATCTACTATTTGAACCTCACGTTTTGGTCCATTGGCGTTTGCATGTTCTGAACATGCATGCATGGTTTTTCTCTCGCTACACTTGTTTCCACAGTCGAAAAAAAACCAAACCCCCAACAACATGCATTTAGTTTACATTTGCATCCTATTAGAGTTTGTTTGTGTGTATCCTGCCTTCACCTATGGTCAGCTGCAATCAGCCCCGGCACCTCGCGGCCCTGAGTCGGAGGAAAGCGGTATGGAAGATGGATGGATGAAAGATGAGGAGCTTTTTCTAAAAACTGGATGTGTCCATTGTAATATGTTCAAAAACAAAACACTTTGCCAAACATTCGACCTCAGGGGTCTGTGAGATATTTTTGTAGCAGGGATGCTAACTTGGCTACCCTCATCGGTCACATGACCTCACCTTGCGTGTCACAGCCGTCCGAGGGGACTCTCAGGGCCAGGAGGCAGGGGAATGCACAAGTTTGAGCCACGATGTGAAAACTATATTTAAAAAGAAGGAAAGAAAACTCCCATCCTTCTAATATTGGTTTGAGACTGCTAGTATCATAAATCCTATTGAGGTTATATCAAATAACACTTCAGAAATTGAATATAATATTTGAATATTTTAAATGAAAAGTCACTTTATTTTTAATCATATTTACATTGAATAGTGCTCAATTTGCTTTTGATTATTGATTTTATTACAGCTTAAATGCCCCGCTTTGGCTGAATACCTTAAATAACATACCGTTAGAACAAATTAGGAATACGGAATTAACAAGGGAGCAGTTTCAATTAGGAATTCAGTTCTGTCACAGTTGAGGAACAGTAAATACATCATAACCCTGTTTTTTCTTTTTTCTTTTTCTTTTTATAAATGCCTGTTTTAAAATCTATCACACTAGGAGAATTTCAATATGCAGTACACAATGCCGTCTGGTTCTTATACAGGGCTTCCTGCTGTTCTCAAGCAGGGCAAGTCAAGGCAGAGTTTGGAGAGGTCACACAGAGGTAATCCTAAAAAAAGGTCTAACTGGGCTCCTTTACAAGCCTTCGTTAAGTATACTGATTCAGTCATAAAAGGCAACATTCTGCTTAGCGAAGAGAAAGTTGCAATTTACAACTTGTATGTTCATATCATCTCTTGGCATGTGTTTCCCCACACCGCAGTTATGTGCCATAATTACATTAGACTTATGACCTTACAGAAGAGCGGGGGGGGGGGGGACGCAAATCCTTGAACATCTTAATTTGATCTGTTTCAAGCAAGAGAGGCCGATTTTGGGAGAGGAGGAGGCTGCACACACAACACATTACAAGCAGAGCGGTGCCAGCGAAAGCGGTGCCCTGTTTTTTATTTTCACTTCATATTCTTCAATGAAAGGTCCTTTTGTTGTCTACTGGCTGATTGACTTTAATGAGAACCATTCCATTGTACCAAATGTTGGTTTTACAAACTGAACTTTGTGCTCCTCTTACTTGTTTTCAAATTAGATTGAAAGAGGGGACACAGTGGTGGAGGCAGGGCCCACGCTGTTTGGGATCACAACAAGCACGACGTGCGCTTGCCCACAAGTATGCCCGACTCATTCATACACTCTCGCACATAATGCTTTAATCCTGTATTCTTTACACCCAAAAATGTGTTATCGGCTGAAAGGAGAATCCAGAAAGCATGACTACGACAAAGAGGGAGGAAAAGCAATATTTAGAGGAGGAACAGGCAGATGTGGATGGCTGAGAGTTCGGAAACTATGCAACAGTATTCAACTTGATAGTCTTAAGGCATTAAACCCAGTTCAGTTATAAGCCGGCAAGTATGTGCATGTGTGCGGTATTGACAAACTCAGCCCTTGATCTGTGAAGAGGAGGTGATGGTGTCTTAAGAGATGGTTGTGTACAAATTGTGTAGATTTAGCCATTGGAAACAATCATGTAAGTGTGTGTATATGTGTGTGCGTGCATGCGTGAGTGCGTGCGTGCGTGGACGGAGCTACTGAAAGCAATTCCTCAGAATAACCGGTGAGTTGGACTACCTGCTGGCATGAGCTAAGCTGCAGATCGATAACAAGAGTGCGTGTGTCTGTATATGTGAGAGTGTTTGTCGTATGTTTATTTGTGTGTGCGTGTGTGTGTGTGTGTGTGTTGTTGAGGCACCATACAGTTACTGGAACACTTACTATATTTGGCTCCCTCAATGCAACATCAGGTTTTATGAAAGCAATCCATCTGAATTGCGGCGATAAATTCCCATCAGCCGACAATTTCTTAAGTGAAGCTAACAAGTGTTTCTAAATTCTTTATAAAATTACATCTGAGCTAGAACAGATTAGATGTTAGAAACAACATTTAGGTCAATAATACAGTTTAGGCAACACACTGGGATCAATAAACGCACGTAAACACACACTTGTGTGCACAGGTACACACACACACACACGGATCCAGTTGCCATGGTGTCCGCATGCTTTTTTGCATGTTCCTGTCACGCTGGTGACATGTGTGTGTGTCATGTGCTGAAGGGCATGGTGACCCAAGCTGCTCGCAGCTTTTCCTCAGGGGTGACACGTCCATTACACTCTAACAACAGGGACAGCCCGCTTCCAGGCCCAGTTCAACCCAAGACAGGCTCTGACAGCCTCATCTGGCACTCATCTGCATACCTGTGCTGCTGCTGCTGTATCCCCAAGAATCTGATCGAGAAAAAAAAAAGGGATAAAAAAAAAAAAAAAAAAAATGGATTTCAACATGTTTGAATTTCCACGGCATAATTTCAATAGGTGTCATGGGTGCAATGTTCATGAAACATGCAGAAGGCCCTGGGAACCTTCAACCTATTGGCCTTTACTTTTTGCTGGTTTCTGCCAAGCTTAGCCGCGGGCAAATAGAATGCACAGTCATGTGATAATATAGAATATATTATGGAGCATTACCCTGTGATCAAATATGACAGCTGAGTGAGAGCGGCTAGTGCAGCCGGGTTGCATTCGGTCCACCTGTGGTCCATGCCTGGTGGTAGAATCGGTCCGATACAAGCTTGTTCTAATCTCTGCATCTTTAGGGGGAGCTGTATTTATGCCAGCTGCTTAAGCAGATAACTATTTCTCCTGGTTTACACATACAGGTCAGAGACTTTGAAATTTTTTATTTTTTTTACATACTGAACACAAAGAATTGCTGGTATTTAAAGTGAAAAAAAATAATTGGTGATCGGGTTATTTGTAAGCAACAGGAGAATGTGAGGGAAGTTAATGATATTGCCTAAAAAAAAGAAAAAAAAAGAAAAAGTGAGCGATTACCTCCAGAACTAATACAACTTCTGTTTAGTTTCATTTTTATCATGCAGAATTTGACTTCTGTAAATACTGCGGCGTACACACGTCAACTAAATGTTTATCACTGCTAAAAACAAGCGATAACAAAAAAATGGAAACATGTTCATGACAACGTTATTTTGGACGCACTGACTAACTGTCCGGCAGAGCTCCTGAGCACAGAATCAAAACATGCCATCTACGTTCACGCTCTTTGTGACATCCCCGAATCTCTTTCTGTTAACACTTTCACGCCCGACGCCGTGAAACAATTAAGCTCAATTTTAATTGGCATGTTTACACTCGCTGCAAGACTAAATCCAAGAGTTCGCGTCAGCGAGATGTTACAACATTATTACAGCATACACATAAAATAAACACCCAAAATATGAAAGTGATTAAAACATCTCTAACTTTACTCCCCCAATAGATTGTTAGCATTCTGGGGAGCATGTCTCAGTGCGGAGAGGGGAAAGAAAAAAAAGTTGATACGTCTGGCCTGACACTAAACATAATCACTCCCTGAAAACAAGCAGAAAGAGTTTTGAAACCTTTTTTGATGTAGGCAGCAGCTCGGAGGCAGTAATGAGGATGTTGATTTTTTTTTTTGGTTCTGATTGTAGAATTGCTGGTCTGTTTGTTGATATATCTCAGCTGTGTCCCTCCCTCCTGCTGAGCTACATGGACACCGACTGCCAACATGTGAATTAAAATTACTTACCATCCAATTAGTCACACTACTCACACTCGGAGGTGAAAATGTTCAGCACAACAAGAGATCAACTCCAGACCTCCCAGACGATGACCTCAGTTGCTTATTAGATGCATCCAAAGAAACACTGTGCAGCACCATCGCTGCCATACCTACCTCTCTATGAATCACTGGAGCTGGCAAGGATTTTTCAGAAGAAGAAAGAGAGAGATGAATGCGCTCTCTAAACATGTGCACATCTTGGTTTAACTTTTCATCCTTTTGCACGCCATCGTTCGTCAACCCTTCTGTAACCTATTGACAACTTTATATGATCGTACACATCCACACTCCATTTGCAATATACAAACTCGAAAAGGAAGAAAACACCATCTCCAGTATGCCTCGCGCACCGCGAATTTCAAGATGCACTTAAAAAGCGGCAGAAACAACTCATACACCCTCAAACCCTCTTAGTAAAAATGCTAAAATCTGAGCACTCCCATTATACATAATTTAGGGGAATCTATATTCATAGAAGTGCGGGGCGTGTTGTGCTCAATGGGGTAAAACGCCCCTGTGTGGCTAATGGAATGGCCTGAGTTGCGTGATTGAGTGAAATGTGCTGGAAAGATTGGGAGGAATTTTAGTGCAGATAAATAAAGAGGAGATTTTGCTTTTTACTGGGCGTCAGCATTAATGCAGCATCTCCCCAGGTGATCAACACATTCAAATGGAGGGATGGAGGGAGAGAGAGAGAGAGAGTGATGGGGGAGACAAAGGGAGGAAAAGAGGGGAAGCGACAGATAGGACGACAGAGGGAATGAGAGCGAGAGAGGACACTTTAAGGAATAGCCTGTCTCAATCCTACACTACATGCACAAAGGCCAGAGAACAGCATCTCATATATCATCATAATGTTACCGTTGGAAGGTTCAAAGGAAGATAAAAAAAAGAAAAAAGAAAAAAAAAGTGGGTGAAAAAAATGGGACTTTGCGAATTCAAAGTCAAAATAACCAAGGGACATTATGAAGCTTCTATAGTAGATGACTCGAGAAGGCCAGGCCTGTCACGTGCATTTTTCTCCTTTTTTCTCTCCCTACCTTCCATAATTTTACGTCAAATGTGAGCGGGCATCCCTTTCTTTTCACCTCCCACTCTCCACATCCATTACCTTTGGAGAGATGCAAAGTGAATATTTCAATTGGATTGCAATGGCCAGTTAGCGCTGCTTTGATCCCCACTCTGCTCTTTGAGGGCTCCATTGTTCCTGATTTGCTGGCTTGATTTGCCTGCCTGTGGATAATGGCCGAGGAGCCACAGTCTGGACTTCTACCATCAACCCATTTATCCTTATCATGAGTCTGAAGCTGAAAACATATAGAAAATTATGCGATATAGTCTCATGGTATAGACTCCCTCTTCCTCAGTGTCATACTGGAAGGGGCGGGATGCGTTTTAGGTGAAGATATTGTCATACAAACTATTTCTCAGCCTATAGCACACCATCGATTCCGGTATTCAGTTCATGCATCAAACACATGGGTGTTAATTCCCCAGACGTTCTGGACTGAAGCTTGACTGGAGGTTTGGTAATACAAAGAAGTGGCATTTACAATTTTGTCGGGCCTTGTGGTCCTTCATCTAATCAATCAAAGACTGGCAGAATAAATTGAGGTAGAGTCGACTTAAAAGTGGAGAGCGGTCTCCTCTTCATCTTTTTTTTTCTCAATAGACCAACGTCACCTAAGAGAGAGACGCAGGTGATATGCATGTTATTTGAATGCTCCTGTGATTCTTGAGTACGAGGCACCTATTTAACTCTGCATGGTCTCTTTTACCGAAGTCAAGCATGCCCTTTGACATCAAACACACTCTCTCATTTTGTCAATGAAAGAGGATCATCTTAGTCTGCATGATCAAAGCCACAAGGCTCTTTTCTGTATTATACTGCATGAAAATGGGTCTTTCACGAGTGTTAAAAGAGTGTGCACTTTGTTGTATTATGCGTACATAGGTAAATGACATATGGTCGGGCTTCAGCGAGACATTAGTATCAATCTGCCTTTATGCTTTCGATTCTTTTTTTTTTTTCCATTCGTCATCATTCAGGATCTCACTCTATTTAGTTTTTTTTTATGTTGTTTTTCTTTTCTTTGCTAAGTAGGATCATGACACAACATTAAAAATTGCATGAAAAATAAAATCATGAAATTCCTATTAATATTTAAGCATCTTAAGAAATGCGACATAGAATTCAAACACAGCCGCCGCTGTAGCAGCTCCTCACCTACTGCTCTATAGATAACGCATCAATACAGGCCGTCTTTGACAGAACAGTGCCGAAACATGTATTCCCCTCGTATGCATTTATCTCTGTAGATGTCTCCTGAAGGTAATCACTCGCCAGCATCACTCTCATTTACACATTTGATTGTCTGAGCGAGACTTTAAAACTGCAATTGCTACGGCCTTGCCTCTTCCTTGCTCCTCTGCACCCCGCCTTAAGATAACTTCACCGTGGCGTGCGAGAGAATGCAGAGAGCATTTGCTCAAGTGTCTGGTCTCCTCCCAGATACAAATGAACAATTTGTTTTCCATTTCTTTCCAAACCTTCATCTCTGCCTTTCTGCTTTGAAGTAGGGAATGGAAAGGGAGGAGAAGGGTGGGAAAAGGGGGGGGGGGGGGTACAGATTGTACGATACTGTGTTTGTCTTCAAAGAGTCCCAGCTTGCTTACAAATGCACTGGCAAGTACAACACCTTCAAGGTGAAATTGATAAATCTGGTGGTAAGCTCTTTCATGGCAATAATAAGCAGAATTTGTAGAAAGGGTGCATGGATTTTCTTTTTTTTTTAGATGCAAATGTTGTCAAACACCACCAGGTGAAAACTAAATTGAACTGTGCCAAGCAGATAAGAATATATTGAAAAAGCAGAGAGGTACATAATTACATTCATGAACAATATCCACCTGCGTCTGGCACAGCTTAATCAGGGCTGATACACTGTTTCATACTTTCCGTACTCAAAACATCCAGTGTTTACCCTTTGATCATCACCAAAGTTGGCCATCTTCAATGAATTTCACGTTTTTTGGAGATATCCACAACGTCTCCCCTTTACATATCAAACATGCGATCTTATTGTAGTCATTCAGACAGAAACTTTCGAGAGGCTCAGACTACTCACAAACAAACAAGCCAGGAAAGGGGGGGGGGGGGGGGGAGAAAGACAAAGAAAAAAGGGAGGAAACTCATCAGTTGTCCATCTGGCAGATGACATCCTTTGTACCCTCTGTCATTTCTTTCTCATCTGCTAGGATGGACAGAATCTCCCCTCTCTCTCTCTTTCTCTCTCCCTCTCTCTCTCTTTCTCTGGGATGACTGCTTCACTGAAGTCCCTGGAGACACCTTTTTCCGCTGTCTCTTGCTTCTCCTCTCTCTCTCTCTCTCTCTCTCTCTTTTCCTCACAGTGGCTGCTATTTTCCTGAAACTTTATGAATTAGTTACAACCCTTTCTTCCTTCCTCACCTCTTCTCTTACTTTCTCATCTCAGCCTGGACGCGAATTCAACACCTGCCTCAAGACCGTCTGTCTCTCCGTCCATCTGTCTGTCTGCCTCTCTCCCCTCTTTCCCCTTTTCTCCATTCCTGTCTGGCCCAAAAGCTCCCTGAAAAAAAAAACAAGTACAAGATGAAATTGAAAAAAAGAAAAAAAAAATTATATAGATATATTTTTCAAGAAAAAAAAAGTTAGTGCTCTCGCATTCTAAATGAAATGCAGCTGTAGATCGAATGGCCTCACAACTCCCTGCTGTCCGTACCCCCCCCCCCCCCCCCCCCCCCCCCCCCCCCTCCTCCCCTACTCCCTCTAAGATTGGGCAGACACAGGGGGTGGTGTGAGTTCGAGAGAGAGTCTGTGTATGTGCTGGTGTCTATGTCTGTGTGTATTTGTGTGTCCAACTCCTCTGTGACCGCTTTCCTGAACCCGAACCCTCCCTGCACGGGGGGAAATGGCGGACCGTGGCAACGACAGGGCAGTTTTACAGTGCACCCAGCTGAATGTTAAACTTATATTTAATGTATGACATTTCACACAAATCATCCGGCCACAGACATGACCCTGGGGTATTCCGCAGATTGCTTTTTCAGTGCCTCAGCAACTGTGGAATTATTCGTCCCAGAGAGAGAGAGAGAGAGAGAGAGAGAGAGAGAGAGAGAGAGAGAGCGCCTTTGAGTTTGGCAAAATGATCACCCCTTCTCACTGCTCTGTCCATCCCAGACTGGGAGCTCTCCCTCTTTCTTTCTCTCTCTCTCTTTTCTCTGTGATATCATGATCGCAGGGCCGTGCCAAATTGAAAACATCTTGGCAGTCTGGAGGCTGTATGAAATAACCATATATTATGTGTAGTATAACACCCGATTGGATAGCAAAACAATTATGCTGTTTTGCAGTCTCAAAAGATTCCTTGTGTCCCGCTCAGCCCCCCGACTGCCTTCATTTCCATGTAAAAAAATCTTCAGAGGGGAGTATGAAATTATCTGAGATTTGTAAATTGGGGCTGGATTTTTAACCCCCTCCCAGAACCTCCACTGATATGACTAAGTCGACACCAGTTTACAGCAAAACGTGCACACTCTAGCTTGGCCATCTGTACGGATTAAGAAAAACGCTGTAAATATCTCATATTCAATTCCCTTCCGTGAGGCTTTTTTTGGGGGGGGGGGGAGTCGACACGGTAGGGAAATAGTTGAAACAACAATAAGAGTTCATGAATACACAGCAAGTAAGGCCTTAGCATCCCCGAAACACTGCAGTGCTGAAAATAAACACACAACTGCTTACTTTTTGCCGCAATAGCAAGCTTTTCAAATGGAAGAAAACCACGCAGGAGAAGAGAGGGAAAAAAAAATCAACATTTTCTTGCTCACTTGTTAGCTCAACCTTGCAAAACAATGTATTTATACCAATGGGTTCTTCAGCTGGGTCATCCATTTTATCTGAGGGGACATTTGTCAGCATTTAAGTTTAGATTTGAGAGGTACACTGTCCACTACACCAGCGTCTCTCTCTCTCTCTCTCTCTCTCTCTCTCTCTCTCTCTCCCTCTCTCGCTCTCTCCAAGGTTAGATGGCAGCTGTGGAGTTCTCAGAGTGTGAGGGCGCAGTAACCTGTCTCACTCAAAGTAGCACCAACGCACTGCTGCACACCAAAAGTCACACACACACACACACACACACACACACACACACACACACACACACACACACACACACACACACACACACACACACACACACACACACACACACACACACACACACACACACACACACACACACACACACGATCAGATACCCAAAATAAGGCAACAACTGTGTTTTCATTTCCAATATTATCTTGGTCCCTGTTCTTCATTGGTGTACGTTAAACCTAAAAGCAACACGTAAACAACTGCGCTAAGAGGATTTAAACATGAGCATCATATCCAATTATGGAGCATCATTTGAAACGGTTAAGATCATCAACAGAGCAAACATTACAGAAAGATCAAAACGAATGTAGCTACCGTTGACTGTACAGTACCAAGTTATGGAACATCAGACTAATAATCAAGGACCAGGAATACTCAGAAACTGCGATACTGTTATTCTGTTGTGCCTGTGAGCCAAGAATGAGTCCAAAATATAATTTACGTGTGTGTGTGTGTGTGTGTGTGTGTGTGTGTGTGTGTGTGTGTGTGTGTGTGTGTGTGTGTGTGTGTGTGTGTGTGTGTGTGTTTTAAGTTCACTACTTATGATAAACAACTGAGATAAGAGGATTTGAATCTCTGTATTGTGTCTAATTATGAAGGATCATTTGATCCAGCTAACAACGTCAGCATTGTAAACATTACTGAAAGATAAAAAAGAATATCATACACTGTGTTAAGTCCCTGTGCACCTCACACACACACGCGCGCACAAACACACAAACACTGTAACTCACAACCACAGTCAACAGCATAATTATCAGTTTCCCCACAGGGCGTTAGGAAACCTGTTCCTAATTGGAACCCAGTTGGGACTTTACATGGATTAAAATACATGAGGCTTCTGCAACAGAAAAACACACATGCACACACACACACACACACACACACACACACACACACACACACACACACACACACACACACACACACACACACACACACACACACACACACACACACACACACACACACACACACACACACACACAAACAACAAAAATAAAAACACACCAGCCCAATGAGTAGGCAACGTTTTTCCCAAATTTTTTATTTACGCTAAGTCTGGCATGATCCCCATTGTCTCGCTACACACGGGTCGAGCACAACAACACGAGTCTCCAAAGCACAATTACGCCACTATTTTCCCCCTGTTTTGTATTCTGTTTTTCTTTATTTTTGTTCCATTTCCCTGACTTAAGCTGTTGTCTAATGGACAGCAGCGTGACAGAAAGGAGTTTGGTATCAGATTGAAGCCGGTTGCCCTTTTTGCCAATTTGCGAGCAGCCTCCTCTGTACTTGTAAGATGGCCAATTAGCTGACCGTCTGACAGAGGCTCTCTGACTGTGGCTATTAAAACACACACTTGTAGGTG